>NC_081405.1:243086432-243414765 GCF_030272615.1 Cryptomeria japonica | reverse complement strand
AAATCAATTTTAAGAAAAAGAGCTTTCTTCTTATATCGTCACGCCAACTCCATACCTTCCTAGACCATAATAATATTGTTAAGAATAAACCTGGACTTAATGAGACCAATTTGTTTAGGTCAAACAATCATAGGAAGAAGGTGACATTCTTTCAAAGCCATGGATTTAGGAATGACTTTATAGGAAATATTAAGTAGAGTGATTGGGCACCAATTGCAAATACCTAGAGGATCCCCAAATTTAGGTATGAACTTGATATTTCCTTTATTAATAAGTTTGCCTAATGAATTAGAGTAGAAAGCTTCAAGATAAACATTATAGAGATCAGGTCCCACCCAATGCCATAGGGCTTTATAAAATACATAGGGAAAACCATCACAATCAGGTGCTTTATCATATGCCATGGAAAATTTTGCCTCTTTGAGATCAGCCAAAGAGAGAAGTTGATCGCAAAAAGTGATTTGTTCTTCAAACAACCGATGTGGAGCAGAACCAAGACACTCCTGGAGAGCACAATCCCACTCAAGAGTGGGAGGGAAAGTTGCAAGAACCTACTCATAATGTGCACAAAGGTTTGTAAAATATCAGGCAGCACAGAAAGGAATTGAACCCCTTCTTTGATTGTTTTAATGCCCTGAAAAAGAGTGTCCAGCATGAAGTATCGAAGAAAAATACTTTGAGGCATAGTCACCCACCTTATATCAGTGGAGCCTAGCTTTGATTTGGGCACCCTGGGCAGCATAATTGTCTACAATTTTCTCTTTCTATCACAATTAATAAGCTTTAGATACAAGATTGCCAAAGAAAGGATTATCGACAAGAGCCTCCATGGTACGCTAGAGCTCCAAGGTAGTAGCGTTGTATGAATGTCAACAAAAAATGGAAAACTGGCGGTCATAGATGTGAAGAAAGTGAGTGGTATGTTGAAGGGCACAACACCACCACACAATCCAACTTATACATTGACCAAGACGGGCTTCCAAATTCCAAACATGCTGAATAGCCAACATTGGGTGATGAGTCATCATCGATGTATTCAAAAATAATTGAATAGATCCCTTAGAAGGCTTGGCTGGACCCACTTGCCACTCAGTGCAAAATAAATAGGAAAATGATTGGATAGAGTAACCTCTAACAAAGCCATAATTGGCAAGGGAGACATGGAGGCAAAATGAAAAATAAATTATGCTGAGATCATGGCACAATCAAGCCTCTTAAACACTCTGTCACAACTAGCACAAAAGTTACACCTTGTATTCCTAACCATTTGAGGTTGACGTCAAAACACAGTGGGATCAAAGAGGCCCAACTTGTTTCGCATAGAATACCACACTTCCCGCTCACCAGTTATCCATGTGAAAGGAAGGAAACCATCCTTATCATCTACCATCTCCACCATATTAAATTAACCACATAAAAACCAAGTGGCAGGTGGCATTGAATCAACTATCCATCGCCACAAGCCAAATCTTTCTGCAACATCATTGGAAGCATAAATGTTGATAATCCAAAAAGGAATAATTACTCACATTCAAGATGAGCCAAATGGCTCGTTGAGTCGAACCAGACTGATGGTCTACCAAACAAGAATGTCGGCATGGTGTAAGAATAGTGACCTCTCTTGCATAACCCGCCTCATGATGAGATGGGTAAGGGAAGCTATTATGCTAGATCACATGGTAGGGGACAAACAACATGAAAATGGAAATTTTAACTTCTTGTAGACACTATACAACAAGACCAAAATATTTTTGAAGACTATCCCTCATGGAATACTTTCTTGGGAGGTTAGTCAGACCTTTGACATTCCAAGAGAGAAAATTCATGAGAAAAGCTGCATATCTTCCTCATCTTGTTTTAAAGAGGAAAACATATTTTGGAGAAAAGAAGCTACTGATTAAAAACTAACAACACCACACTTGCATTCATCAGAAACTCACTCTTTCTCCTCCACATTCTCTGAAGGACTGCGAGAGCAATGCAAGGTGGATGACTATTTACTAATAACCGAATCAACCAAGGGGGTTTGCACAAAAGGCTGCGATGAAGCCTTCGAAGTTGAAGCTGATGCTTCAACTTCCTTCCCCTTTAAGGAAGGGTTTAAAATTGGCGGAGGAGCTGAAGTATCCCCAGACTTGTTGGAAGAGACATTCTTCCCCTTGCGACCCACTCGGGTCCATTTTTCTTCAAAAGGGGCTACTTCAGCAGAGTGCAACAGTTCAGAACCTCGTGGTAGTGAGGGTTTTGGCTTCGATGAAGCCAATAGGCAATCCTTGATCTTATGGTCTGCGGATTGACAATGGAAGCAAGTATTAGGCAAATTTAAGTAAAGCACCCTCTAGGTATTACGAACATCCCAAATTTGAATCTCAACATGCTATTTGAGATCTTGAGCAAGATCAACTTTCACATAAACTCCTCGCTGAGGTTGGGCTTGATAAAAATGCATAGGCTTGTGACTAACCACCTTATTAATAGCAAAAGCAATATCACCTAGGAAGTTCTAGCATGGCAAAGGTAAGCTAGGGAGCTCAACCCAAATATGCACTTTATGCATTTTATCATCAGAAATAGAAAAAACATGAGACTAATTTTGAAAAACTAACAAGGAAGACTGGACATACCAAGGAAAATTCTGGAGAATGGGTTGCACATGGTTAACTTCAATAAAATATAAAGTAAAAACCCCTTGGTGAGATTTTAAACACCCTCCAGTCAAATCCCATGTGGGGTCCAGGAGCGAGCAACCCAATTTGTCAAAATTCTTTAAGGGGGGACCTTCCCAACAAAATAACCTATTAAAGCATGTTTTTCAAGCTATTGACGAGCATTATCAATCTCAAGGATGGGCAAAACCACATCCACAGGGGTGTTAGAATGCATACCTCGTGAAAGACTTTGGGGATGGACTTCTTGGGACACTTGTTCAAAGGAGCCATTGATAACTACAACAGACCAATTAGTACTAGTAAAAACTATTGGGCTGTGTCTAGACGAAGCCATATAAAGGGCAAAAAACACAATATCATGCAATAAATATGAAATGACATAGGCAAAAACTAGAGAAAGTATGCAGACTACCCAAACCCTAGCCTTAATGAACTTTCTTTTCATTTCTCTATTAAAAATAAACCCAATCCTTATTTGTTTGTTGCTCTTAAAAAAATGTAATCTTTTTTTAACTTCTTATATGCTCTAATACCAAATGTTGGTTTCGAGGAACACACTGTACAAAAAATTAGATTTTTAAGACAATGTCATTAATAAGAAATTTTTGTGATATACAATTGTTAACACATCAAAGTATGGGTGAAATGATGAAGAAAATAATTGATTTATTGAAAAATATAAAACACATTTCAATGATGTTAATGCTCATAATAAGATTTTTTTCCCAAAGAGAAACATATTAGTTCAAATAACGACAAACTGAAAAACAATGCACCACAATAATAGTATAAACAATGCACCAGAACAATATTATATTGAAATATATTCCAGTTTATACATCACATA
Organism: Cryptomeria japonica; assembly: GCF_030272615.1. Classification (NCBI taxonomy): domain Eukaryota; kingdom Viridiplantae; phylum Streptophyta; class Pinopsida; order Cupressales; family Cupressaceae; genus Cryptomeria; species Cryptomeria japonica. The sequence continues at coordinate 243,411,249 of NC_081405.1, read as the reverse complement.
CCATGGTTTTTAGAAGGAAAAAGATGTGCTGCCAGCTTACAGACTAATATGGCAACATACAAAGTCTGTATACAGAGCCTCTCCAAAAAAATACTTGCATCCAAAAGAACCTATCATCATATAGGAAAAAAGAGAATTTTGTTCAATAGCGAATAGCTTTTTCTTACTACACAACTGCATGGAACTTTTGAGGCTAAGAATTAAACATTTGGCATAGCACATTACAACTATCAAAAAAATTTAAGCAACATATTTACAGTTACACCTATAAGCAATATTAAGAAAATTAAATAAAAGATATAGAAAACACGATAACTATCAACTAGAAATGCTGCTGGAAGATGCTACGTGTCTTTAGAAACGCATTGCAATGCCATTTAAGCATAATTTTTTTCAGAAATATCAATCTAAAAAGTCTATATTAAACTTATGATAAGATATGTAGATTTGTCAACAACATTTAGATAATATATTCAAAATATTTAGACAAATGAATTAATATTAAACTAATTTTTTGTTTCAATGAAAAAGACACAATATATAAATATTAAATGATGGTCTAGTTTTAAACCACACATACTAATCAACATATTAAGTCTGAAAAATGTTTGTTAATTTTAAATATTTAACACTTCTAAGTCTAAAAGTCAAAACTTAATATATATAATCTAAGCCCGGCATTAAATAATTGTTTACATACTTAAAAGAAACTATTCTTTCCATCTTGTAAATACCTATAGGGCTACACTTCATAGATATTAAATGGTTTTCTTAAAAACTTTGATTAAAGCAGATAAAGACGAGCATGCGAAGGCACAACGGAGTCAACCAGACAGGAATGGCATTCATTATCCGGCTCATATTAAATCCTTGTTTTCGCCATAGACAGTTTAATTTGTTATTCTGAAGGTACCACGGCATAAAATTTGGATGGGTGTTTTCCATTTATTATTTAAGAAGTAGTACCACACAAGGTTAGAATGAGAAGTGCAATTGAATGCCCCTCATAAAAAAAGGATCAGTGGAGGAGAGCCTGAGCTTGTTTTTCATACTTGAAGCCATTGGACTTTGAAGTATCTGCACTCCACACAAAGATGCCATGGAGCTTGCCGGACTTCTTGAGTGTCGTGCAGGCATCGAAGAAACCCTTGGCAGGGGACAGCCCTCCGCTGCCGTCGCTAGTAAAGCTAGGCAACACTTTTCCCACGCTGTAGCGTTTCTCCTGAGCGTTGAAATAGTTGATAAACTGCGGGACGGTGGTGCTCGAATCGTAAGCGTAGAATTGGAAATTCACGTAGTCGATCGATTTGCCGTACTTGTTCCACAGGGCACTGTAATGGGACTGCACTTTAGGATCGTCGAACGGAGCGATGGAGGCAAACGAGATAACTTTCTTCTGCTTTAGTTGAGTGATGAGCTGCCCAATACAGGAGGCAAATGTACTGGGATCTGAAACGTCGAAATGCTCATAATCGATGTCGATGCCATCAAGGTGGTATTGCTTGATAATCTTAGTGAGAGAAGAAACTGCATTCTTCACCCACGTCGACACAGAGGATGGATTGAACTGGACGTGAGTTTTACCCACGCTGTCGCCGCCTAAACTGAGAGCAACTCTGACGTTCTTATTTTTGGATTTGATTGCCTGCACAGCGCTCGGGCTCAGATTGCCGGTATCCCAGAAAATATTGAATATTCCGTTTGTGGGAGAACTTCCCGACGGGGTATAGTCGATGGCGAAAGATAGAATGAAGTCAACATGCGTGCCGGAAATGATTGGCACATCCGAGAACTTAACGCCGTTGAATTGTGCGCCTATGTATTCCCTGAATACCCCGGCACCTGCACAGCAATACAAACATTCAATCCATCAAACTTCATTCTAACTGTGCAGTAATTCGAATAATTGAACAATTGATATTTCATAGCAAAACGTTAGATTTCCTTACCCATCGATCCATTCTCTGATAAACCCACAGCCAAAAACAACATCAGCAGCAGAACAGAGGAAATCTTCGCCATTTGAAGATTTGGATTGGATATATGGAAGCAGTAAGGCCCCCTACACTTTATATACAATCTTTAAATGTAATTACATAATAAATTGTAACATAAAACTATCTATTAACAAGTATAGATCATTATCCTTTATTGTAAAGTCTTTAAAGAAAATTTACATATATTTTTTTTTGGATATAGTTATTACCTTACAACAAAAATATATTATTGTGATAAACACAAAAGGTCATCTGGGAGTAAAGTTGTGAATGCTAATAGATCGAGTTGTCTAAAACTTGAGATGTCCCTAATGATTACAAAGTAAAAGAAAAAAATGATTGAGACAAGTGCTATGGTGACATAGTGAAGGGATAATAAGAATTATGTATACATAGATTTAATATGTGGTGTGTAATAGAGGAGTCAATGTGACAAGATTGTTGTGGGATTTTCTCATGGTGATGGTTATGCAACTATCAAAAGGAAATTAGAACCAACACATAATAATCATGGCCATAATAGTAATAAATTGTATAAAACAAACTTTGGTGCCAACCCATCCAATGTGAATTCTAAAGTTATTTTTCAACTACTAAATTGGATTTGCTTCAATAGTGTTAGCTTCCTAGAAGTGAACAAGTATGTGCAAATATAAATTCTTCATATTTTATGATGTGTGAACAGTAACCAAATACAATCATATTTTAAATGATTAGTGAAATTTAGTGTGTGTAAACAATTTTTAAATAACACAAACTGTTAATATTTGTACATGCACACATGATTGGATTGCATGCACTAGAAACATATTTGAAAATTTTACATTGATTATGAACAAAAATACAAGTGTGTTACTTAGATGGTACTCTCCAATAGTAACCATTCTTTATAATATATTTCTAATTGTAATTTTATGCTAGTAGTAGATATATATAAGAAATGAAATGAACTTTAAACTACACATAACAGTAATAAATATTAAAACTTACACATAAAATAAAAAATTAAGTTTTAAAATCTATATCAAAATGAAAAACAAAAAAATTGTAACTTATATTCTATCTTTAAATAAATTAAAAATTAATATATATTATAATTTAAATATCATATTATATTTTCTTATAATAAACTTTTGATTCTTTACTAATAATTAAAATATCATAATTATGATTATATAAAAATATAGAAAGTCAACAATGTGGTCAAATGGATTTTATAATTATAAAATATTGTGTAATATTCTATATTACTTCATTAACCACCAAATTCTTGACCTACATGTCACAATTATACATGTTATCATATTATAAACCAATATGATAAGATTGTTAAGTTATAAGCTTTTCTATACCATCCCATCTATCCTTAATATACCTAGTACAAGGAATTTGTTGTCTTATTTAGAATTGATTCTTAAATTATTTTGAACTTATATCTACATAAACCAACTAATATAAAAAAATGTCTTAATTTTATATCTCTCCAACATGTGCCTCCAAAATTTCTTAGAACTTAACAAAGAATGTGGACACAAGTGATTGAAAAATGGGAATTAATTACACTTTACAACTTTCATGTGGAAATAGGAAAAAAGCTTTTTTGCCAACCTTGAGATAAATATCAACGATTTTCTAGAAAGATCTATCAATTGTGTCTTTTTAAGTTTGTTATATTTGGGTTCTGAAAGTTTTGCATTCTCTAGTTTTAGGTGTGATAAAATTATAGTCATGGAGGCCCAATATCTATATGTCAAACCCACCTCATATGTCTCCCTAAAAAATAATATCCAAGCGTGGGAAATCTTTGATAAGGGAAGAATAACCTCAATCTTCAAAATCATGAAAAATATTGACAAAGACCTCTTGTCTAAGTTTATGAATAGTTGGAAGAATGGGAGAGTGGTAGTGGGTGGTGTAAATATGGACTTATCAAAAGAGCTAATTTCCCAAGTAATTGGTTTTAAGTGTGATGGTAAAAATTTCCCATGTCTAAGTCAAAATCAAGCTATAAAGAGTATATTTCATTGTTCTTCAAGCATAGAGAGAGGTTAAAAAGACACGAAAATAGATTTAGTATAGAAGAAGATTTTTAATTGCCATGGGAAGCCATCAGCTATCACTTGATAAATTACTTCACATTGGAGGGTCAATTTGCAACACTTCATGGGTACCATTTTTCTCTTCTCGATCACTTAAGGCATCATCAACCTATTAGTTATCCATTATTTTCATTTTCATCCATGGAAAAGTGTTCTTTTAAAGGGGTTTACATATCGTTAAACTGGGGATTGATTTATGCCATTTACAGTTACAACCTTAAAAATACTCTTGTTCTCTACCCTATTTTGCTCCATGATTCTCCTAAGGACCATGATGAAAATCGTCCCCCTCCTAGCAAGTCAAAAAAGAAAATTCCCTATAAAGATTTCTCTACACAATGTCCTCCTCTATTCTCCTAAGAAATAAAAGGTTACCATTAGATGTGGCACAAAATACCTTCTTGTAGCCCTAGTAGTTTAGGGCCTAGGAATGTGAGTGGAAAAGGAAAAGTATTGATTAAGTCTTTAAAAAGAAGAATGTTGTTTCCCAATCTAATGATATTTCTAATAGTGAGCTAGCCAAGGAGGACAAAATGACTTCCTCATGAGAACAAACATTTGGTAGGATGCTAAACTTTTGGCAAGTGCTAAGATTATTGAGGCTATAGAAAAAATCCCACCTAAAGATAAAGAAGATCATCACTCAGGAGGCTCTAAATTTTACATTGAGAAAATAGAGAAAAACAAAGAAACCGAAGATGAACTCCTTAACCTGGTTCTCAAAGATTCCATCTCTTAGTCCCCTCTGACAAAGAATAAATTTAATGAGGCACTTAAGGGCTCAATAGCTTAAAGGATCATGGGGATGATGATATGGCAGAATAGAATGTTGGTGGTGGTACTATTAAGTCCTAGGATTGCCATGCGTTGGCTATTAATCAAAAGACTTGAATGCCAGGGTTCATAGTTTGGAGATCCATCAAAAGTTTCCTTGGATGCAATATAAATAAGAAGTGGATAAAATGTCTTGAGAGTGAAATTTAGAACCTAATTAAGCTTAATTAAAATTGGATGCAGAAAATAGTTATGGATGTCCTAACAGTGAGAGAAAAAATGAGAGAAAGAGAAAGAGGAAAGCTCCAACAAGGGAAAAGGATGGACAAGCAATATAAAATCATATTAGTGCATTGTCTAACTAGGAGATGGAGCTTTAGGAGATGGAGCTTGAGGAGATGATGTATGGGCAGGGCTATATCTCTTAATGCCTCTATGTTGTTTATTTTTTATGTTCTGGATAGTAAATGTTCCTAGGATGTTTCTCTTCACATCTTTAGTTTCAATTTTTATATAGACAATTTATAAACTCTTCGATATTTTGGTTGATGGGATTGACCTCTAAGCCCTTGTTTTATTTTGATCGATTGTTTTTTATTTAGATGCATAATGGATTGGGGGCCTTCCACACTTAATCTAATAATAACATGTGTCTCCACAAATACTAATATTTTTTGTATTTAAATAATTATTATTGATAATAAAATGTAAATCCAAAATGCTAGAGTAGTATGTTCACTCATCATACCATGTTGAGATAGCATAAGTGTGTTATATTTGTCATAGTCTAAACCAATGTTCAAATATAACTAACTTTTTACTCGAGTGTTATGCTAATAACTTATGCTCTTAAATTTTAACAAAATTTTATTTATTCATGTCCAATAATATAAAATTAATATAATATTATAATTTCAATGATTCTTATTGTAGATGATTTCTTCATAGGGTTATCAATGATTGACCAAATAATAATAATTGTATTTTTTATTGATGAGCACAATTATAGTTAATTAGAGAAGAAAATAAATTGTCATGCATTATTGTATTGTGAACATTGTATGCCTTTAATATTAAAATATATAATATTTTTATAATTTGAAAATATTGTTTTAGGAGAGGTTGTATTTGATATTGCAAATCTATTTAATATGATTGAAACATTGGTCATGGGGAACTTGGGGTGGTATAGTTTAGTGAGAACGTTGCTAGTTGGGCCCATTTGTAGAATTATTGAATATTTTTGGTTGATTCAAAATTATATTAAATATTAGAAATGTATTTAAAATTTGAGGTATATGTTGCATGGCAACCTAGTTTAAGAGAAAAAGGAGGCAAACAAGAAGGCATTCTAGGCTTAATTATTTATAGAATGGTTCAACTCATTATGTTTTATATACTATCAAATAATGTTTACAAATGTGATGGGGAAAACCTAAGTTTCCACATGGCCAATACTATACATATACTATTGAATAATTTTTTTTAAATGATTAGAAAATGTAGCAAAAGAATCATAGATTATACAAGAAGAATATTTTTGAAATTGAAAAATATAATAACTTTGAAAGGTTTGGGCTGTAGGTATACAGGTGGAGGCATGGGTCAAAGAATAGAAGTGCACATATTTGGACATGTAATCTACTACCACTAATATGAGTACTTTGCCACCTAACTTGGGAGGTCCATAAATGAGATCCAAGAAAATGGTTTGAGAAAGCCTAAAATTGTAACCATTTCACCGTTGTGACATTTTCATATATCAATTTAAATACAAACTACTTGATATCTACCTTAGGACCATGACAAAAGAAATTGTGATGTACCTACTCATGAGTTCTAGAAAAACTTGAATGAATATCTAAGAGAGAGGCATCCCAAGAGTTGTTGGTGATGAGGCAGGGTTAACAAAGTGTTGGTTGATGAGATGATGAGTGGGCTAACACTTCAGCCGCTCTTGTTGGAGAGCCTGCAACCAATTATAAAGGGACATATAAACTACACACTGGATGGCATAGTCCTCAACTTTGTGGGAGAAAGCATCTTAAACCACATTATCCTTTCCCTTCTTATCTATGATCTCATAGTCCTATTTGATGATTAAGGTGACCTATTTTTGCTTTTAATTCTTCAAGCCGTTGTCGTGGGCTCCGTTGCAAAAATCTGGGCGAGGAAAACTTCCTTACAATAAAACTATGGCGAGAAGAACCACGGACTTCTCTCCATCAGATTCTTGTCATCGCTCCTACTGGAACAATAATTATTATTGCTATCTCGTCGATTGCAATCACAAAGCGATTTCATATCTTCAATTGTTCAAGCCGCTGTCTTCAACTCCCATACAAAAAAATAGGACAATGAAAACTTTGTTCAAATCAATAATGAGAAGCAGATTCAATGACTCCTCTGCATCTGATTCAATTATATCTCTCGCCATCGTTCGTTCTTAAAAAAATATTATTGATGTTTTGTTGATTGCAATTACAAAGCCACTTCGGGGTGGATATACTGAACCTTTTGCTTCGTACCCACAGTCGCACTAGTTTTCGCTAGGCATGGCCTATTCTGTCTGTACATTAACTTTTTAGTTTCATCAAATTGCTTCTTGGCATGGCTTTGTAATCTGGTAAGTACTTTTTACTTCCATTTTTCTTCTGAGCTCAGCTAAGCAGCATCTGCGGCTTTAGAATTCCCATCGTCCTCACATATGCTCTGATAATTAATCGTATTGCAACCATTGCTCTGCTTGAACTAAAGGAGGAGGCTGCTGCAAACTTGAAAATCGTGAATGACAAATTGGAGGCAACAATGACTCGGATGGTGGTAACCTTCGTTAGGCTCTTCAGAATCTTCACGTCTTGGACTTCTAAATTTTTTTTAATGGTAATTATAATTCCTTTTAGGTATAAGATCTATTGAAAAAGCTAGTATAATTTCAAATGAATCATATAAATCTGAAATTGTGTCATTTAAGACAAACCTTCAATTAGGGGTAGTTCACTGTTTGGTCATCTTTAACAATAGACTTAAATTCATCAAGAGAAGATGTTTAAGAGTTGTATAAGGGTGGGCTATTGGAAGTCAATCTTGGTGGCATAAGAAAAGTTGGATTTAGTTTGTCTCTCCTCCAAATTTCATCATGAAAGGATTTTCAGGAGTTGTACAAGGGTGGACAGGCTCTTGGAAGTTAATCTTGGTGCCTTAATAAAAGTGGTATTCTCTTTGGCTCTCTTTCAAGTGTCCATTGTTATAGTGCATCACGGAATTTCACAAAGTGCTAATTGAGCGTAGAATTGACTGAAAGAAAAAGGACTTATTTTTATTTAACATATTTTGTTTTTTAAATATTAATTTATAACTAGTATTTAGAAAAATTTATGTAAAAAATATTTATAGATTTTATTATTAAGGTAATTAGAAACAAATAAAATCTATTTTTTTCTTTTTATAAATAAATTAAATCCAAACCAAATCCAATTTCTGCTTTATATGATGGGTGAACCTTTAATGTTTCCTACAAGAATTGTGCTAATCTCATATACTCTATTGCCATTATATAGCATCTATGATATAATAGATCTATAACATTGATTTTCAAAATCTAATAAATAAAATAAATTATAAATTTAAAATATTAAATGAAAATCTTTTCTATCTCCATCATCCATTCTCCACTCCCAACTTTTATTTTCTAAATCTAATCACATTTATAATTAATTTACAATAAAAGCCTCAAAGGAATAAAATATATTCAAAAAGTAAAATTCGAAAAGCAATGAATGTCCTTTAAACTTTTCTTTATTTCAAAAGGACGCACCAGACAAGTATTAAATGCTAATTGACAATACGGAGATACTATTCTCCCTTTATGCAGATTAAGAAATTACCCTTGCTTTAAGGGCGCACTACAAATATACATATCAAATGCCTGTTCACACTATGTCTAGATGCCATTATCCCATTCCTTATTACAAAAGTATTACAACAAATAATTACGATTAGAAATGCATTGGGAAGCGATGACCAAATCAGGATCCCTGAAGAAGAGCCTGAGCTTGCGTTTCGTACTGGAAGCTGCCATTGGCCTTGGAACTGTCTGCACACCACACAAAAATGCCTTGGAGCTTGCCAGAGTCCTTCAGTGTTTGGCACGCATCAAAGAAACCATTGGCAGGCGAAAGCCCTCCACTGCCCCCGGTAGTGAAACTAGTCAACACTTTCCCACCACTGTAATGGGATTCCTGAGCGTTGAAATGGTCGATAAACTGTGACACGGTTGTGCTCGAATTGTAAGCATAGAATTGGAAATTCACATAATCGATCACACTGCTATACTAGTTCCAGAGAGCAGTGTAATGGGTCTGCACTTCTTCATTGTCGAAGGGAGCGATGGAGGCAAAAGAGATGACGTTGTTCTGCTTCAATTGTGTGATGAGCTGCCCAATACAGGAAGCAAATGTATCGGCATATAAATAGTCGAAATGCTCGTAGTCGATGTCAATCCCGTCGAGATGGTATTCCTGGATTATGTCGGTGAGAGAAGAAACGGCGTTGCTCACCCACGACGACACAGAGGTTGGCTTGAACTGGGCGTAGGCGCTTCCAACGGTGTCCCCGCCTAAGCTGAGAGCAACCCTAACATTCTGGTTTTGGGATTTTATGGCCTGCACGGCACTCGGGGTCAGATTTTCGCTATCCCAGAAAATGTTGAACTTCCCGTCTATGGGATCGCTTGATGCGGTGTAGTCGATGGCGAAGGCTAGAATGAAGTCGACCTGTGTGCCCGAATTTATTGGCATGTCTGAAAATTGGACACCATTATACAACGCTCCTATGTATTCTCTGAACACGCCCACACCTGCACATCAGTACTTAAATTCAAGACATATAAAAACTTCCTTCTATATAACTAACAACCATTCATAACTCTAGCTTAAAACATTATTGTTTCATTGCAAAATGTTGGCTTCCTCACCCATTGATCCAGATAATCCCAGTGCTGAAAAAAGCATTAGCAGAAGGGCTGAGGAAAGCTTGGCCATCAAAACAACTTATTGTTTCAGAAAAAGTGAGGGTGAAATGGGTCAGTGCAATCACCAATGATCATGTAATTTACAATCTCAATGAGTTACTCTGTTCGTACCATTCTTAAATATTGTTTACTTTTAGTTGAATGGTTCAAAATAAATTTGAGTCAATTAATGATCTCAATACAGATAAGATATCAAATTGTTATTGAAATTGAATGGCTTCATGTGCTCCACATACTATTCTCACCCGCTGAAGCAAAGAAAAGTAACCAATCGGAGATCAAATAAAAGACTATAAACAAAGACCTCTGTTATTTTTCTGTGTTTGTGTGCCCCACCTCTTAAACTCAACTTGCCTTTTTTCTTTACGTTTGTTGGCGAATCTTCTTAATTTATGGCCCATTTACATGTAGGTGGCGTGCGCCGACAGTTTACTCGTACCCATTGAACTGTTCGCTATCAGTTTATGTGACTTTTTGTTGACGTTTCAGGGAATTGGTATTTCGAATGATTTGATGTTTCTTATTACCCTCTTTTCAATGGTTCTGCCTATGGAGGAATTATTTACATCCGTAACAATATGGAGCGGGTGCAAATAATCTTCTCATAGAAGGCGTTCTTTTCAATTAATTTTTATATAAAATTTAAATTATTATTTAAATGATTATTGTAAGCTTCATGTAAGTATACTTCATTAGAATTATCAGATTTCCACAATCCATAATGATAAATCTATTGTTGCTTCTGGATTTGATTGTGTGACTTTATTTGCATCAAAGTTTCAGATCACATTCATTCTTATCCTGGCATTCTCTAAACATCCTAATGATGGATCACATTCATTCTTATCTTGGCATTCTCTAAACATCCTGATGATGGATCACATAGTGTGATCCGAAATGTTGATGCAAATAAAGTCAGACAATCAAATCCAGAAGCAACAATAGATTTAGTATACCTCATATCACGTTGTTTGGTATTTTAAGGTTTTTTTAATATTAAATTTAATTCTTTTTTCTATTATTCTATTATTAGTTCTGCTGATATGCACGATATTTATGTATTTGTTGGATGCAATTCTAGTTTTCAATCAACTACTCATTATAGACAATTTTTTAATTATTTTTATATTCTTCTAATTTTATTTTTTCTAAACATTTTAATAATTTAAACAAAATTATTTATTCATCTTTCTATTGATGTTGTAAACAATAGTTGCAGGGCTCAATTGTCCAAGTAAAAGAAAAGTATTTTAGATCTCTCTAATTTGTTCTCTTTTATTGATAGTGTGCCCAACATTTATATCATGGTAGTTAGGTATTGTAGGTTAAAGAGACAATCTGAGACAATCTTAGAGACTATCGAAATCTTATCTTTTTTGATAGAACAAAGTACAACAAAATTGAAAGAAAATTGAAAATTCTTGAGAACTCTATAAAAGTCTTAATTCTTTTGAGCAACAAAGTACAAAGATCTGGAAAAATCTTACCTAAAATTCAAAGAAATTTTACATTTTTGGATTTAGGCAAATACATTAAGAATTTATTCCCTAATGATTAATATTGCTTCCATAAACTACTCTAATCAAATGCAACTATTTGTCAAACCAAAATCTACAAAAACCTTATCCTATTTAATGGAAGTTGGATGTACATAGGTAGGCACAAACATTGGATGCATATGGGAGTTGATGCATGTGCATGAAACTTCATAGACAAGTATGCATTGTTTATTCATTTTCTTGTTATGTAGCTTATTTTTGTATCCATATCCAGAAATCAACTTTAAGACCATCTACGACCAAATTTTAAGACCATCTCCTACCATCTTTTGGGAAAATATCATCTTTCGAAGACATGAAGACCAAGAGATCAATGAGACAGTCATCTAAAACGACGAATTCCTAAAGAGCTTTGTAACTTGACAACCCTTTCACAAATCTAGTGTGGACATATTGAGGTGAAATAGTTGTTCTATTGCAACTTAGTAGTTTTTTGTACATTTATGATCAAATGTGTTTATTATTGTTTGAATGAGCTTCTCTTTGAAGATTGTATTTTATGGTTTAAAGATGTTTTTGATTTTCTCCAATTCTGAAAGGCATGGTAGTAGTTGCAATAACACTTCTATTCAGAGCTTATGCCTATTTTGGGTACTGATAGTCTTTCCCCCTTATGATGTTGTAACCTTGTTTGTACCATAACCCATTAAACCAACTTACACTTTTGTGAATTATTCTTCAAATTTAGAGGGCTCGGTCTCAACTTTACGTTGTTTAGATTCTTCATTTACCAACCTTTAGATAATATAGTGTGTTTTCAGTTTCAATCTTTCTTTGTGTTTATGATCCTACATTAATAATGAAAGAGATTTAAAGAGATGCATCCTTTCTGTGTAATTATCATGGGTTGCCTGGATTGTCCATAGTCTTGTTTTTATTTCTATATACCACATGCAATGTGAAAAAAGAAGTCAATCTACAAAAATGATTAGAAATGATTGATTATGACATTAAACCATGCTTGTCTAGAATGAGAACTAGTTTATTAAAAGAACATATTATTGTTTATTAAATTGGTGTTTCATTTTATTTAATGTTTCTTATGATCTCTCTTTCTAATTAATTTCTATAAAAAAATTAAATTACTACTCAAATGCCTTTTGTAAGCCTCATACTTCCATACAATATAAATATTTAAAAAATTATGAAAAATTTAGTAAAATAATTATTAAACATTTATTTTAGAAAGCAAATAAGAAAGAAAAAAATTCAAAGTAAAGAAAATGCTTATTTATCCTCCGCAAGCATGATGGTCAAACCCTCTCACAACTATGGCGAACAACGCCCATGGTTTTAGAATTGCCTTGAAGTACCGCAAACACTATGGTTCTTACAGCCGATAATAATTCTTTGTGTCCATCAATTAAGGCTTTGAAAATTAAAAGAGGTTGCTAATATTTCCACGCGTCCAACACTCCATCAATGGCTAATATCATCCGACTGTCTGTGTGCCTTCTCAATGTTTACTTCAATCACTTGTAAAGATTTATTTTGGCCTTTTTGAAAGCTTTCATAAGGGCTTGGTGTGCTAGGTTTCCTGGTGGTGCGCCATATGCAAGGGTGTTCTCTCTGCTTGGCTTAAGCGTGGCGTCTAGAGGATGGTGGTGGAGTTTCCTGGCTTTGTCTGTGGCGTCCAGAGGATGGTGAGTCTTGTTGTTTTATGGAGCTCTTGGTGGGGTTCGTTCCCCTCTTTCTGTGTTCGGGCTTTGGGTGTGTTGAGGTCCCCATTCTGGGTGTCTCATCATTTTGGGGTTTCTCCTCTGTTCGGTGGCTCTACTTGGAGCTCTTCTAAAGTTTGGTGCCCTCCTTGCATTCTGGCCCTGGGGGTTTTTCTTTCCTCCTTTCTCGGGCCCCAATGCTATTATGGTTTGTTCCTTATGTAGTGGGGTTGTACCGTTGCTCTGGCCCTCTGGTTATCCTCTCTTGTTTTGTTTTGAGAGGGTCATCCCATGGTTTCCCTTTTGCGTCTTCTCCATTTTTGTATGTCCTTTAGAGGTGGATGGCTTTCCTTTAGAGGTTGAGAGAGGTTTTGGGGGCTATTAGAAGTTGTTCAGGTCTCTTTTTGGCCCTTGTTTCTGTTTCTCTTTCATTCTGCCCCTGTGGAGGTGGGTCTTTGGTGGAGTTTCCTTTCTTCGTGTCTGAAGGGTTTTTGGCTTGTCTTCTCTCAAGTTTTTGTGAGCCTTTTTAAAACCCAAATATCCTTCTCTTCTGTTTTTGACTCAACATCTTTGGTCTTCCTTGGTTAAGCCTATTGAGGTGGTTTTTTCTTCTATCATGGTGGAGATGGTTTGTTCTAGGGATGACCTTTCTTTTTTAGAGGTGGATTTGGGTGTTGTGTTTGTTTTTAGGAGATGTTGGTGTTTTTCGGATGGTCAGTTGTGGTTTGACAGTATGGCTATTGACAAGATGAAGGTTTGGGGAGCCTTCCAAAACCCTTTGGTCCTAGATTACATTAGTTTTCAAATTAGCAAGAATCTGGTTGGTGATGTGCACTTTGTCTTGTGCATGTTGCTTTCTACAGGGATCATTATCAAGGTTATGGTTATGGGAGCTTGGATAAAACCCACGATTTTGGTTGAGAGAGACTTGTTCTCTATGTTCGATTTTGTTTGTGGGAGCCATTCAAAACCCATCAAGATTGGGGGAGCATAGAAAAACCCCATGTCTTTTATTTTTTCTAAGGACAGAGAGGATGCTGAAAGTTTTCAAGGGCCCAGTTTGGCCAGTTCTTGTTTTTGGTTAGGGCCACGCTTTGGTTGTGGCCTGGAGAAGCTATTACAAGTTATGGGAGCATGGGAAAACCTTTTTTGTTCAGGTTGTGGGAGCCTTGTAAAACCCGCTAATCAGGTTATGGGTTCCTAGAAAAACCCTTGATTTCTGTTGAAGGTTAAGGGGCCCTTGATAAAATCCTGGTGTTAGTGAAAGGCTTTGGCCTCCTCCTCTTTCAACTAGGTTTTATTGGTATATCTTTGCTGATAGGCTAGTTTTAGGCTAGTGGTTGTCTTTGATGTATTCTAAGAAGCTATTTGTTTTGGGTTTCGGATCCTAGTAAAATCCGAGGGTTTCAGGTCCCTTCAAAACTTGTTGTAAGGGATTTTAGGTCCCCTCAAAACCTATTTATCATAATCAAAAACATTTATTTTGAAGCATTAATTTTGATGTTATTTTATTGTTTTCCATATCGCCACACACATGATAAAATCTCTACTTACCTTCCTAATTGTTTAACATTTTTTCATTAATTTTTAACCATGTCACAAGCTCCAATTACTCAACGTCTCATCTTATACGTATGCATGCCTCTATGCACTATTGATGCCTATAATTTCTTTCAAACACACAACCTTATGGGAAACTCAGTGTTGGGGGACCTGTGCACTTCACTGAGTAATCTCCAAGATTTTAGAAGCCAACTCTTCATCTACTTGAGGGGGAAAGGGGAATAGAAAACATATAATAAAAATAATCTAAGGCAATGTGCCTAATCTGAATTTCTATTGAACAACTGACACAAAGAACCTCATACATATGTAACTCTAAGGTCCATTCAATAATCTACATGCCTTATGAACAATATTGAATACATTCAAAGACCTTTGAAATGGCATAAAGCAAAGAATACATGAACATCTACTAGAATGAAAGAGTGCATAACATGATTCAACAAGCAGAGTTAAGCATGCATCACTAAAGTCGAGATCAGATACAAAATTCCACAGAAAATCATTAATGAATACCAAACAAAATAGCCCAAAAGGCTTGAGGCATAGGTTGATCACTTTGATTCAGAAAAAAAATAATAGCATTGAGGCTTTAAGTTTCATTTCTAGAGATCTTCTCTATATTCAAAATGAAAAGTCCAAAAGAACTTCATATTTCAAGCATTGAGAATTAAATAGATGAGGCCTAACCATCCACTATTGAGAAAATAGAAACCATCATGATACTGCACTAGCTAGACCATTCAACAATGTACAAATTCATCAAATATTGTGAAAGTGATGACTTCTTTTGGCCTATAGCTCAACCAAGCATATACCTTTCC
Source organism: Cryptomeria japonica (assembly GCF_030272615.1). NCBI lineage: Eukaryota > Viridiplantae > Streptophyta > Pinopsida > Cupressales > Cupressaceae > Cryptomeria > Cryptomeria japonica. The sequence goes on along the minus strand of NC_081405.1, from coordinate 243,395,743 downwards.
ATTACTAGGATCAAAATCACCATTGTGACCTTTCCACTGCAACAACTTTGCAAACATATCTAGCACAGTGCCCCAAAAATGGTTTGCAACAACTCATTACACTATATGGACCTTGTGAGTGGCATCCCACTTTCTATTACATGGGCACGTGGAGCTTCCTACATTCACTTTGAAGTGACACATAGTAGAATGATGAGGATGAGGGCGAGATACAACCTCAAAACATCCTATGGATCAAACATGTGTCTCTCGAACTTCATCCCTTCAAATTATAGACAAAACTCATGGGAGAAAAAAGGGTGATGCCATATGGCATTTGAGCGAGGCTCCACAACAAAAAGAAGAGAAGACTATGAAAAAGACATTTCACACCAACATGTGGCGAGTGCATGCAAACTATGACCTTAATACTTATTCGATCAAAATCAAGGTGGCAAGCCTAAACAAAATAAAAAGGGGCCCTTTTATTAGGTGATGGAGATTATAAATCCATAATTTTCTAGCGACTCTTGGGGAAATATCACATTCGGGATGAGAATACTCAAAAGTCTGGTTCAAAAATCTAGAGGGTAAGTGCACAAAGATGGTGGTCAGAAAAGTGGACACACTCAAAAAAAAACATGAAAAACAACAAAACGTGCATGGGGTGTTTCAAATTTAAAGAACCCCGTATGCGTTTAGGCTCGTTTTGCTAGGCCTAACCAAAGCTAAACCGCGTACGGGGTTTAAAGTATACTGACTGCATACGCGGTTTAAAAAATAAAACCACATACGCAGTTTAGAAACTAATAACCCCATACGCGGTTTAAAAACTAAAACCACGTACGCAGTTTAGAAACTAAAAACCCCGTACGCGGTTTTAGTTTTTAAACTGCATACGCATTTGTCTATCAATAAAGAGTTATATTTTATGTATATATTGTCAAGATATTTGAGAGTGGTTCCAGATCTCTAAGAGATATAATGCAGATTCTAGTTTTTTGAGTATTCTTATAAATTTCAGACTTAGTCAAATTTCAGTAATCAGCATGCTTATATCAGCATTATCTCTCTCGTCTCTTCCCTACATTCCCCCTCTCTCTTCCTTAACCCCTACCTTTTTGTCTTTTATGCATCTCGCTCTCTACTTTCTTCCCTCTCTCGGGTATCTCTCCCTCTCTACTTTCTTCCCTCTCTCGGGTATCTCTCCCTCTCTTTCTCATCTCTCTCACCCTCTTTCTCTCTTTCATCTATCCCTCTCTTTCTCTCCCTCTCTCAGATATCTCTATCTCTCACTCTCTCCCCCTCTCTTCAGTGTCTCTCTCTCATTCTATCCCTCTCCCTCCCCCTGCCTTTCTCTTCCTTTGTCAAGTATTTCTTTCCCTCTAACTCTCTTTCTCTCTCCCCCTCTCACTCCATTTCTCTTTCTCTCAAGTCTCTCTCCTTCTCTCTATCAAGTCTCTGGCTAACAACCTATCTCTATCTCTCTCTCTCTCCTCTTCTATCAAGTCTCTCTCTCTCTCTCTCTCTCTCTCTCTCTCTCTCTCTCTCTCTCTCAAGTCTCTTTCCCTCTCTTTCTCTATCTCTGTATCTCACTCTCCTCCATTGTAAAGTGTATCTCTTTCCCACTCTCTCCCTACCTCCCCCACTCCATTTCTATTTTTCACTTAAGTCTCTCTCTCTCTCTCTCTCTCTCTCTCTCTCTCTCTCACATCCTCTTTCTCTATATCTCACTCTCTCCTTCTCTTAGGTGTATCTCTCTCTCATTCTCTCCCTCTCTCCCTTTCTCATTACCTCTCTTTCACACTCTCTCCCTCTTTGCAGCTCTCTCTCTAGTCTCTTGTACTCTCCTTCCATCCCTTCCTCCCTCTCACTCAGACTCTCTCTATCTCTCACCCTCTCTTTCTCTCTCTCTCACCTTCCCTTCCTCCACCTCTTAGGTCTCTCTTTCTCTCCCAACCCCTCTATCCACCTCTTAGATATCTCTATTTCTCCCCCCCCCTCTCTCTCTCTATCTCTATCTTTGAGTCCCCTTATTTGTGTCGTTCTCTATCTCCATCTCTCCCTCTTTTTCCCTCTCTCTCTCCCCCTCCCTTTCCCTTTTTCTATCTTTGTCTCCCCTACTCTCTCTCTCATTTATCTCTTGTCTCTCCCTCTCAATCTCTATCTCTCTATCTCACTCTCCTCCTCGCTTAGGTGTATCTCTCTCCCATTCCCTCCCTCTCCTCCCCCTCTCTCCCTCTCTTGGGTCATATGGTATTCTTAGGGGTCATATGGTATCCTAGGGATCCATGCATGTGTCCTAAGGGGTCATAGGACACCATATGACCCATAATGACACATAAGAGGTCATATGAAATCCTAAGGGGTCATAGGATACCATATGACCCCTTAGCACACCATACAACCCATAATGACACCAAATGGTGTCCTAAGGGGTTATAGAACACTATATGACCTCTTCGGACACCATACAATCCATAACAACACCATATGGACTCCTAAGGGGTCGTAGGAGAACCTGAACTTGGAGGACACCATTTTGTGTTTTTCATGTCATATGGTATTCTTAGGGGTCATATGGTATCCTAGGGATCCATGCATGTGTCCTAAGGGGTTATGGGACACCATATGACCCATAACGACACATAAGAGGTCTTATGGAGTCCTAAGGGGTCATAGGACACCATATGACCCCTTAGTACTCCATATGACCCATAATGACATCAAATGGTGTCCTAAGGGGTCATAGAACACTATTAGGACACCATACAACCCATAACGACACCATATGGAGTCCTAAGGGGGAGGAAGAGAGAGAGAGAGAGAGAGAGAGAGAGAGAGAGAGAGACAGGCACCTTGTACGTGCTTGAGAGGGGGAGAGAGGGAGACAATACACATATGTGTGTGTATATACACTTAATATATTATATATTATTATATACATATATATATATTATATGTATATACAAATATTATATATACAATATTATACTATACACACTTCCAAAATTTAAACATAAAAGCATGTATGCGCTATTTATAGTAACACGCTATTTATAGTAACGCGCTATTTATAGTAAAAATAGCGCGTACGTGCTTTTTATAGTAAAAATAGCACGTACACGCTTTTTATAGTTAAGATAGAGCGTACGCGCTTCTTACACCATAAGTACCCCATACGCACTTTTTATACCATAGATAACCCGTACACACCTTTGATTATTTAGGCTTGGAAATAGGCCTGTATGACAAATCTACGGTTTAGAAGTTTTATTTCCCTCCATTTCCCTCCTTTTTGACATGTTTTATTTTATCAACTTGGTTTCTCGACTTCATCAAGTGGGTATTTCTAAAATTGCCACCATATTTTAATCATGCAATCAAAATTTACATGACAGAGTCTCTTATGCCATAGCCAACTTTCATCAATATGTGCAATCAAGTATGTCTTTTCACTATTATTCAAATGAAAGATATTACCTCTAGTTTGATTACTGGTTGCGATTTCCAAACCAGTTCTATTCATAATTTTGCATTTTCCATTCTTGAATTGTAACTGAAATCATTTCTCAACTAATTGACCAACACTCAAAAGATTATGCTTTAAACCTTCCACATAGTAAACATTGTCAGTATTATGCTTACCATCAAGAAATAATGTACCTTTACCTTCGATCAAACAAGCTTTATCATCTCCAAATCTTACTAAGCCTCCATTATATTCCTGAAAGTTCAAGAATTTTCTTTTATCACCAGTCATATGATGTGAGCACCCTGAATCAATGATTCATTCGTCCTTAACTTCAATTTTAGCTACCAGCTACCAAGGCCTATTCTACTGGTTGAATAGTAGGTGCCGGTTGATCTTCTGTTATAGCAACAAAAACCCATCCATTGTCTGTCAGATCTTCATCAGAATCATCAGTGATTCCTTCATCAACAAGATAACAAGATTTATCTTTATTCTTCTTAAATGTGTATCTCTAATATTCAAGATTAGGCTTGTAGGTTCTCCTAGCTTCTTCTCTTAGTCTATCATGTCTATCAGGGCATCTAGAAGTCATATGACCAATCTTATTACAGTTGAAACATTTAAAGGGTGCTTTACCTTCATACTTACTTCCAACTGGACCTTTAGCCATTTTCCTTGCAAATAGTGCTTCAAGTTTTTCAAGTTCTTCATTTTCTTTCCTGCTTTCCTCAGGTTCTCTTGCATAGAAGGGTTTCCAATTAGACTTGTCAAATGATGGTGTAGATGATGTTGATGCTTTAAAAGCTAAATCTGTCTTTATAGTAGCAATAGGACCAAATTCCTCAATTTCAAAAGTTGACAGTTTTCCAATCAATGTATCCCTAGTTGCTGATGTATTAGGCATTGTTATTAACTCATTTATAGCAGTATCCTTCATTTTATATGCCAGTGGCAATCCTCTTAAAACTTTTGAAACAATTTCATTTTCACTTAAGGTTCCTCCACAATATTTAATACCCAAAACAATTTCATTAACTCTTTTCATAAAAGAAGAAATCCTTTCATCTTCTTCCATTTTCAGATTTTCATACCTGACCCGGAAGCTTTCAAGTTTTGCAATTTTGATCGTGGAATCTCCTTCATTTAGTGTTTCCAAATGATCCCAAATAGCTTTAGTAGTTGATCTATCTGATAATCCCATGATTTGCTGATCTAATAATGTGCTCAAAAGTGCTTCTCTTTCTTTGCAATCATTTTACTCATCTTTAGCCAAGTTAGGTGGATTAGGCTGATTCTAAGTAGGAGTAGTATAGTCATTCTTTGTAACATCCCACATGTCCTTTCCAATGCAATTCAGATGTGTCTCCATTCTGATCTTCCATATGCCATAATTGGTTCCATCAAGTTTAGGACTGTCCTTGTTGAAATAGTTAGTAGACATTGGATCTCCTCAAGTTGTTAAACTTCTGCAAAAATAGGACTAGGCTTTGATACCAATTGTTAGGTTCCGGAGACAACTGAGAGGGGGGGGGTTAATTAGTTGTCCAACAAATTCAAACCAAAAAATAATTAAACAACTTTAATGCTTAATACTAGTAAATCAATCTTTTATGTTGGTTGACAATTTTATCAGTTAATTACAGTACGGGTAAAGATTAATGCATGAAATAGAAAGACAATAACATCCACAACACATAATACCAATATTTATACGTGGAAACCCTGTAAGGGGAAAAACCATGATGGGAAACCTTACCCATAATCAAATGATACTATTGCAAATAGTATGTGTATACAAATGGGGTCTGCACATGCAGAAAGGCCAAGTGCCTAGAGCGCACTGCTCAAATACTAATAGGAGTCACACTGACTACAATTGGATGGTTAAATCCAATAAGGATGTACTACTCAAATTAGCATCTTACTATGCTAGATTTAGTACCGGTGTAGTTCTGATTCTCTTCACAAAAAACCTCCTTCAACCTTCAAATGATGTCTGTGTGTATAGCTTTGCTTATTCTCGCATATACCTTCACACAATTCTTTTTCACATTCCTCATCCGATCTTACAAATAAGATCTTACATTTATATCATAACCTAAGACCAATTTTACCAGGTCGGTTCTAAAAAATATTACAATAAAATCAATTTACAAATAAAACAATGTCCGATGCAATAACTGATTCAACATGTTGGTTTATGCATTTACAAAAATAATAAGACATCTTCATAGCGTGTCGTGCTCATCTAGAAAAGATAAACCTGTCAGTGTGTAACCTGGACCTATTTGCTAGTAACAACAAATATACAAATATGAATATGCCAATGAACAAATCTCCAAGACAAAGTGTCCAAACGATGTCTTTGACATAACCAAGTGTTTTACACACCATTCCAAGTGCCAGTGAATATTATATCCTACCGGTGTACCAGATACTGGTGTCTGTGCATAAGTCACTTGCTTGCCAGTGAATGTTGCTGATTCTCCAAAGTGCCAGAGTTGATAAGTGTTAGTAGGTGTTGACATCAATGACAAAACCATACCAAAATACCAACATAAGTGCCCATTTGCATTTAGCAAATGGCCTAACAACATCAATGTTTGGCCTCAGGCCCAAAAACTTTCCAACCAATGTCATTGCCATAAGGTTAATATTATGCTCAATAACTGGGTCTGGAATTTCAATAGAAAATCTACCTTTTTCTAGGTCTGATATATTATGAATTGGAGGGAGTGAGGACTTTCCACTCAGTTTGACACCGAATAGAGAAGTCAAAGACCGAGCGTTGTCCCTTCGAACAGGTCCCTACCTTGGTCTGTCTCCAACATGTGATTCTCCATTTTCACCATCAGGATCGATAGGCTTGTCACTTGTGTGTGGGTGCCCATCCATTGGGTCCTTTCCATTCAGCTCGGAGGAATCCGGGCAGTCCCGGGAATCGTCCTTTCCCCACTCCCCATGGTTCGCTTTCCAATATAGGGTTTCTCGCCCTACCTTGAATTCAAATTCAAAGTCGTTCTGTTCTCCTGGTCCCACATGTTGTCTCCCTTGAGTTGTGTCATACAAAACCAACAATTGTTATGTGTTATACAAAATTTATTTGTAGGTTGTCTTATTAAATATATACCAAACCAAATATTTGTTCTACAACCAAACTAGCTTCTACATTTATGTAGGAGCGAAAAGAAACACATTCATTGGGTGTAAAATAATTTTCTGGGTACATCCATAGAAATATTCCCTATAGCCTACACTCCAGTTATAAGTCATCAATTTGTTTTGTGTGCTTTAGAGATTAAAATTAAGATGGTGATATTAATGGCAATAAATCTTTAGGTTGTTATTTTTTTATTCTTTTTCTAGTCTCCATATATGGGATATTAGAAAACAAACACCTATTTCGTTATCTTGTTATGAGGTTGAGTACACAACATTAAAGAAAGAAAATAAGTAGTTTGGATTCAAAATATATCATGGGAGCTTACCCTTGCTCATTGTTGTGCTACTACCACATTTTAATAACATGTTTCATACATATTGGAAACAATTTTATTTTTCATGTTATATTAAAGTATTTAAAAAATTCATATCAATTGTGTAGACACCTAAAATTGTCCTATCTAATTAAATAAATACTTTTATTTATTTAATTATTTTATCCCAAGTCTTCTATTAGTTAAAAATATCTTTATTTATTTAATTAATTTATTTAGCCTCTTCTAACACTTTTCTAATTTAAATAAATATTTTTATTTATTTAAATTATCCTTTTCCTAAATTAAATAATATTTTATTTATTTAATTTCTCCCACTTCTTCTATTAATTAAATAGATCTTTATTTATTTAATTAATTCACTATCCTTTTCTACCCATGACACATGTCATTCATCTATTAATTCCTACACCACCTACCTTCTCATTATTTTCTTATTTCTTCTATCTACCCTTTAATCCTACCCGACCATTAATCCTCTTCGCCTTTTAATCTTATCCCTCCATTTCCTAAAGTGTCTTCTATTATGCGATCAAGCCCTCTTGTGATCAACCTATCAATCACAATCCTTTCTTTGTTGAGCTTTTGTACACACATACAATTTGAGAAAAAATATATTAAACAAGATCAATGGAGATAGGAGACAATGGAGATTGAAAACCTACTTGACATGTGAATGGTAATATTGTTTTATTTTGATAATTTATATGATCTTAGGTATTTTCATTGGTGTATGGTGGATGTTTCACTGTAGGACTTAGATTGTTTGTGGTTGGATCTCTATGGTTTTACAATAACTTTATCATCATCACTTTTCACAGTATAAAAATTGCATTTGAGATCTCGATCAATTTGGGATTATTTTGATTTTGGTTCTTAAGATATTCTATCTTTGGGCAATACAAAGACAATACATAATAGCAGATTTTCTGTACAGGCATAATGTAGAATGTAACCTAGCTTCAAGACAAACGAATCCAGTAGGCCACGCTTGGAATTCCATTATTAACCATGTAGTACCCCGCTGGCGCCGTCACAGAATTGGGATATAGTGGAAATCAATAATGTCAAAGAAATTCTCTATAATTATGTAGAAAATAGGTCTTTCAAGTTCTTAGAGAAACTACAAACTATTACAGATTTCTAATCTAGCCATTAAAAGACAGGCGGATGAATTGTTAGCTGTAACAGTTGGATTGTAATATAAATTTTCAAAGTTTTATCTCAATTTTTTATATAATTTTTTTATAATGAACTTCAATTTATGTTTGGATTACCTAGTTTTAGTGTCCTTCAACTGTGATACTGGCTATATTAACTAATATCAGTTTATCGTAATATTACTGCAAGTGTAAACATCACTTTCAAATTGCTTTCTACCTTCCAGCTGTCAGACATGCTTCTTATTTTCGACAGTGAGCATTACAGCATTGTAACCAGATATTCTAAGAAAAACATCCCCATTTGAATTCGACTTTTGTCTCCCCCTTTCTATTTTGTGGTCCCTAGTTTCCTATGGTTAGATTATAAATTGAACGGTTATCAACGGAAAAAATATTTGATAACAATTAAGAAGATTATATTATTATATATCTGGAAAATATAATCTTTATAAGAAATGTTTAGAAAATACGAGCAGAACTAGTTATAGTTACTGTTGATTACAGTCGGCCTGAGGTGATAAACAACGCAGTGTTCTTCTGATTTTGGTGTTTACAATATAAGAATGGCCACACATTCTCTATCTGCAGTGCTGTTTTACGCCACTACAAATACAATACATAATAATAATACTAGATTTTCTGTTCAGGCATAATGTAGAATGTGGCTTACCTTCTAAGACAAATGAATCCACTTCGCCACACTTGGAATTCCGTTATTAACCACAAAAAGCATGTAGTACCCTGCTGGGGCCGTCACGGAATTTGGAGGTGCTGTCACCTCTATAAAGTATTTCCCTCCCATTGATTTCAAAGAATTTGCAGCTAGAATCAGCAGCCTCTGGTTCATTGAAAATGAATGAGTTGTGAAAGAAGGCGCGTACAAATGGAACGCAATATTGTAGGCAGTGTAACTGAAAACAGTGAACTGCAGAGTGAACTTTTGGCCATACATTAGTGAAGAAGAAGATAAGGCGACTATAGTAGGCCTGTAGACCACATAAGAACTATCCAAATAATAAGGACTGTATGCTTCCAAACGGAGCTCTGTCGGATAAGGAATTCCAGACAAAACGTACCCAACGTGGGGATTGGATCCGCCGACCAAAATCCGTCCATCAGGCAAAACACTTGCACTTGAATGATACATTCTTGGAATGGTGGAGGGCGCCAAAGTGGAGAATCGATAACCGGGAACAGAATTGGGTTTATAGAGGAACGGAGCTAGAGCTGGATCCCTTCCCAGTTCCCACCCGGCAGTTCCTTGTTTTGCCCCATTTATAATGAGAATCTCTCCATTGGGAAGAATGAGCATGTCGCTCAAAACCCTTGGACTGGGCATGTTCTCCATTGCCCACCCAGGGTTTGCATCTGTAATGACAATTCGTCCACAGCTCTGAAGCGCAGGGAGAAAATTTCCCTGGTTTGCAGACGTGAAGCTGTTGTCAGGACCACCACCACAGATGAGGATTTCAACCTTTTTGAACCCATCAGAGGCAGTCAATGGCAGCATAACAGACGAACCGCAGGAGGGGTAATTCCTAGCCCCTCCTAACATCGTGGGAAACTTCTTTACCACACGATTTGTTTTGTAGTCGAGCAATATGGAGTCCTTGTTGGCAAAGATGAACAGATTCCCGTCGGAGGAGAGATGAAGAAAAGGATACAGATTATTCTCCACGTTGACAACAAAGGTCTGCATTAAAAACGGTAGATTATAATAACTTTCTCCAGCTTTCTTCGACACGAACTCGTAGGAGAAAGCCCTGTAGAAATTCTATTGCAGTCACTGATTATTAATCTTCTATCTCATAAAAATTATTTAACTGCTGAAAATAAATTTACAGCTGAATATTGAAAAATAACACAACTGCAACTTTACTAAAAATACGGAAAGAAATAAGCAACACAAGGACACAATATTTTTGGACAATCGTCCCTGGAAAAACCCCTAAGGGAAAACCAGTTCTACAGATGGAAAATATATTAATCTTCAGCAATATAAGAATTACAAAAGAATTCCTTGCCTCTTACTGGCAGAACTCCGACAAACTCCTAATATCTTCTGCTGATATCCTCCACTGCTATATCAATGCTATCACTACGCCTCTTACTAACACTGCAAGACTATTTGCTATCACTGCAAATTCTTCTCAAAACTTCTTATATTCCAAATGACCCATGACCCCTTTTTATACTACTCTATTGGAAAACCAACGGCCGAGATTAATTCAAACCAACGACTGAGATTAAGACAACTCAATTGACCAATAACTAATTTTGGCTATAAGGTGTCACCTAAAAAGAGCCACTATTAAATAACAATTTTTATTATCCTAACAACACTTTTTGACAAAAACAACCATTTTCTAATTCTAGGTCAGGACGAACAGCTGTCCAAAACTACCCATAACTAATGCTGTTATTTCTTGGTAAGGACGAACAGCTGTCCAAGCTACCCATAATTAACACTCCCTCTTAGCGAGGAAGCTGTTCTGCATGACACCCATCTTATCTCTAAAGAAGATGAATTTTGCCTTCCCCAATGCCTTTGTTAGAATGTGTGCTACCTGCTCCTCTGTAGGTATGTACTGTAGCTAAACAATCCCCCTCTGTACACAATCCCTGATGAAGTGATACCTGATGTCTATATGTTTCGATCTATCGTGAAACACTGGATTCTCAGTCAACTTGATGCAACTCTGATTGTCGCAGTGTATCACCGTAGTCTCAACCTTCTGACCAAACAAGGCTACTAGAAACTTCCGAAGCCATATAGCTTCACACGTTGCCATGCTGGCTGCTATGTATTCTGCTTCTGATGAACTCAAGGCCACAGATTTTTGCTTCCTACTGAACCAAGAAACAACTCCTGATCCCAAGCTGAAACAACATCCTGAAGTACTCCTTTTGTCCGTTGTACTGCCTGCCCAATCTGCGTCAGTATAGCCTATCAATTTGATACCTTCACCTCGAACATATCTGATCCCGTACTCAACTGTACCATGAAGATAATGCAACACATGCTTAGCCGCCATCCAATGCACTCTCTTTGGCTCTACCATGAACTGACTAAGAGAGTTTACTGTAAAGGCTATATCTGGCCTAGTGTTGACCAAATACATGAGCGAACCATTCAGCTGCCTGTATAGGTGGGATCAACATCCTTTTCCTTGGATGCATCTACCTTCCTCCAATTAGTGATCATGGGTGTAGACATGGCTTTGCAATCTTCCATCTCGAATCTCTTCAAGATTTCAATGCAATATTTCCCTTGACCAAGGAAAATCTCTCCATCAGTCTACCACACCTCCATGCCTAGAAAGTAGTGCATAAGTCCCAAATTCTTCATCTCAAACTCTTCTGCAAGGTCCCTCTTGCAATCCTCTATGAGCCCTAGCGCACCAGTAAGAAACAAGTCATCCACATATAGAACAAGAATGAGAACCTCACCCCCAACCACCAAGTAGTAGAGGTTCGCATCAGCCTCACTCTTCACAAAGCCCATTTCCTGCAAGTATGTATCAATGCGCTCATACCACGCTCTGGGAGCCTGCTTGAGTCCGTATAAGGCTTTCTTTAATCTGCACACGTGGGTCTCTTTGCTGTGTGATACAAAGCCTTCTGGTTCTTCTATGTATACCTCCTCCTTTAATTCTCCATTAAGGAATGCTGTCTTGACATCCATTTGATGGATCTGCCATCCCATCTATGCTGCAAATGAGATTACAGCTCGTATAGAAGTATACCTGGCCACAGGAGCAAATGTCTCCTCATAGTCTATTCCCTCCTTCTGAGAGAACCCCTTGGCCACAAACCTCGCCTTATATTTCTCGATGCTACCATCTGCACCATGCTTTATCTTGAAGATCCAACGCGATCCAACTACTGCTCTATCAGTTGGTCTAGGCACTACCTCCCATACATCATTCTGCATTATTGAGTTATATTCCTCAACCATAGCATCTCGCCATACCTGATGCTTTGCAGCTTCCTGATAGCTGGAAGGTTCACTATCTACCAACTGGCTGACTAATGCCACATAGTCATTGAACTTGGCTGGTTGTCTCCTCTGTCTTGTACTCTTCCTAGGAGCTCCCACAGACTCCTGAGTATCCCTTTGTATGTCTTGAACCTCATGGTTCCTACTGCCAAATGTAGAGGATGAAATATCAACCTCTATATCATCTAGATGCATATCCTGCTGCACCAGTTGCTCCATACTCTGTGAATCTTCACTACCTGAGTCTATGCTTATACTAGTAACTGTACTTGAGCTTTGCTGTCCTTGACTTGGACTTGGAGCTTTCATTGGCTGCTCACTCCGATCATCTGCTAGCAAATCTCTGGATCTTCTAAACGCCTTGTCCTCCATGAACTTGACATCACGTCTGACAATAATTCTTTTGGTCCCTGGAATGAACATCCTATATGCCTTTGAAGTTTCACTATACCCAACAAAGTACCCCTTCTCTGTAGTCTGATCTAACTTGGTACGTGTGTCTCCAGGAATAAGGCAATATGCCAAACTCCCAAATATCCTGAAGTGACCAACATCTGGCTTCTTCCCCGTGAAAGCCTCCTCTGGTGTCATTTTCCCTAGTACCTTGTGTGGAACCCTATTCTGAATGTAGACTGCTGTACTACATGCTTCTGCCCATAAGTAGCAGGGCATGTCTTGGTCATGTAACATAGCCCTTGCTGCCTCTGAAATAGAATGGTTCTTCCTCTCAGCAACTCCATTCTGCTGTGGATTGTAAGGAACAGTCCACTCTCTCTTGATTCCTTCTCTGGTACAGAAATCCTGGAAGTCATTTCCTTTGTACTCGCCTCCATTGTCTGACCGAAGAACCTTTATCTTCCTTCCTATTGAGTTCTCCACAAGAGCCTTGAACTCTTGGAAGCGACTGAAAACCTCATCCTTGGTCTTCAAGAAGTATATCCAGGTCTTCCTGGAGAAATCATCAATAAAGGTAACATAATACTCATATCCTCTGAGAGACTTTGTCGACATTGGTCCACATACATCTGAATGTACTAGATCAAGAACACCCATAGATCTGGTGTCACTCCTTGGAAAAGATGCTTTCACAAACTTTCCCAACACACATCCCTTACATACATCATCATACTCTGTGCTAACCTCTGGAACACCTGTCACCATCTCACGAAGCAATCTAAGTGCTCCATGATGAATATGGCCCATCCTCCTATGCCATAGCTCTCCAAGATCTCTAGCGTTACTGCTGCTCATGAGTGCCTTAGGAGTATCAAACTGCAACCTATAAAGGCGACCACTCCTAACTCCAATAGATACGGGTGATTTCCAATCTTTATGCTTAATCAAAACATGCATCCCTCTAAAGAGAACATTATAACCTTTATCCTGAAGGACAGATATAGAAACCAAATTCATACCTAAGCCTGGCACATGCAACACATCATGAAGAGGAATTACCTTTCCATTCTCCCTCTGAAGCTGAACAGTCCCTTTCCCAACTGAGTTGAGCTTGGACAAGTTCCCCATAGAGATCTGGATTCTGGTGTTCTCCTCCTTGTAGCTGGAGAAGTACTCTCAAACTCCTGTCATATGAAATGACGCCCCACTATCTATATACTAGACACTCTGTGAGGTTGAGCTAATCATACAGGCTATGAGTGCAAACTCATCCTCCAATCTACTAGAGAGCTCCTCTGCACTTGCTGAAGCTGCCACTTGGTTCTTTCCCTTCTTATCTTTCTTCCTTTGTGGGCTATCGCTAACATAGTGGCCAAACTCATGACAACCAAAGCACTTGACCTTAGATAGGTCCTTCTTCTTCTTTTCAATTTGTGAATTTGCTCCTTTGCTAGATCCCTTCTTTGTTTTCCCTTTTCCCGCTAGGGCAACATTTTCTTGTTCTACCTCACTTTTCTGACTCTTATTGTTGGCTCCATTAACAAGGCTTAGTCTAAGCTCCTCCTGAGTGAAATCACTCCAAAGTCGATCCCAACTTGGTAAGGTGTCTCGTCCATTAATAACCTGAACAAAGACATCCCATTGCTTAGAAAACCCATTTAGGGCTATTCTTACTAGCTCGTCTTCATTTGGCTTATCTCCAACAGCTTCTAACTCGTCCTTGACAAGTTTAAGCTTGGTGAGGTAACTTGTAACATCTTCTCCTTTGTTCATCCGGGTATTCCTCAATTTTTCTCTAAGAATCAGCTTCCGGTTAGTGGTAGCATTCTGGTACAGATTCAGAATGGCGTCCCACATCTTCTTCACTGTATCTAACTCTGCGATATGTGGAACAACATGGTCCTTGACACCATCAAGGATTATCCTCCTCGCCTTGGCATCATCCTTCTTGTATGCTGCAAGTTGTACTAGATCTGTAGGTACAGCTACAGTACTGGTAACATATTCCTTGATACCATTCTCTTCCAGCAGTAAAGAAATTCTGGCTTTCTAGACACCAAAATTTGAGGCACCATCCAATCTGTCCTGATCTCTCAAACCTGCTGAGGCCATCTCAAAGAAATAAAGGAAAACAATAACTCGAAAGAGGTCAAACTCAAATTTCTTTCCTTTGCTTAGGGTAAACCTTTTCTACCCTCAACAAAGCTCTGATACCATGTAGAAATTCTATTGCAGTCACTGATTATTAATCTCCTATCTCATAAAAATTATTTAACTGCTGAAAATAAATTTACAGCTGAATATCGAAAAATAACACAACTGCAACTTTACTAAAAATACGGAAAGAAATAAGCAACACAAGGACACAATATTTTTGGACAAATATCCCTGGAAAAACCCCTAAGGGAAAACCAGTTCTACAGATGGAAAATATATTAATCTTCAGCAATATAAGAATTCGTTAAGAATTCCTTGCCTCTTACTGGCAGAACTCCGACAAACTCCTAATATCTCCTGCTGATATCCTCCACTACTATATCAACGCTATCACTGCGCCTCTTGCTAACACTGCAAGATTATTTGCTATCACTGCAAATTCTTCTCAAAACTTCTTATATTCCAAATGACCCATGACCCCTTTTTATACTACTCTATTGGAAAACTAACGGCTGAGATTAATTCAAACCAACGGCTGAGATTAAGACAACTCAATTGACCAATAACTAATTTTGGCTATGAGGTGTCACCTAAAAAGAGCCACTATTAAATAACAATTGTTATTATCCTAACAACACTTGTTTGACAAAAACAACCATTTTCTAATTCTAGGTCAGGACGAACAGCTGTCCAAAACTACCCATAACTAATGCTGTTATTTCTGGGTAAGGACGAACAGCTGTCCAAACTACCCATAATTAACAAGCCCGTCTGCCTCCCACAACAATCACTCTGTTATCAGGAAGGATCTGCGTCGAAGAATACCATCGATTCTCTGCAAGCTTGGTGGGCTGTGAATCATTCCAGTCGCATGCAGAATTGTTGCATGGCTGGAAATAACGAACAGCCTTTCCGCCGTCGTTGTATCCACCCGTACTAACCAACGTGCCGTCAGCAGCGAAAGAAGCACAGGAGCACCATGTGTCAGTCATGACCATGAGGGGCCTGAGGCTGTTGGAAGCAATGTTATATTCTATGGAATGCGCCCAGCAGTCGTGCTTCAGAGCCAAGTCATTCGCATCGTTTCTGCACCGCCCCTTGTCCAGCAGAAGCTTAGAAGCACCGTAGTCTGTTCGATCGAACATAACGACTGTATCTTTGTAGGTCGTGGTCATATGCATAGCTGACACGCCTCCATTGCTTACGACCAGCTTCCATGAGCCTGGCTTGACTTCCACAGCCCGCCCAACCGACACACCCCATAGGAAAACAACGCACAACACAAGTTCAATCATCCTCGCCATTATTTACTTTCTTTTGAGCTTTTCAGTCTGTGATGTTCTGAGGTTGTTTTATATACACGCCTGGAAAGAAATTTTGCCAGCTGACATGTTCTGAGGTACGATGATAGTGGAATGTTTAAGGGGCGAAATCAAGTGTCAACTTTAACCTCGACGGACATGCCAATTGCCAGGCTGAGTGACGGCGAGAGCTGGACATATGCCAATTTATAGCTGGTTTTCAATTTAAACTGAGCAATAGAGCCAAAACTGGCAGAAACAAAAATATCGTTATTTGGTAGCCCATTCTGCACCGTTCGAACACATAATGGTGCACATGTAGATGGTTCCTTGTTGGTGCTGGAGCTAAGGTTAGGAAACGTCCCCATCTACAATAATGTATGAGATTTAAGCTTTTAATGGCATCCACAAGAAGAAGTACTCAGAGACTTGCGTGCACTATGAAGGTTATATATAAAAACAAGCAAATTTAAATTATTTGTTTGGTCTTCTTTCTTATGTGCGAATCATTTTCTCATTTAGTTTTTCTATTTTTCAACTTTCTATATCATTCGTAGAATGATATTTGGTTTAATAAAAAGTTAATCGATAAAAAGGAAGGGTTTCAATTATCCTTTATGTTTCAATAATTATTCATTTTTAGTTCATTCAACTCTTCAAATAATTTTGTATGTTAATTACTTATAATTTTTATGGAAATTTATGAAAATTTTCTTACAAGATATATAATGAAAAACTAAGTGAACATGGTTTCAAAAGGGAAGAACAATAGTAACAAAAGAAACATTTCACATATTTTAATCAAAAGAGTCATGATGAATGCATGTAACGAAGCTTATCACAAAGTGTCATTATAGTACTCAACAATTTGATAGGGATATTTAATAGAAACAAATTTTGTTGATTAAATTAAATTATAAAAGTAAAATTCTTTAAAAAATGAAAAAAAAGAACATGAATACAAATGGTGATTCCTCTAATTCTTTTGATTCTATATTCCTCAAAAAATACATACTAACACACATTCACAATCAAATATTATTAATAGCAATATTATGATAAATACCTCTTAAACTGTTCAATATAGTTGCCTCTCAAAAGAAACACTTTTGTAGATGCTTTGAATATGGCAAACGTTATCTTATATTTGTATTTCTCAATTCCTATTAAAAATAGCAGACAAACATGATTTAAGGCAGCAAAAAAAAAATCATATAGGTTGGAGAGAACAATAAAAAAGGAAAAAACTTGATGAACGAAAACAACAAAAAATTGCTATATAAGTTGGGGATAACAACAAAGAAGGGAAAATAAATATTGATTGCAAAAATTAAAATTAGACTATTAGACTCTATTGCGTATTATTTCTATTTATCACATAATTTATTCAAAATAATAGATAACAATGGCATTTTTGGGTTCCCTTTGATGGAGCAACATGTTAGGGTGTTAATGGAACAGAATTTGTTTTCTCTCACATTACAGGCTTCTCCATCTTATCCCATGCATTTGATGTTTTATCTTCCTCCTCCATCATAACATGTAAATCTTTTCTTGATATAAATAACAAACTATTTGAATATTAGATGCATATATCTATCATAAAAGGATGTGGACTACTAAGATTTTTTTAATTGTCTTCATGAGCCTAGTGGAAAATAGAAAGGTTCTATATTTAAAAACTGTAAAAATATATTTCATGCAAAATTCTCTAAATATGAGATAAGAAATCAATAATTTTCTATATACTTTAAGTCCATCATTTTATGCAAGTTTTTTAATATCCAACATAGTTTTATATTAGAATTTGGATTACAAGTATGAAAACCTACTTTTAAAAATTGCCAATATTTTTCTTTTGTGTGGGCCTTTTAAAAGACATGTTATCTTAACAAACGA
Organism: Cryptomeria japonica; assembly: GCF_030272615.1. Classification (NCBI taxonomy): domain Eukaryota; kingdom Viridiplantae; phylum Streptophyta; class Pinopsida; order Cupressales; family Cupressaceae; genus Cryptomeria; species Cryptomeria japonica. Next base: position 243,377,876 of record NC_081405.1, on the reverse strand, counting down.
GGCTTTGAAATTTAAGTCTTATCTTTTTAGTTATATGAGTTGTCATACTCAAATCAATTATTTCAAAATCTTGTAGAATTCAAACTTACAACACATAAAAAATGAAAGACTCAAATGAGACTTTTCATCTCCTCATCAAGGCCACCAATTTAATGACTTTTCAAAACCAAAAGACAATTTCCATGCAATGAGAGCCATGAACATGGATAGTACTTAGTGATTTTTTATTATAATTAAAGAAAAACATCTAGGTAATGTTTGCCAACCTCTCAGATATACATGTATACTTCATTGCCACTATATTAATATGGCTATCTTTTTGCACTTTGCTACCACTACATTAGTTTGGTTACGAAAAAGAAATGAAACAAACAACAAATTCATATCGTGCATGCCATTAAATCTTTCCTTTAATATCATAAAATTGAGCACCTACAAATCCTATCTTTGGAAGAAATTGAAAAAAATACTACATAAAAAGTTTAAAAAAATAAGATTGCATCTAAATCTTATTCATTTGAATCAAATTTTTTTGAAGCAACATAATTCACCACACCAATTTTACACAACTTTTCAAGCACTCTTCTACCTCTAATATGTATTATCCACTATGCAATAGAATACCAAGTTCCAGACGCCTCATCTTTAGGAGGAACTCTTGCAACATCTTCTAGCAAAACTAGACATTCCCTATTCAATGCATACTTTGGAATAATCTTTTTTGAGTCATTTTGAATAAATTTTCTTGGATGACCTAAAACCTCAAAAATTGCAGAAAGAAGGAATATTAAACATAATATTCTATATTGACTTCATAAGTGAAAAATACCAAGAGTACATTTTTAAATGAAATCTTGTACCCTAATTAGATAAGAATCTCAAAGTCAACATTAAAATTTATAGAAAGTGAGAAATTATACGGATAAACTATTGTAAGTAAAAATGAACATGTGATAACTCTAGCCTCTTATCCAATAATTTATAATTCAACATATATAAATATTTTAGTTGTCAGTTTGATTTGAGCATGATGAAACATTGTAGGTGCCAAGGAAGAACCCATAGGGAGTGCCCAGTAATTATGCAACTACAATGACCTAGAGTAATCGACAAAACCTATATAAGAACCATGTCATTAAAACTTTGAAAATTCATCTAGAAACATTCTTAATGAGTAATATATTGAAAGTGATGCGAATTTTTTTAACACTCTTTAGTAATAAGCATTCTTAAAGACAAGCATTCTGAGGCACAACATAGTCAACCTTACAGAGAAGTCCATATTGACATTAAATCCTTGTTTACACCATGGAAAGGTAACATTTTTTTCCATTTCCTAGTTTCCCATTTGTTATATAGAAGTTATTCTAACATAATGTCATGATGGGTGTTTTCCATTCATTATTTAGGAAGTAGTACGATACAATGTTATAATGAAAAATTCAATTGAAATCCCTTGATAAAACTAGGATTGGTATAAGAGAACCTAATCTTCTTTTTTGTACTTGAATACATTGGACTTAGAAACTATCGACACTCCACATAAAAATTTCGTGGAGCTTATTGAACTTCCTTAGTCTATTCTAGGCCTCGAAAAAACCCTTGGCAGATGACAACCTCTGTTGCACTCAATAGTAAATCTATGCAACACTTTTGAATCATCAAAGCGAGCAATGGAGACAAAGGAGGTGATGAGATGGTCAATACAAGTACCAAAAATATAAAAAAAAATTGATCAGTGAATGTTTTCTTACTAGAGCTATGAATCCGTGAAGTCACAAATGGGACACCTCCTCTTTGGTATTAATGCAACAACAAAAACTAAGAATCGCGAGCATCCAATAGAAGCACATAGACCGCAAGTGCCTAGAAGGGGACTTGGCATAGACCTTAATAACACCTATCAACCTTCATTAACACCATGGTGATTCACAATTAATTGAAAGGGGATTTGAACCTTGGTGACACCATTAACAATGCCACAACTTAACCATCACATTGCAAGATCAACCCCAATAGGAGACTTACAATTAGTGGAATATAGAACATCATAATTTTTAGAAATTGATCACATCTCCTTAAATGTTACATTATAGAGATAAATTTCAAAGCCAAAGGATCCATGCAGGGGTATTCAATCATAGTATTGAGTTATCCTCAATGTGATGCTATTGTTGAGATATTCTTATTAACTATATGGTTGTTTTCAATTTTTATGTCCTTAATTTGTGCAAGATCTTTATAGTACCACAACCATTCTACCCTTTTAATACTATTAAATTGTGGGATTTTTCTGACTTTATACTACTTTTCTTGATGATGCCTAGCTACCAAACTATAGATATTTGTAAAGCTTTCATGAACCATGCTAAATTTATAAAATGGTTTGAATGTATAAGCTATAAAAAGTAATCATTGCAATGATTCATCTACTATTTTTGATGAATTTTGGAGGGAATTTTGGTTGTTGTAGTTTTCTACAAGATAATTAGTTCAAAATCATTAAGGTTACTTTGTACTATACAATGGTAAGGAACCCTATAACTTGAAGGGGTTATCATCATTTGGGGATCAGAGTGGCACAACAAAAAAATTATTGCAAATACATCGGTCATCTTTTGGTCTTATGGGAGTGTGGATATTTTCAATCATCACCATAAAAAATTGGGTAGTTGGTTGCCTTCATTGCTTCATTCAAGTCAAATTTGGAAAATTACAAGATCAAAATTATGTGGACATTACGTCATGATTCAACTCATTAGCATGAATATATTGAGCACCCAAATTCATATTGCTTGAGGATAACATGTCTTTGGGAGGAAATACTTGTCCCATTTTTCAAAATATTATAGAATATTGGAACTGGATTTAAGTTGTATAAATGTGTCCAAGATTAAAGATCAGACTTTCTTCTTAACAATTGCTAGAAAGTTATTCATTTTTGGAGTGCATTCTCACTCAGGGAGTGCATCAATGCTTCAAGGCATTATAGGGAGATTTATGCTGATCATAATTGTTCTTGTGGTATAGTGTTATTATAATGACTATAAACTATTCAATTTAGGGTGACGATATAAGTGTAAGTCCTATGATTCAATTGTGCAAGTTATGTGTGTTGATGATTTTAATTAATTTTCAACCGTACATTATAGTTTGTGGATTTTATTTGGTGAATATTGTTATTTGTACTCCAAATATTATATGTAGCGATCATCTCTCATGGTATTAAGTCTCAAGTTCCCTCAAAAATTTGAGCAGCTTAGATTGTTCTTGTTATATTAATGATCAACTATTTCTTTACAAATCTTATGAACTTAAGTTCTTAACAAAACCTATTATTCATAATGTTTATGGTCACTTCAAAACCAACTTAATCAAAATAATATAAATCCTTCAAATACTAACATTATACTTTAATTTTTGTAGTTAAAGTACATTGATACCATATTATAGTTAGAAAATATCATATGGTATAATTTAATTAATTGTCACATTTTATGAAGTTCATCTTTACATTATTTTAGCACTTACGGACAAGGTATAATTTATTGTATAGGTTCAATTATTAGCCTAAGTTGTAAACCCTGAATGCTTAGAAATAAATGTCCTCATATTCATTAATCAATTCAATTAAAGATATATTGACTTAAGATTATGATTTTAGATACATATTCTGGACATGTCTACACTGCTTGCTTTTACCAGTGCCCTATTGTACTCTGAGTTACCAGTCGGTTCGCTTATAGAAATTAAAAATTCAGTATCTCAATAGAAAACACTAGACGATTGCCTATCACTTCTCAACCCTGAATAATAAGATTCTGTCCTTTCAGAATAGGGGATGGACTCAAAGACTTTTGGTTTTGTCACGCATAGAGGTTCGATTTTCCACGACTGATGAGTAGAGATTTGGCTCTTTTGCCATACAGTCAGACACATATACTAACCTTTAGAAGAATTACGTATACTTACAGATTCAAAACTGAAAAATAGCTTTTTGAGAGTTCACTTCGTCAAGTTCATATATGATCATCGTCCTAATAATATAAATGCTCTCCTTACAACTTGTTTCGCGCACGATTGTTGCTCTTTAGTTTGATTGAAATGGCGAAGAAAATAAGTGTTCCTCTCAACCCTAGACATCATGGTGATTCTCCTTTAAAGATCGAGCTCCTCAATGCAAAGAAAATGAAAAATCCTAAAGCTAAATAACAGAAATCGTAAAGATGAAGAAAGACGTAGATTAGAAACTACAAATTCAGAAATTAGGTTAACATTATCCAGATCAATGATATAGCACATGCACACAATAGCTTTCATACAGAATGTATAAATAAATGGTCACAATTCTGACTCCAAAACGGCACTGTCGTACAAACGCCATGCATCCGGAGCCCATTGACATACATCCCTCCTGTGCCCTCCCATGGCGTCATGGGACACGTTCTGGGCTGTGTCTATTCTGGTTTCAAAATGGACCTTTCGTACAACGTGCTAGCGACAAGTTAGTCAATCGCAGTCGTTAATTGCAAAATCGATGGTGTAAAATGCGTGACTAACACACATGTTAGTCAATCCATATTGTCGTTTTGGAGCTAGTATAGATACGACCCACGTTCTTGGACTGAACATCGGGCTGACCTGGAGGCATGTTGCCGTTTTGCGGTTGGGCTAACATTTATGGGCTGATGCGACAAGACACGTTCTGGGACCCACCATCGGGGTCACCTGGAGGCATGTTGTCATTTTGTGGTTGACAGAAAGAATTTGCAGGCGGCTAACATTTACGGGCCACTCTCATGGTCACGGACACAGCTTATAGAAGTCAAAAATAATTTTTTATACATAAAACAATATTGTACTTCTATTCAATTATTAAATTGTTATCTCCTATACTATAGGAAAATAGATGAGTTGTTTAAAAAATCATATTACAAGAAAGCACTCCTTAAAAAATATTTTTATGACAAACCAACAAACCAATGGAAATGATGTGATATTACCAATACCTCCCTTATTACATCATTCTCCAATGGGGATAAGTGGACTAACAATACTTGATGAAACATTCATTAGTTCATAACTAATACACTACTCGTGACAAGCAATAGTGGATCTACCCTCACTACGCTTCCTCAATAGGATTGACCTTATTGAAATTCATCCAAGGATAGGGAATAACACATATAATCATATAACCTAGAATAGGGATAAACACATCTATTTGAGGTCATACACAAATTTTGGATGGGAGCAAACACTTCTATCTATCATTTCTTTTGAATAGGACACACTTCTATTCATAGTAATTATGATTGACACAAACACATCCAATCATATTAAACAAATATGACTAATAATAAACACTTCCAATCATTATCACCCAATAAATGTGATTAGGTAAAAACACGTCCAATTGTAATATTAGGGACAAACACATCCAATTGTAATATTAGGGACAAAAACACCCAATTGTAATTAGGAACAAACACAACTATAGCTCATGCCCTGTTTTTATTTTTATCTTGCTTGAACCAGCTATTTGGGGGGTCATCCTTTGCCTTAGCTTCCGTGTCATAGCCATCACCATCCTCATCATCAGAGTCATCCAAATCCTCTTCCGACTCAGAAACCTCAGCAATGTTCAGATAGACGGTAGTGTTCTGGATGTGATTATACGAAATCACCATCAGACCCTCATGCATTGTTAGATTGGTATTGGGGTTGGAAATTGCATCCTTTATCCCAACATTTAGGGTGTAGAAAAGATAATAAGGAATGAAAATTTTCTCTTTATACCGAAAATGGTTAAGAATGACAAAATGATAGCTATAAACCCTAGTAAATCTACCATCTAACATGATAAATTCCATAATAGAAAGAAAAACCCTTTGCCAAATTAACTTAATTACTTTTGGTGAGTAGTAAGTATGGCTACCCTTCACCAATCTAGTTTTATCCTCCTCATCCTTCAGAAATTTCTTCACAGCCGCATTTGAAATATTCCTATCCCTATAGAACTTGATGCCTTCCATCGGAAGACCCATAGCCTCAGTGATCATAGTTTCATTCACCTTGACCTTTCTACTGCTAATGGTCAATGTGCCTTTATTCCAACCCTTTTTCAAAATTCTTGTAATTTCGGGTCGTTTCTCTTGCATTCTCTCCATGAAATCAATCATCTTTGTAGCTTGAAGCACCACGTAGACCTGAGGACAGTTCCTCCATTTATCAATAATGGTAGCCTCCCATCTCTTGCAATATCCACCCATATTATTATTGATGTCTGTCAACTATAATTTCCTCCAAATACCTTTCTTAGTTATGAACTTTCTGTGAGAAACCACTATAAGCCTATGGAAATTTCTAATACTTCCGTTTGATAGGAAAAAAAGCACCCATAAAGCATGTGAAGTGATCCTGCAATTATTAATTTACCTCCTTCTCATCTGCATACAAAACTGACTCCTGCTACCACGACCTCCCCTATCATCTTGGGAAATGATTTCAAATCTGGCGTTGCTTACCATGAAATCTTTCATAAGTTAAGATATCACATGCCACATGAGGGATCTCCCCCTCGCAATTATAGATCTTGAATTTCTCACTCTGTATTGCCTCATTGGCACCCCAATCAGCACACCTGTTGGCCTCTCTGTAATCATGGGAAATGTGGCACTTATCAAACCCCTCAAACAACTCCCTGGCAAAATCAAAGATGTTTTTAATCATCCATGAGGGTTGGTGTTTACCAAGGGGGCAATTAATAATGTTTTTAGAATCACCTTCCAACCATAACATTTTGACACCCAAATTATAAGCTAATTTAATAGTTTGGAGGCCGCCCATAGCTTTATCTAGATGATTAGTCTGAATCCCTAAGGGAAAGGCAACCATCCCAGTACAAAAGCCAACACCATTCCAGATAACTCCACCACAACCAACAGGTCCTGGATTACCTTTAGCAACACCATCAAAGTTAACCTTAAACCAATCAGTAGGGGGAAAAGACCAGCTACACATACTTCTTTTGATTTGGTTGATATTGGTGCCCATGTAGGCTGGGATATTCCAGCTCTTGAGAACATCAAAGTCCTCCTCATTATTACAACAATGCTCTCCCCTGACCATCACATTCTCAACACAATTATATTTTTTCTTGGCCCACACCACTTCAGAGGTGTTAATATCATTCCTGAAGATTTTTTTGTTCCTCTCTTTCCATATACCCCAAAGGATATGAGTGAAGGAAAACTTCCATAAAATTTTTATGGTCGAATTATTAGTAGTGTAGTGTCAGCTCTTGAAACTGTCTTGAATGTCCTCTAGGAAAGCCCAATTCAAACCCCAAAGTTCAAAAAACATCCCCCATATAGGAAGGACAAAAGGATGGGTGTATAAAAATATGGTTCACTGATTCCTCATTATTGAGACAAAGATAGCATCTGTTGGGGATGCATAAATCCCTCTTTCTTAAATTATATGTAGTTAGAATTTTATTTTGCAAAAGAATCCATAAAAAGATATTGATTTTAGGAGTCAAACCTAGATACCATTCCTAATCACAGCAAGGAGTCGGGTCTTGGGACTGAGCCAGAAAAAAGATAGTAGATGAAACAGAATAAATCCATGAAGAGGTCTCGCTCCACACCATATGGTCTTCTCTTCTGGTTTTTAAGATTGCATGGTTGATCATTAAGTTTACCTGCTTTAGGTTGGGATCAATAGAGCTGACGTCCACCCACTTTTGATCTTTCCAATAATTAGCCACTTTAGCACCAAAATTCTCCTTACAATTATGGATGAGCATCTGATTGACACACTTATTAAGAGGGGCTCCTCCAATCCAAGCATCATCCCAAAAATCTGCCTTCCCACCATTAGCTATGGCCTAGACATTCCCTAAACTAACAATATCTTTAGCCTAGATAACACTATTCCAAATAAAAGGGCCACTTGGTATCTGATCAGAGGCAAGGAAATATTCTATGGTGGGAACCTCCCATAAGTACTTAGCCTTCCAGATATCATTCCATTCTCCATTTCCTTGATAGGTTCTACAGATTTGTTTGGCAACAAGACCATTCTCTTATTCTCCTCAACCCTAGACCATAGGAAGGATTTCTGAATTTTTGCAATAGCTTAAGCAAATTTTCTGAGGATTTTGAAGAGGCTTAAAGCATAGACCGAAAGACTCTGGAGAGATGATTTTAAAATTTGGATTTTTCCAGCTTGACTAAGAAGGGTACCTTTCCAACCAGTTATCTTCCTACTGAATCTATCAACAAGACTATTCTATAACAACTCCAAACGTTTCATACCCAAAGGCAGACCTAGGTAAATAGAAGGAGGCTTACCAATTTGGCACCCAAGGATCTGGGCCATTGTAATATGTCTGTCCTCTAGGGTGTTGAAGAAGAAAACATAACTTTTCTCCCAATTGATCGTTTGACTCGAGGCTGAACTATAAGTATTGAGAAGGTTCTTCAAATTGGACTCTTCTTTGATAGAAGAAGTACCCATTAAGATGGTATCATCTACAAATTGCTGGTGGGTACAAGCTCTAAAACCATAAGAGGGGGAGATTCCACAAAGAAGCCCTTGAGAAATAGATTTGCTAATAAACCTACCTAGATATTCAGCCAAAATTATGAAGATAATGGGGGATATGGAATCCCCCTGCCTGATGCCCCTAGAAAAGGGGGAAGGCACACCATTCACAATAATAGATAAAGAAGGGGTCGAGATAAGTTGATTAATCAACTGAATAAACCTAGCACCAAAGTCAAAAGCACCAAGCACCTTACCCAAGAAGCTCCAGTCAACATGGTCATAGGCTTTTGACAGGTCTAACTTTATTAGAAAGCCTTGTTTCCATTAATCCACTAGCGAATGAATATTTTCATGGATAGAAATGATAGAGTCAAGGATTTCTCTATCAGAAACAAATCCACTCTGTTGGGGTGAAATAATCAAAGGAACGATCCTTAGCAGTCTACTAGTCACCACCTTAGAGATGATTTTATAGAAAGAATTGCATAAGCTTATCGGACAGAACTTATCCATAGAATCAGCCCCAGGGCATTTGGGGATCAAAAACCAAGAAAGTAGCATTGAGATCTTTTAAGATAATTCTAGCCCCACAAAACTCTTGTACACCTTTAACCACATCACTTGTGAGGATGTCCCAAAAGGCTTGAAAGAAGAAAAATGGAAAGCCATCCCGGCTTGAGGCTTTATTGCCATCAAAAGAAAAGACCTCTTTTTTAACTTCCTCCTCAAAAGGGATGGCCACCAAACCCTTATTTTGAACCTCATTAATGATAGAAGGAATGTTCTCTAAGAGGGCCCTCTGAGAATAACCATGAAGACCACTATCCACCATGAGAAGGGAAATGAAAAAGTTCTTGACTTCCTTCTCAATCTCATCGACTGTCCTAGTTTCAATTCCCCCAATTCTTATCTTAGAGATCCTATTTGTAGCCTTGTGTTTCAAAGCAGTCATATGGAATAATCTGGTGTTTCTGTCCCCAACTTCAAGCCATAGAAATCTAGACCTTTGTTTCCATAATTCTTCTTCTCTTTTGATAATCTTATGGTACTTCACAAGCACTTCATTTTCCTCCCTAATTGATACTTCATTGTATCCACTAGTTTGGATTTTATCCTGCATTTCCTTGAGCTCCAGCTAGGTTTTAGACTTGGCAGCAAATAGATCCCCAAAAACCTCCTTGTTCTATTTTTTAATATTATCTTTCACATACCTTATTTTTTTAGACATTCTATACATAACAATACCTTCGACATCAATAGACCACCACATATTAATGGCCTTCTCAAGGTTAGGATGGTCTAGCCACATCCTTTCAAATCTAAATGGGAAGTTTCTTTTATTCTCAGCAACAAAAACCACACGGAAATGGTTAGAACCAATCCTAGAGATGGTTGATGGGGAGCACTGATAATGGTTTTAAACCACTCATTAGAAATAAGGGCCCTATCAAGCTTGACTTGAATAAGTTCTTCCCTCGTCCTCCTGTTCGTCCAGGTAAAATTAGCCCCTTTGAGATCAATATCATGCAGACCTTGGTTGCTGATAAATTCCAAAAGATCCATTCTACTATCTAACTGAGAAGGGACACCTCCAAACTTCTCGTTGTCATGGATAGGGGTGTTGAATTCCCCTATAACTATCCACATATCATCGTTATAAAGAGCCCGAATAGCTTTGAGCTTCTTGCAGAATTTACTTCTACCTAGTCTATTATTTGAGGCATGAATATTGGTCAGGAGAAAAGAGGTGCCATCCCCAATGTGATGAAACATGATAAAATCCAAATTGCTATCTTGCTTGACAAGATCCCCTTAAACCTGCCTTAGATTCCAAAACATGGCAATGCCCCATAAGCACCATCAGAGCTACCACCAAGAACTCCCCGTCCTTAAAACAATTTATCTTCTCTACTTTCTCTTTTGTTATTTTAGTTTCTTGGATAACAAAAATGTCTAGTTGATTTTATCTAACTAAATTTCTGAGAACATCCCGTTTATGTGGACTATTCAATCCAAGTATATTCCATGAAATAATTTTCATTTTCTAACTACGAAACATACCTCATAGATGGTCAATTGAGTACCATCTGCTATATTCTTGCTTGCCTCTTGATCTCTGATCTGGTTTTCTTTTTTCCTCTTAGGAGGAGAGGGGTTAAAACCCGTGTTAGCTTTGGTCTGGTCTCTTGTCTTAACTGGAGTAGCCCAAGGGTTAGATTTTGGCCCTTTTTTTCCCCTCCTCTTTCGATTTGCTAGTTCACTTGTCTAGCAATCTTCCTCTTAGATATTCTGGGTGGTTATCTTATGGTCAACATCTTCAATATCAGCCCACTTAGCACTTATCTTAAGCAGTGAGGTTGTTGGGGACTGCTGGAAGGTGGATTTCACCATCTCCACTAATTGTTGTGATTCTGACAACGAGATTCCTCCAAGGATCAAACACTTCTAAACTTCCTCATAGTCAATTCTAGGGCCATCTTTGGTGGTGTTTTCCATAATTTGATTTGAATCTACGTCCTCCTTTTCATGTAACAGCACCTATATTTCTCCATATTCCAAGTTATCAATTCATCGATCCTCCTGATTGATATCTTGTCGTTCTCTCTCGTCTTTTCCTATTTGATCCCCTTTACCATCTTCAAGTAAAGGTTTTCTTAGTTTTCCACATTAATATTCTCTTGTTGTTCTACCATGTTAGGGATGATGACACTTTGGGCCTCTTCAACCATTTTCTCTTTTTTTAAAGATCTCAGGTTGCTTAACAGGGTTTTTTGTTTTCCATTGCATTGTCTTTTCTTTCTATTCTTTCTCTTTGACAACCTAAAGAGGGCATTTTCTAGCAGTATGCCCCAATTTTTTGCAATGAAAACAAGCGAAAGGGACAATATCATATTCCATTGGTTGGTTCCATTATCCCAATCTAGAGTTAATCTTGATGGATAAGGGCATATCTGTGCATTGCATAAATCCCACATATATCCTAGCCAATGTAAGTCTTCTTCTAGCAGTTGTGATAGGATCCATAGATAAGAGTTCCCCAAAGGAACTAGAAATTACTTTAAAGACATATTCAACCCAGAACTCTAGGGGAACGCCCGACAGTCTAACCCAAACTGGAGCTTGTACAAATAAGGATTCATTTAGGTCCATCTTAGGCATCCTTTTTTGAAAAGTGAGCATTGATTTTCTTATCAGCCAAGGGCCATCACAAAGAACCCTTGACATGTCTTCCTTACATGAGAAATCCATTGACAGTGCCCCTTTGGACATAGAAGTGATCTCCACTTGACCTTTAAGCTGTTAGGTCCTAGAGACAACTGAAAGGGGTGCGGGGGTGAATCAGTTGTCCAACAAATTCAAACCAAAAACAACTTAACCAACTATAATGCTTAATACCGGTAAATCAATTTTTTATGTTGGTTGATAGTTTTATAAGTTAATTATAGTACCGGGAAAGATTAATGCATGAAATAGAAAGACAATAACATCCACAACACATAACACCAATATTTGTACGTGGAAACCTTGTAAGGGGAAAAACCAAGGTGGGAAACCTTACCCACAATCAGATGATAGTACTACAGATAGTATGTGTATACAAATGGGGTCTGCACATGCAGAAAGGCCAAGCGCCTAGAGCTCACTACTCAAGCACAAATAGGAGTCACATTGACTACAATTGGATGGTGAAATCGAATAAGGATGTACTGCTCAAATTAGCATCTTACTATGCTGGATTCAGTACAGGTGTAGTTTTGATTATCTTTACAAAAAACCCTCCTTCAACCTTCAAATGATGTTTGCGTGTATAGCTCTACTTATTCTCGCATATACCTTCACACAATTCTTTTTGACATTCCTCATTCGATCTTACAAATAAGATCTTACATTTATATCATAACCTAAGACCAATTTTAGTAGGTCAGCTCTAAAAGATATTACAATAAAATCAATTTACAAATAAAACAATTTCTGATGCAATAACCGATTCAACATGTCATCTTGATGAATTTACAACAATAATAAGACATCTCCATAGCGTGTCGTGCTCATCTAGAAAAGATAAACCCGCCGGTGTGTAACTTGGATCTATTTGCCGGTAACAATAAATATGCAAATAGGAATATGCCAATGAACAAATCTCCAAGACAAAGTGTCCAAACGATGTCTTCGACATAACCAGGTGTTTTCCATACCATTCCAAGTTCCAATATACCAGATACCAGTGACTATGCATAAGTCACTTCCTTGTCGGTGAATGTTGCTAATTCTCCAAAGTGCCAGAGTTGATAAGTGTTAGTAGGTGTTGACATCAATGACAAAACCATACCAAAATACCAACAATCTCCCCCTTTGGCATTGATGGCAACACAAGATGGAAAAACCATCAAAGTGCCAAAACAAAACTGTGAAATACCAAAAACCAACAATCTCCCCAAAGTAACAATCTCTCCCCCTGGGAGTGACATGTTTTTCTTGTGTTTTCCATACCAATCTCTCCCCCTTTGACATCAAATGCCAAAGCAATATAAAGACCATTTTTTAGATACAAAATACCAACCAATTCACTATACCAGCTACTCCCCCTAAGAAGTAGCTTTCTCATCAAAGCCAGAGTAAAAGATTTCTCTATTAATTTTGTCGCTTGATGACTATCATCAACTGTCTAAGTTTCTACCGGTGGGGGTATGACCCCAAGATGGCCTCTGAGATATTCAAAAGTCTCCTTAGGCAGAAGTTTAGTGAAAATATCTGCAATCTGCTCTTTAGTATTCACATAAACCAGTTTTATTTCTTTTGCTTCAACATTTTCCCTTAGAAAATTCAGTTTGATAGAAACATGTTTGGTTTTAGAATGTAATACCGGATTCTTAGATATATCAATTGTTGCAGTGTTATCACAATAGATAGTAATAGGCTCCTTGCATTTTACCTTTATATCCTTCAACATTTGCTTAAGCCATAGTACCTGTGTACAGTTAGTTGCTGCTGCAACATATTCTGATTCTGTTGTTGATAAAGATGTGCAACTTTGTTTCTTACTCAACCAAGAAATTAATCTACTTCCAAGAAAAAATGCTCCACCAGTGGTGCTTTTTCTATCATCCACATCTATCATCAACATCTCCTACCTAATTTACATCTGTGTATGCACATAATTCAAAGTTTTCATCTCTAGGATACCACAATCCAAGATTTGTAGTGCCTTGTAAGTACCGAAAAAACCTTTTTACTACTGATTCATGATTTTCTCTAGGATTACTCTGAAATCTTGAAACAATACATACTACATTCATGATATCAGGTCTTGTTTGTGTCAAATACAGTAAAACTCCTATCATATATTTGTACCTAGTCGGATTAACAGGTCTAGATTCAACCCTTAGTGATAATTTGTTATTTGTAGTCATAGGTGTGCTTACCAGTTTAGAGTTCTCCATCCCAAATTTCTTGAATAAATCCTTCAAGTACTTGGATTGACTCAAGAATATACCTTTATCAGTCTATGAAATCTGCAATCCTAAAAAGAATTTTATTTCTCCAATCATAGACATTTCAAATTCTTGTTGCATTTCATTAGAAAAGTCTCTACATAATCCATCTTCTCCTCCAAAGATTATATCATCAACAAAAACTTCTACAACCAAGATGTCATCATTAGTCATTTTGTAATATAAGTTGTTGTCAGCATTACCTTTAGAAAATCCAATCTTCAAAAGATACTTATCCAATCTTGCATACCAAGCTCTTGGAGCTTGTTTCAACCCATACAAACCTTTCCCTAACCTGCAAACCATATCTTTGTTATCTATCAAAGAAAATCCATCAGGTTGTTCAATGTAAACTTCTTCTTCAAGATCTCCATTGAAAAATACATATTTAATATTCAATTGATATATTTTGTAGTTCTTGTGTGCTGCAAAAGCCAAGAATAATCTGACTGCCTCAATTCTAGCTACCGGTACAAAGGTCTCATTATAATCAATTCCTTCTTTCTGAGAATATCCCTTACCCACTAGTCTTGCTTTATTTCTGATTACCTTACCATATTCATTAAGTTTGTTTCTGAATACCCATTTGGTTCCAATCACATTTTTGTCTTTAGGCCGGGGAACTAATATCCAAGTGTTGTTTTTCTCAATTTGTTCTAGTTCCTCTTCCATAGCTTTAATCCAATGTTTATCTTCACATGCCTCATTAATTGATGTTGGTTCAATTTGAGAAATAAGACATACATCTTCATTTGTCAGTCTTCCACTTGTCATAACTCCTTTATACTTGTTTCCAATTATTTGATCTTCAGAGTGATTCAGTCTTACATACTGAGGTGTCTTTGTTTGCTGTTGTTCCTTAGTTACAGTGGAATTTTCAAATGATGTTGGTGTAACTGGATCTTCATTCTGTACTGGTGGATTCAATGTAGATTTATTTGTCAGAATTTTTGTTGCCGGTTCAGAGTCTATATACCTTGAAGTTCCTCTGAATTGTTCATCAATCTTTACATTTGTACTCTCAACAATTTTCTGCAATCTTTTGTTATAACATCTATATGCCTTACTCTTAGATGAATAACCAAGAAATTTCCTTCATCACTTCTAGGATCAAATTTGCCAATATACTCATCTTTTCTAATAAAGCATTTGCTTCCAAATATTTTGAAATATTTAAGAGTAGGAGTAATACCAAACCATAGTTCATGAGGGGTCTTACCAGTTTCTCCGTTGATGTGAGCTTTGTTGAATGTATAGACCGCAGTGCTTACTGCCTCTCTCCAATACACATGTGGTAGATTTTCTTCTGATAACATACTTCTAGCTGCATCCAAGATAGTTCTATTTTTCCTCTCTACAACTCCATTTTGCTGTGGTGTCCGGGGTGCTGATAGCTGTCTTCTGATTCCATTCACTTCACAGAATGCATTAAATTCCTTAGATGTGAATTCTCCTCCTTGATATGATCTCAAACATTTGATTTTCTTACCATTTTCATTCTCTACCATTTCTTTAAACAATTTGAACTTCCCAAGTGCTTATGAAAGTAACCCAACACATTCTAGAGTAGTCATCAATGATTAGCATGAAATATTTATCACCTTGTTAACTTTTAGTTCTAGCTGGACCACATAAATCAGTATGAATTAAGTCAAGAGCATTATTTGATTTTTCTGGAATACTTTTAAAAGTAGCTCTAACTTGTTTTCCAAATTGACATGCCTTACATACTGGATTGTGAGGTTTGACAATCTTAGGTAAATCTCTAACTGCCTTTGTAGTACTGATTTTTACCATGCAATCAAAATTTACATGACAGAGTCTCTTATGCCATAGCCAACTTTCATCAATATGTGCAATCAAGTATGTCTTTTCACTATTATTCAAATGAAAGATATTACCTCTAGTTTGATTACTGGTTGCGATTTCCAAACCAGTTCTATTCATAATTTTGCATTTTCCATTCTTGAATTGTAACTGAAATCCTTTCTCAACTAATTGACCAACACTCAAAAGATTATGCTTTAAACCTTCCACATAGTAAAGATTATCAGTATTATGCTTACCATCAAGAAATAATGTACCTTTACCTTCAATCAAACAAGCTTTATCATCTCCAAATCTTACTAAGCCTCCATTATATTCCTGAAAGTTCAAGAATTTGCTTTTATCACTAGTCATATGATGTGAGCACTGGTCGCGCCCACAAAAGGATATGAAAATCACAGTAAAACCTTTCCTGGGAATTGGGCATTCCAACAGGTGACCAATATCTCTGTCTGTAGACGTTCATTTACTTGTCAAACAAGGGGACGTATACTTTAAATGGCGCAGCAAAATATATGCACTAGGAACTCATTTTGGTCAAATCTTAGCAGAATTACATACTGGAAAGAAATTCTATCTACGCTACAGGAAGGTAATGCAAAGTTCTTTAACTCAGCCATGATTTGATTAAAATAGAAACCATGATAACTACAACTGACACACAAACTATGCTGGCCTTATGCTGCAGGAACAGGTATAGTGATGGATTCCTTGTGCTGCAGAAGCAATATAAGGCTGAGTTTGTATAAAAACTTTAAAGATGAAAGTAAACTGAAGCTTAACAAGAAAGAACAACTAACTAACTAGCTACAGATACTTACTAAGTGGGCCCCCTTAGCAAGCATCTACTGATTATGCAGATGCTAAACTCAGAACTTCATTGAACTTTATTCATAAAAACAGAATGACATACATTGTTTTGTTGATATGGAAACTAACAACAAACTCTGTCTCTGGTTAAACAGATTCTGTCTTTCATTATCATATTGATTCTTACATGATATCTACTACTCTAATTTTATCTTACTCTATCTATCATCTCCCTCTTTTTTTTCTCGCAGGAGGAGAGCTTTATTTAAAAACGGGAGAGCAACTAACTAACTAACTCCATCAAGGAAATACGTGGGAGTAAAATATATCCCCGAATCAAGGAACAAACTTCATAAATGAATTTATGCATTCAACTCGGTCCAGAGAGAATCTAGCGCTCCACTCTTTCCAGATTAACTGTCATTAAAATTCTTTCCCATGGTTTCGGTCAAAGAGTCTTCGCCGGAGCTCCCTCGAAGTCGTGCAGGAAATGGACTTTACTGCAAGGCTGAGATTGGCTACACTTGACTCGATCATTCTTCAACAACCTGCAACAAAAGGTAACAGGCAAAAGAAAAGGCGTATGGCATATACACGATATCTATTCATTAATCACACATTTAAATCTACTTCATCATTCAAAAACTGTATATGATATACCAGTCATTTTAGGGAGTCAACGGGGCGATAAATGCAATCAAGTCAACACAATGAGCTGCAGGAATATAAAAGTATCTTGCTACAGGATATCCCAATAAAAGGTTTCAACAAAGTTTGAACAGCCATGAAATAACAACAGTAAAGGCATTTAAAAGTTTATCATAACATCCAAATTATGAGCATATTTTAAGCTCATCAAGCACCCTGAATCAATGATCCATTCATCCTTAACTTCAATTTTAGCTGCCAGGGCCTATTATACCGGTTGAATAGTAGGTGCCGATTGATCTTCTATTATAGCAACAAAAACCCATCCATTGTCTATCAGATCTTCATCAAAATCATTAGTGATTCCTTCATCAACAAGATAACAAGATTTATCTTTATTCTTCTTAAATCTGTATCTCTAATATTCAGGATTAGGCTTGTATGTTCTCCTAGCTTCTTCTCTTAGTCTATCTTGTCTATCAAGGCATCTAGAAGTCATATGACCAATCTTATTACAGTTGAAACATTTAAAGGGTGCTTTACCTACATACTTACTTCCAACTGGACCTTTAGGCATTTTCCTTGCAAATAGTGATTCAAGTTTTTCAAGTTCTTCATTTTCTTTCCTACTTTCCTCAAGTTCTCTTGCATAGAAGGCTTTCCAATTAGACTTGTCAAATGATGGTGCAGATGATGTTGATGCTTTAAAAGCTAAATCTGTCTTTATAGTAGCAATAGGACCAAATTCTTCAATTTCAAAAGTTGAAAGTTTTCCAATCAATGTATCCCTAGTTACTGTTGTATTAGGCATTGTTATTAACTCATTTATAGCGGTATCCTTCATTTTATATGCTGGTGGCAATCCTCTTAAAACTTTTAAAACAATTTCATCTTCACTTAAGGTTCCTCCACAATATTTAATACCCAAAACAATTTCATTAACTCTTTCCATAAAAGAAGAAATCCTTTCATCTTCTTCCATTTTCAGATTTTCATACCTAGCCCGGAAGCTTTCAAGTTTTGCAATTTTGACTGTGGAATCTCCTTCATTTAGTTTTTCCAAATGATCCCAAATAGCTTTAGTAGTTGATCTATCTGATAATCCCATGATTTGCTGATCTAATAATGTGCTCAAAAGTGCTTCTCTTTCTTTGCAATCATTTTCCTCATCTTTAGCCAAGTTAGGTGGATTAGGCTGATTCTGAGTAGGAGTAGTATAGTCATTCTTTGTAACATCCCAGATGTCCTTCCCAATGCAATTCAGATGTGTCTCCATTCTGATCTTCCATATGCCATAATTGGTTCCATCAAGTTTAGGACTGTCCTTCCTGAAATAGTTAGTAGACATTGGATCTCCTCAAGCTGTTAAACTTCTGCAAAAATAGGACTAGGCTCTAATACCAATTGTTAGGTTTCAGAGACAACTAAGGGGGGGGGAGGGGGTTAATCAGTTGTCCAACAAATTCAAACCAAAAACAAATTAACCAACTTTAATGCTTAATACTAGTAAATCAATCTTTTATGTCGGTTGACAGTTTTATCAGTTAATTACAGTACCGGTAAAGATTAATGCATGAAATAGAAAGACAATAACATCCACAACACATAATACCAATATTTATACGTGGAAACCCTGTAAGGAGGAAAACCACGATGGGAAACCTTACCCACAATCAGATGATACTATTGTAGATAGTATGTGTATACAAATGGGGTTTGCACATGCAGAAAGGCCAAGCACCTAGAGCTCACTGCTCAAATACTAATAGGAGTCACACTGACTACAATTGGATGGTTAAATCCAATAAGGATGTACTACTCAAATTAGCATCTTACTATGCTAGATTTAGTACTGTTCTAGTTCTGATTCTCTTCACAAAAAAACCTCCTTCAACCTTCGAATGATGTCTGTGTGTATAGCTTTGCTTATTCTCACATATACCTTCACACAATTCTTTTTCACATTCCTCATCCAATCTTACAAATAAGATCTTACATTTATATCATAACCTAAGACCAATTTTAGCAGGTCAGTTCTAAAAAATATTACAATAAAATCAATTTACGAATAAAACAATGTCTGATGCAATAACTGATTCAACATGTCAATTTATGCATTTACAAAAATAATAAGACATCTTCATAGTGTGTCATGCTCATCTGGAAAAGATAAACCTGTCAGTGTGTAACCTGGACCTATTTGCCAGTAACAACAAATATGCAAATACGAATATGCCAATGAACAAATCTCCAAGACAAAGTGTCCAAATGATGTCTTTGACATAACCAAGTGTTTTCCATACCATTCCAAGTGCCGGTGAATATTATATCCTCCCGGTGTACCAGATACTGGTGACTGTGCATAAGTCACTTGCTTGTCGGTGAATGTTGCTGATTCTCCAAAGTGCCAGAGTTAATAAGTGTTAGTAGGTGTTGACATCAATTACAAAACCATACCAAAATACCAACATAAGTGCCCATTTGCATTTAGCAAACAGCCTAACAACATCAATGTTTGGCCTCAGGCCCAAAAAACTTTCCAACCAATGTCATTGCCATAAGGTTAATATTATGCTCAATAACTGGGTCTGGAATTTCAATAGAAAATCTACCTTTTTCTAGGTCTGATATATTATGAATTGGAGGGAGTGAGGACTTTCCACTCAGTTTGACACCGAATAGAGAAGTCAAAGACCGAGCGTTGTCCCTTCGAACAGGTCCCTACCCTAGGTTGTCTCCAGCACGTGATTCTCCATTTTCACCATCAGGATCAATAGGCTTGTCACCTGTGTGTGGCTCCCCATCCACTAGGTCCTTTCCATTCGGCTCAGAGGAATCTGGGCAGTCCCGGGAATCATCCTTTCCCCACTCCCCATGGTTTGCTTTCCAATATAGGGTTTCGCGCCCTACCTTGAATTCAAATTCAAAGTCGTTCTCTTCTCCCGGTCCCACATGTTGTCTCCCTTGAGTTGTGTCATAAATAACCAACAATTGTTATGTGTTATACAAAATTTATTTGTAGCTTGTCTTATTAAATATATACCAGACCAAATATTTGTTCTACAACCAAACTAGCTTCTACATTTATGTAGGAGCGAAAAGAAACACATTCATTGGGTGTAAAATAATTTTTTGGGTACATCCATAGAAATATTCCCTATAGCCTACACTCCAATTGTAAGTCATCAATTTGTTTTGTGTGCTTTAGAGATTAAAATTAAGATGGTGATATTAATGGCAATAAATCTTTAGGTTGTTATTTTTTTATTCTTTTCCTAGTCTCCATATATGGGATATTAGAAAATGAACACCTATTTCGTTATCTTGTTATGAGGTTGAGTACACAACATTAAAGAAAGAAAATAAGTAGTTTGGATTCAAAATATATCATGGGAGCTTACCCTTGCTCATTGCTATGCTACTACCACATTTTAATAACATGTTTCATACATATTGGAAACAATTTTATTTTTCATGTTATATTAAAGTATTTAAAAAATTCATATCAATTGTGTAGACACCTAAAATTGTCCTATCTAATTAAATAAATACTTCTATTTATTTAATTATTTTATCTCAGGTCTTCTATTAGTTAAATATATCTTTATTTATTTAATTAATTTATTTAGCCTCTTCTAGCACTTTTCTAATTTAAATAAATATTTTTATTTATTTAAATTATCCTTTTCCTAAATTAAACAATATTTTATTTATTTAATTTCTCCCACTTCTTCTATTAATTAAATAGATATTTATTTATTTAATTAACTCACTATCCTTTTCTACCCATGACACATGTCATTCATCTCTTAATTCCTACACCACCTACCCTCTCATTATTTTCTTATTTCTTCTATCTACCCTTTAATCCTAGCCGACCATTTATCCTCTTCACCTTTTAATCTTATCCCTCCATTTCCTAAAGTGTCTTCTATATAAGAGGATGCTTCCTTCATTATCAACCCTACTTGATGTGTCTAGTAATCTTATGCAATCAAGCCCTCTTGCGATCAACCTATCAATCACAATCCTTTCTTTGTTGAGCTCTTGTACACACATAAAATCTGAGAAAAAATATATTAAACAAGATCAATGGAGATAAGAGACAATGGAGATTGAAAACCTACTTGACATGTGAATGGTAATATTGTTTTATTTTGATAATTTATATGATCTTAGGTATTTTCATTGGTGTATGGTGGATGTTTCATTGTAGGACTTAGATTGTTTGTGGTTGGATCTCTATGGTTTTACAATAACTTTATCATCATCACTTTTCACAGTATAAAAATTGCATTTGAGATCTCGATCAATTTGGGATTATTAATATCCAATTATTACTCCCCTAATAGATAGACAATTAACATATCCACCAAGAGTATGACATAAACTAAAATATGAAATTTAGTACATTTCTCTACCTGATAAAGTTGCATATTAAGAAGAGTTAGTAATATGTTGTTCCCCTCTCTTTGTACCTCCTATTTATTTTATATTTTATCTAATCAATATTAAAAAATGATATAGAGGAAATCAATATTGTCAAAGGAATTCTGTAAAATTATGTAAAAAATAGGTCAGTCAAGTTCTTAGGAAAACAACAAACTATTACAGTTTTCTAATCTTATACTTTTGTAGATGTAATATAGAACTATAAAAGAAGGTGTACCCCTTAAAAAGACAGAACGATTTTTTTATTTGCTGTAGAAGTTGAACTGCAATATAAATCTATAAATCTCCAATTTTTATCTTTACTTTTTAATATAAAGAAATTTTATATTAAACTATAATTTTTTTTGGCAGTCCTTAGTGTTTATGTATTTCAACCGTAATGGTGGCTATATTAACTAAAACCAGTTTTTTGGAATATTAATGGAAGTATAAACATCACTTTCAAATTGCTTTCTAACTTCAAGCTGTCGCACATGCTTGTTATTTCGATTGTACGTAGTATAGCATTGTAACCAGACAATCTAAGAAAACATTCTCATTTGAATTCGACTTTTGTTTCTGCGTTTGTGGTCTGTGGTCCCTAGTTTCCGATGGTTAGATTATAAATTTAAAGGTTATCAACAGAGAAATATTTCTCATCATTTCAATGATTTTATTCTACATTATTTCCGGAAAATACAAATTTTCGACGGAAGGTTATTTAAAAAAAAAAACGAGCTCAAGTCGTTACAATTATAGTTGATTACTTTCGGCCTCAGGTGATAGACAACGAACTGTTGCTTTTGATTTTGGTTTTTAAGATATTCTGTCTTTGGGCAGTACAAAGACAGTACATAATAGCAGATTTTCTGTACAGGCATAATGTAGAATGTAACCTAGCTTCAAGACAAACGAATCCAGTAGGCCACATTTGGAATTCCATTATTAACCATGTAGTACCCCGCTGGCGCCATCACAGAATTGGGATATAGTGGAAATCAATAATGTCAAAGAAAATCTCTATAATTATCTAGAAAATAGGTCTTTCAAGTTCTTAGAGAAACTACAAACTATTACAGATTTCTAATCTAGCCATTAAAAGACAGATGGATAAATTGTTAGCTGTAACAGTTGGATTGTAATATAAATTTTCAAAGTTTTATCTCAATTTTTTTATATAATTATTTTATAATGAACTTCAATTTATGTTTGGATTACCTAGTTTTAGTGTCCTTCAACTGTGATACTGGCTATATTAACTAATATCAGTTTATCGTAATATTACTACAAGTGTAAACATCACTTTCAAATTGCTTTCTACCTTCCAGCTGTCAGACATGCTTGTTATTTTCGACAGTGAGCAGTACAACATTGTAACCAGATATTCTAAGAAAAACATCCCCATTTGAATTCAACTTTTGTCTCTGCCTTTCTGTTTTGTGGTCCCTAGTTTCCTATGGTTAGATTATAAATTGAACGGTTATCAACGGAAAAAATATTTGATAACAATTAAGAAGATTATATTATTATATATCTGGAAAATATAATCTTTATAAGAAATGTTTAGAAAATACGAGCACAACTAGTTATAGTTACTGTTGATTACAGTCGGCCTGAGGTGATAAACAACGCAGTGTTCTTCTGATTTTGGTGTTTACAATATAAGAATGGCCACACGTTCTCTATCTGCAGTGCTGTTTTACGCCACTACAAATACAATACATAATAATAATACTAGATTTTCTATTCAGGCATAATGTAGAATGTGGCTTGCCTTCTAAGACAAATGAATCCACTTCGCCACGCTTGGAATTCCGTTATTAACCACAAAAAGCATGTAGTACCCTGCTGGGGCCGTCACGGAATTTGGAGGTGCTGTCACCTCTGTAAAGTAGTTTCCTCCCATTGATTTCGAAGAATTTGCAGCTAGAATCACCAGCCTCTGGTTCATTGAAAACGAAAGAGTTGTGAAAGAAGGCGCGTACAAATGGAACGCAATATTGTAGGCAGTGTAACTGAAAATAGTGAACTGCAGAGTGAACTTTTGGCCATACATTAGTGAAGAAGAAGATAAGGCGACTATAGTAGGCCTGTAGACCACATAAGAACTATTCAAATAATAAGGACTGTATGCTTCCAAACGGAGCTCTGTCGGATAAGGAATTCCAGACAAAACGTACCCAACGTGGGGATTGGATCCGCCGACCAAAATCCATCCATCAGGCAAAACACTTGCACTTGAATGATACATTCTTGGAATGGTGGAGGGCGCCAAAGTGGAGAATCGATAATCGGGAACAGAATTGGGTTTATAGCGGAACGGAGCTAGAGCTGGATCCCTTCCCAGTTCCCACCCGGCGGTTCCTTGTTTTGCCCCATTTATAATGAGAATCTCTCCATTGGGAAGAATGAGCATGTCGCTCAAAACCCTTGGACTGGGCATGTTCTCCATTGCCCACCCAGGGTTTGCATCTGTAATGACAATTCATCCACAGCTCTGAAGCGCAGGGAGAAAATTTCCCTGGTTTGCAGACGTGAAGCTGTTGTCAGGAGCACCACCACAGATGAGGATTTCAACCTTTCTGAACCCGTCAGAGGCAGTCAATAGCGGCATAACAGACGAACCGCAGGAGGGGTAATTCCTGGCCCCTCCTAACATCGTGGGAAACTTCTTTACCACACGATTTGTTTTGTAGTCGAGCAATATGGAGTCCTTGTTGGCAAAGATGAACAAATTCCCGTCAGAGGAGAGATGAAGAAAAGGATACAGATTATTCTCCACGTTGACAACAAAGGTCTGCATTAAAAATGGCAGATTATAATAACTTTCTCCAGCTTTCTTCGGCACGAACTCGTAGGAGAAAGCCCTGTAGAAATTCTATTGCAGTCATTGATTATTAATCTTCTATCTCATAAAAATTATTTAACTGCTGAAAATAAATTTACAGCTGAATATCGAAAAATAACACAACTGCAACTTTACTAAAAATACGGAAAGAAATAAGTAACACAAGGACACAATATTTTTGGACAATCGTCCCTGGAAAAACCCTTAAGGGAAAACCAGTTCTACAGATGGAAAATATATCAATTGTGTAGACACCTAAAATTGTCTAGTCTAATTAAATAAATACTTATTTATTTAATTATTTTATCCCAAGTCTTCTATTAATTAATTAATTCATTTAACCTCTTCTAGCACTTTACTAATTTAAATAAATATTTCTTTTAATTTAAATTATCTTTTTCTTAAATTAAATAAATATTGTATTTATTTAATTAAACCTACTTTTTCTATTAATTAAATATATTTTTATTTATTTAATTAATTCACTAGTCTTTTCTACCCATGACACATGTCATTCATATCTTAATTTGTACACCACCTACCGTCCCATTATTTTCGTATTCATCTATCTACCCTTTAATCCTAGCTGGCCATTTATCCTCTTCGCCTTTTAATCTTATCCCTCCATTTCCTAAAGTGTCTTCTATATAAGAGGATGCTTCAATCATATCAACCCTACTCGATGTGTCTAATAATCTTATGCAATCAAGCCCTCTTGCGATCAAGATATCAATCACAATCGGTCCTTTGTTGAGCTCTTGTACACATAAAATCTAAGAGCAAATATATTAAACAAGCTCAATGGAGATAGGAGACAATGGAGATTGAAAACCTACTTGACATGTGAATGGTAATATTGCTTTATTTTTATAATTTATATGATCTTAGGTATTTTCATTGGTGTATGGTGGATGTTTCATTGTAGGACTTAGATTGTTTGTGGTTCGATCTCCATGGTTTTACAATAACTCCATCATCATCACTTTTCACTGTATAAAAATTGCATTTGAGATCTCGATCAATTTGAGATTATTAATATCCAATTATTGCTCCACTAAAAGATAGACAATTAACATATCCACCAAGAGTACGACATAAACTAAAATATGAAATTTAGTACATATCTCTACCTGATAAAGTTGCATATTAAGAAGAGTTAGTAATATGATGTTCCCCTTTCCTTTGTACCTCTTATTTATTTTATATTTTATCTAATCAATATTAAATAATGATACAGAAGAAATTAATATTGTCAAAGAAATTCTGTAAAATTATGTAAAAAATAGGTCTGTCAAGTTCTTACAAAAAGAAAAAACTATTACAGTTTTCTAATCTTATACTTTTGTAGACGTAATGTAGAACCATAAAAGGAGGTTTACCCATTAAAAAGACAAAATGATTTTTTTATTTGCTGTAGAAGTTGAACTGCAATATAAATCTCCAAGTTTTCATGTATTTTAACCGTAATGGTGGCTATATTAACTAAAACCAGTTTATTGGAATACTAATGGAAGTATAAACATCACTTTCAAATTGCTTTCTAACTTCAAGCTGTCACACATGCTTGTTATTTTCGACTGTGCGCAGTACAGCATTGTAACAATTTCGAAGATTATATTATTATATATCTGGAAAATATAATCTTTTTAACAAATGTTTAAAAAATACGAGCACAACTAATTACAGTTACTGTCGATTGCAATCGACCTGTTCTTCTGATTTTGGTGTTTACAATATAAGAATGGCCACACGTCCTCTATCTGCAGTGCTGTTTTACACCACTACAAATACAATACATAATAATAATACTAGATTTTCTGTTCAGGCATAATGTAGAATGTAGCTTACCTTCTAAGACAAATGAATCCACTTGGCCCCGCTTGAAATTCCGTTATTAACCACAAGTTCAATCTAAGTCAAATATTTTAAATAGGAATATTATGATAAATGCCTCTTAAACTGTTCAATATAGTTGCCTCTCCAAAGAAACACTTTTGTTGATGCTTTGAATGTGGCAAAAAGTATCTTGTATTTGTATTTCTCAGTTCTTATTAAAAATGGCAGACAAACAATGAATTAAGGCAACAAAAAAAATCATATAGGTTGGAGAGAACAATAAAGAAGGAAAAAACCCAATGAACGGAAACCACAAAAAAATGTTATATAGGTTGGAGATAACAACAAAGAAGGGAAAATAAATATTGATTGGAAAAATTAAAATTAGACTATTAGACTCTATTGCGTATTATTTCTATTTTTCACAAAATTTATTCAAAATAATAGATAACAATGGCATTTATGGGTTCCCTTGGATGGAGCAACATGCTAGGGTTTTAATGGAACAAAATTTGTTTGCTCTCACATTACAGGCTTCTCCATCTTATCCCATGCATTTGATGTGTTAGCTTCATCCTCCATCATAACATGTAAATCTTTTCTTGATATAAATAACAAACTATTTGAATATTAGATGCATATATCTATCATAAAAGGATGTGGACTACTAAGATTTTTTTAATTGTCTTCATGAGCCTGGTGGAAATTAGAAAGGTTCTATATTTAAAAACTATAAAAATATAATTAATGCAAAATTCTCTAAATATGAGATAAGAAATCAATAATTTTCTATATACTTTAAGTCCATCATTTTATGCAAGTTTTTTAAGATCCAACATAGTTTTATATTAGAATTTGGATTACAAGTATGAAAACCTACTTTTAAAAATTGCCAATATTTTTCTTTTGTGTGGGCCTTTTAAAAGACGCGTTATCTTAACAAACGAGGCTTGGAAATTTAAGTCTTATCTTTTTAGTTATATGACTTGTCATACTCAAATCAATTATTTCAAAATCTTTTAGAATTCAAACTTACAATACATAAAAAATGAAAGACTCAAATGAGACTTTTCATCTCCTCATCAAAGCCACCAATTTAATGTCTTTTCAAAACCGAAAGACAATTCCCATGCAATGAGAGCCATGAACTTGGATAGTACTTAGTGATTTGTTATTGTAATTAAAGAAAAACATCTAAGTAATGCTTGCCAACCTCTCAGATATACATGTATACTTCATTGCCACTATATTAATATGGCTATCTTTTTGCACTTTACTACCACTACATTAGTTTGGTTACGGAAAAGAAATGAAACAAACAACAAATTCATATCGTGCATGCATTTTAATCTTTCCTTTAATATAATAAAATTGAGCACCTACAAATCCTATCTTTGGAAGAAATTGAAAAAAATACTACATAAAAAGTTTAAAAAAATAAGATTGTCATCTAAATCTTATTCATCTGAATCAAAATTGTTTGAAGCAACATAATTCACCACACCAATTTTACACAACTTTTCAAGCACTCTTCTACCTCTAATATGTATCATCCACTATGCAATAGAATATCAAGTTCCAAATGCCTCATCTTTAGAAGGAACTCTTGCAACATCTTCTAGCAAAACTAGACATTCCCTATTCAATGCATACTTTGAAATAATCTTTTTTGAGTCATTTTGAATAAATTTTCTTGGATGACCTAAAACCTCAAAAATTACAGAAAGAAGGAATATTAAACATAATATTCTATATTGACTTCATAAGTGAAAAATACCAAGAGTACATTTTTAAATGAAATCTTGTACCCTAATTAGATAAGAATCTCAAAGTCAACATTAAAATTTATAGAAAGTGAGAAATTTTATGGATAAACTATTGTAAGTAAAAATGAACATGTGATAACTCTGGCCTCTTATCCAATAATTTATAATTCAACATATATAAATATTTTAGTTGTCAGTTTGATTTGAGCATGATGAAACATTGTAGGTGCCAAGGAAGAACCCATAGGGAGTGCCTAGTAATTATGCAACTACAATGACCTAGAGTAATCGACAAAACCTATAAGAACCATGTCATTAAAACTTTGAAAATCCATCTAGAAACATTCTTAATGAGTGATATATTGAAAGTGATGCGAATTTTTTTAACACTCTTTAGTAATAAGCATTCTTAAAGACAAGCATTCTGAGGCACAACACAGTCAACCTTACAGAGAAGTCCATATTGATATTAAATCCTTGTTTACACCATGGAAAGGTAACATTTTTCTCCATTTCCTAGTTTCCCATTTGTTATATAGAAGTTATTCCAACATAATGTCATGATGGGTGTTTTCCATTCATTGTTTAGGAAGTAGTACGATACAATGTTATAATGAAAAATTCAATTGAAATCCCTTGATAAAAATAGGATTGGTATAAGAGAACCTAATCTTCTTTTTTGTACTTCAATACATTGGACTTAGAAACTATTGACACTCCACATAAAAATTTCGTGGAGCTTATTGAACTTCCTTAGTCTATTCTAGGCCTCGAAAAAACCCTTGGCAGATGACAACCTCTGTTGCCCTGAATAGTGAATCTAAGCAACACTTTCGAATAATCAAAGCAAGCAATGGAGACAAAGGAGGTGATAAGATGGTCAATACAAGCACGAAAAATATAAAAAAAAATTGATTAGTGAATGTTTTCTTACTAGAGCTATGAATCCGTGAAGTCACAAATGGGACACCTCGTCTTTGGTATTAATGCAACAACAAAAGCCAAGACTCGCGAGCATCCAATAGAAGCACATAGACCGTAAGTGCCTAGAAGGGGACTTGGCATAGGCCTTAATAACACCTATCAACCTTCATTAACACCATGGTGATTCACAATTCATTGAAAGGGGATTTGAACCTTGGTGACACCATTAACAATGCCACAACTTAACCATCACATTGCAAGATCAACCCCAATAGGAGACTTACAATTAGTGGAATATAGAACATCATAATTTTTAGAAATTGATCACATCTCCTTGAATGTTACATTATAGAGATAAATTTCAAAGCCAAAGGATCCATGCAGGGGTATTCAATCATAGTATTGAGTTATCCTCAATGTGATGCTATTGTTGAGATATTCTTATTAACTATATGGTTGTTTTCAATTTTTATGTCCTTGATTTGTGCAAGATCTTTATAGTACCACAACCATTCTACCCTTTTAATACTATTAAATTGCGGGATTTTTCTGACTTTATACTACTTTTCATGATGATGCCTAGCTACTAGACTATAGATATTTGGAAAGCTTTCATGAACCATGCTAAATTTATAAAATGGTTTGAACATATAAGCTATAAAAAGTAATCATTGCAACGATTCATCTACTATTTTTGATGAATTTTGGAGGGAATTTTGGTTGTTGTAGTTTTCTACAAGATAATTAGTTCAAAATCATTAAGGTTACTTTCTACTATACAATGGTAAGGAACCCTATAACTTGAAGGGGTTATCATCATTTGGGGATCAGAGTGGCACAACAAAAACATTATTGCAAATACATTGGTCATCTTTTGGTCTTATGGGAGTGTGTATATTTTCAATCATCACCATAAAAAATTGGGTAGCTGGTTGCCTTCATTGCTTCATTCAAGTCAAATTTGGAAAATTACAAGATCAAAATTATGTGGACATTACGTCATGATTCAGCTCATTAGCATGAATGTATTGAGCACCCAAATTCATATTGCTTGAGGATAACATGTCTTTGGGAGGAAATACTTGTCCCATTTTTCAAAATATTATAGAATATTGGAACTGGATTTAAGTTGTATAAATGTGTCCAAGATTAAAGATCAGACTTTCTTCTTAACAATTGCTAGAAAGTTATTCGTTTTTGGAGTGCATTCTCACTCAGGGAGTGCATCAATGCTTCAAGGCATTATAGGGAGATTTATGTTGATCATAATTGTTCTTGTGGTGTAGTGTTATTATAATGACTATAAACTATTCAATTTAGGGTGACAATATAAGTGTAAGTCCTATGATTCAATTGTGCAAGTTATGTGTGTTGATGATTTTAATTAATTTTCAACCGTACATTATAGTTTGTGGATTTTATTTGGTGAATATTGTTATCTGTACTCCAAATATTATATGTAGCGATCATCTCTCATTGTATTAAGTCTCAAGTTCCCTCAAAAATTTGAGCAGCTTAGATTGTTCTTGTTATATTAATGATCAACTATTTCTTTACAAATCTTATGAACTTAAGTTCTTAACAAAACCTATTATTCATAATGTTTATGGTCACTTCAAAACCAACTTAATCAAAATAATATAAATCCTTCAAATACTAACATTATACTTTAATTTTTGTAGTTAAAGTACATTGATACCATATTATAATTAGAAAATATCATATGGTATAATTTAATTAATTGTCACATTTTATGAAGTTCATCTTTACAATATTTTAGCACTTACGGACAAGGTATAATTTATTGTATAGGTTCAATTATCAGCCTAAGTTGTAAACCCTGAATGCTTAGAAATAAATGTCCTCATATTCATTAATCAATTCAATTAAAGATATATTGACTTAAGATTATGATTTTAGATACATATTCTGGACATGTCTACACTGCTTGCTTTTACCAGTGCCCTATTGTACTCTGAGATACCAGTCGGTTCGCTTATAGAAATTAAAAATTCAGTATCTCAATAGAAAACACTACACGATTGCCTATCACTTCTCAACCCTGAATAATAAGATTCTGTCCTTTCAGAATAGGGGATGGACTCAAAGACTTTTGGTTTTGTCACGCATAGAGGTTAGATTTTCCACGACTCATGAGTAGAGATTTGGCTCTTTTGCCATACAGTCAGACACATATACTAACCATTAGAAGAATTACGTATACTTACAGATTCAAAACTGAAAAATAGCTTTTTGAGAGTTCACTTCGTCAAGTTCATATATGATCATCGTCCTAATAATATAAATGCTCTCCTTACAACTTGTTTCGCGCACGATTGTTGCTCTTTGGTTTGATTGAAATGGCGAAGAAAATAAGTTTTCCTCTCAACCCTAGACATCATGGAGTTTGATTCTCCTTTAAAGATCGAGCTCCTCAATGCAAAGAAAATGAAAAATCCTAAAGCTAAATAACAGAAATCGTAAAGATGAAGAGAGGCGTAGATTAGAAACCACAAATTCAGAAATTAGGTTAACATTATCCAGATCAATGATATAGCACATGCACACAATAGCTTTCATACAGAATGCATAAATAAATGGTCACAATTCTGACTCCAAAATGGCACTGTCGTACAAACGCCATGCATGCGGAGCCCATTGACATACATCCCTCCTATGCTCTCTCATGGCATCATGGGACACGTTCTGGGCTGTGTCTATTCTGGTTCCAAAATGGACCTTTCATACACGTGTTAGTTAATCCATATTGTTATTTTGGAGCTAGTATAGACGCGACCCACGTTCTCGGACTGAACATCGGGCTGACCTGGAGGCATGTTGCCATTTTGTGGTTGGGCTAACATTTGCGGGCTGATGCGATGAGACACGTTTTGGGACCCACCATCAGGGTCACCTGGAGGCATGTTGTCATTTTGTGGTTGACAGAAAGAATTTGCAGGCGGCTAACATTTGCGGGCCACTCTCATGGTCACGGACATAGCTGCAAAAGGTGGCTTAAATTCACTGCTACCACATGACAAAAATTAATTTAAATTGAAATCCAATGTTCCTGCATTGCTTGGTGGATTTAATTAGTATAGTTCAACGATCAATTTAAATGATTTAATCTAATAGATATGAAGTTAATATCAATTAATGGAATTGATGTGAAGTTAATATCAATTAATCTAGTTCATATTAAGGTAATATCAATTAAGTCAAAATCAATTAGGTTAGTTAAAAAAAAATCGATTAGGTTAATATAAATTAGGTTAAATCAATTAGGTTATATTATGATTGATTTGACCTAATTGATATTAACTTAATAATTAAAAAAATAACTCTTCATACACATTAACTTTCCACAATAATTTTTTTGCATCCAATCATGATGAATGAAATAATTGATATCAATTTGAATAATATTTTAATATTCTATAGAAAAAACTTATATATTCAATCTAATTGATTTAACCTAGTTATTATTAGCCTAATTGATTTAACCTAATTGATATTAACCTAATTGATTTAACCTAATTGATAAAACTTAATTGATATTGACTTAATTAAATTGGTATTAACTTAATATGATTGATATTGTTAATATCAATTTAATTGATTTAACCTAATTGATATTAAGTTAATATCAATTAAGGTAAAATCAATTCGGTTAAATCAATAAGGTTAATATCAATTAGGATAATATCAACTAGGTTGATTCAATTAGGTTATATTATGATTGATTTACACTAATTGATTTTCTGTTATGGGGTTTTAATATTCAAACTAATAATTTTGTGGAATATAATCTTTAAAAGCTAGTTTGTTTAAGATTTTGGGTTGAGCTTATAGAAGTCAAAAATAATTTTTTATACATAAAACAATATTGTACTTCTATTCAATTATTAAATTGTTATCTCCTATACTATAGGAAAATAGATGAGTTGTTTAAAAAATCATATTACAAGAAAGCACTCCTTAAAAAATATTTTTATGACAAACCAACAAACCAATGGAAATGATGTGATATTACCAATACCTCCCTTATTACATCATTCTCCAATGGGGATAAGTGGACTAACAATACTTGATGAAACATTCATTAGTTCATAAAAAATACACTACTCGTGACAAGCAATAGTGGATCTACCCTCACTACGCTTCCTTAATAGGATTGACCTTATTGAAATTCATCCAAGGATAGGGAATAACACATATAACACATATATTGGGGTTTAAAATTGCATCCTTTATCCCAGCGTTTAGGGTGTAGAAAAGATAATATGGAATGGAAATTTTCTCTTTATACCGAAAATGGTTAAGAATGACAAAATGATAGCTGTAAACCCTAGTAAATCTACCATCTAACATGATAAATTCCATAATAGAAAGAAAAAGCCTTTGCCAAATTAACTTAATTACTTTTGGTGAGTAGTAAGTAAGGCTACCCTTCACCAATCTAGTTTTATCCTCCTCATCCTTCAGAAATTTCTTCACAACCGCATTTGAAATATTCCTATCCCTATAGAACTTGATGGCTTCCATCGGAAGACCCGTAGCCTCAGCGATCATAGTTTCAGTCACCTTGACCATTCTGCTGCTAATGGTCAACGTGCCTTTATTCCAACCCTTTTTCAAAATTCTTGTAATTTCGGGTCATTTCTCTTGCATTCTCTCCATGAAATCAATCATCTTGGCAGCTTGAAGCACTACCTAGACTTGAGGACAGTTCCTCCATTTATCAATAATGGTAGCCTCCCATCTCTTGCGATTTCCACCCATATTATTATTGATGTCTGTCAACTATAATTTCCTCCAAATACCTTTCTTCGCTATGAACTTTCTGTGAGAAACCACTATAAGCCTATGGAAATTTCTAATACTTTTGTTTGATAGGAAAAAACGAACCCATAAAGCATGTGAAGTGATCCTGCAATTATTAATTTACCTCCTTCTCATCTACATACAAAACTGACTCCTGCTACCATGACCTCCCCTATCATCTCGAGAAATGATTTCAAATCTGACATTGCTTACCATGAAATCTTTCATAAGTTAAGATATCACATGCCACATGAGGGATCTCCCCCTCGCAATTACAGATCTTGAATTTCTCACTCTGTATTGCCTCATTGGCAACCCAATCAGCACACCTGTTGGCCTCTCTGTAATCATGGGAAATGTGGCACTTATCAAACCCCTCAAACAACTCCCTGGCAAAATCAAAGATATTTAATCATCCATGAGGGTTGGTGTTTACCAAGGGGGCAATTATTAATGTTTTTAGAATCACCTTCCAACCATAACATTTTGACACCCAAATTATAAGCTAATTTAATAGTTTGGAGGGCGCCCATAGCTTTAGCCAGATGATTAGTCTGAATCCCTAAGGGAAAGGCAACCATCCCAGTACAAAAGCCAACACCATTCCAGATAACACCACCACAACCAATAGGTCCTGGATTACCTTTAGCAGCACCATCAAAGTTAACCTTAAATCAATCAGTAGGGGGAAAAGACCAGCTACACATACTTCTTTTGATTTGGTTGATATTGGTGCCCATGTAGGCTGGGATATTCTAGCTCTTGAGAACATCAAAGTCCTCCTCATTATTATAACAATGCTCTCCCCTGGCCATCACATTCTCAACACAATTATATTTTTTCTTGGCCCACACCACTTCAGAGGTGTTAATATCATTCCTGAAGATTTTTTTATTCCTCTCTTTCCATATACCCCAAAGGATATGAGCAAAGGAAAACTTCCATAAAATTTTTATGGTCGGATTATTAGTAGTGTAGTGTCAGCTCTTGAAACTGTCTTGAATGTCCTCTAGGAAAGCCCAATTCAAACCCCAAAGTTCAAAAAACATCCCCCATATAGGAAGGACAAAAGGATGCGTGTATAAAAATATGGTTCACTAATTCCTCATTATTGAGACAAAGATAGCATCTGTTGCGGATGCATAAATCCCTCTTTCTTAAATTATATGTAGTTAGAATTTTATTTTGCAAAAGAATCCATAAAAAGATATTGATTTTAGGAGTCAAACCTAGATACCATGCCTAATCACAGCAAGGAGTCGGGTCTTGGGACTGAGCCAGAAAAAAGACAGTAGATGAAACAGAAGAAATCCATGAAGAGGTCTCGCTCCACACCATATGGTCTTCTCTTCTGGTTTTTAAGATTGCATGGTTCATCATTAAGTTTACCTGCTTTAGGTTGGGATCAATAGAGCTGACATCCACCCACTTTTGATCTTTCCAGTAATTAGCCACTTTAGCACCAAACTTCTCCTTACAATTCTGGATGAGCATCTGATTGGCACACTTATTAAGAGGGGCTCCTCCAATCCAAGCATCATCCCAAAAATCTGCCTTCCCACCATTAGCTATGGCCTAGACATTCCCTAAACTAACAATACCTTTATCCTGGATAACACTGTTCCAAATAAAAGGGCCACTTGGTATCTTATTAGAGGCAAGGAAATATTCTATGGTGGGAACCTCCTGTAAGTACTTAGCCTTCCAGATATCATTCCATTCTCCATTTCCTTGATAGGTTCTATAGATTTGTTTGGCAACAAGACCATTCTCTTATTCTCCTCAACCTCAGACCATAGGAAGGATTTCTGAATTTTTGCAATAGCTTCAGCAAATTTTCTAGGGATTTTGAAGAGGCTTAAAGCATAGACCGAAAGACTCTGGAGAGATGATTTTAAAATTTGGATTTTTCTAGCTTGACAAAGAAGGGTACCTTTCCAACCAGTTATCTTCCTACTGAATCTATCAACAAGACTATTCTATAACAACTCCAAAGGTTTCATACCCAAAGGTAGACCAAGGTAAATAGAAGGAGGCTTACCAATTTGGCACCCAAAGATCTGGGCCATTGTAATATGTCTGTCCTCTAGGGTGTTGAAGAAGAAAACATAACTGTATATGGTGAAAATGGATAACAATAATAACAATATTGAAAGGCTAAATGAATTCAACCACAAAACCCTAGCCTAACAATCAACAAAGATCCACCATAACATATGAAGATTACCTAGGACAATGCAAATCAAATGAAATCACAAAGATTATACCATCACATGTCCAATAGGGTTTTGATTTCCATTGATCTTGCTTCATATATTTGCTCTCAAATTTTATGTGCACAAGAGCTCAACAAAGAACGGAATGTGGTTGCAAGTAGGATCGTAGTGTAGTCGATTGATCAAGTAGTTAGCTTATTAGGTCATTAGGGTTTGATAATAAAGGAAGCATCTCCTTATATAGAAGACACTATATGAAATGGAGGGATAAGATTGAGAGGTGTAAAAGGAGGTCGGCTATGATTAGAGGGTAGGTAAAAGAAATAATAAAATAATGAAATGGGTAGGTAGTGTATGAATTAAGAGATGAATGACATGTGTCATAGGTAGAAAAGGCTAATGAATTAATTAAATAAATAAAGATTTATTTAATTAATAGAAGAAGTGGGATCAATTAAATAAATAAGAATATTTATTTAATTTAGGAAAATGATAATTTAAATAAATAAATGTATTTATTTAAATGAGAAATAAGGCTAGAAGAGGATAAATGAATTAATTAAATAAATAAAGATTTATTTAATTAATAGAAGAATTAAGCTTAGATAATTAAATAAATAAAATATTTATTTAATTAGACTGGACAATTTTAGGTGTCTACATTTTGCCCCTCTTTGAGACAATGTGACTTGTCGTGTTGTTTCAAAGAAGATAAGATGAACTGATACAGAGTTGCCCCAGAATGGGAATGATATGCCCCCTCGAGAGATTGGATGAAAATGTCTGAAAAGATTGCAGACAATCTCTCGATAAGAAAGAGAGGCTAGAATGGATTGACCGGATAAAGTGACAAAGTCACGGGATAAAGAAGACTGACTCGGGAGACGAGGGCTAGGGGTAGTCTATAAGATAGACCACGGGGGAAAATACATCCTCATTGTCATCTACACATCCACAAGAGCATATTGTAGAGAAAAAATAGAGCAGGAGTAGTCAGTAGCGATGGCTTTCACTCACAGATTCGACCGCGTTCGCCGATTTCAGAGGCCAGCAGAGGCAGGAGAGCCAGTGAGTACCACAAAACCTCCTCGTACTTTGACGCATTTAATTTTGTCATTAATGCATGTCGAATAGGGTAATAAATGCGCTTAGACTAGGGTCCAAAAAGTGTCAAAAAATGTCCAGGCGCATCTGCGTTGGTGCCAGGCACGTCTGGGTCAAGAAGGCGCATCTGTGTTTGTGCCAGGCGCGTCTATGTCAAATGCGGCAGCGTCTATGTTGTTCAGGGGCGTTTGTGCCAAGAAGGCATGTCTATGTCAACTAGGCGCATCTATGCAGAGCATAGGCACGTTTGTGCCAAGCAAGCGCATCTGTGTTGTTCAGGCGCGTCTATGCAGTCTTTGAGCGCGTTTATGTCATGTAAGCGCATTTGCGTTTGAAAAGTATGAATTTGCATCTTCTAGGTCAAATCGGCAGTTCTGTGATGAACATACACTGTCGATTGGATAAGCTGTTGAGGGGATACACTCAAGCAGGTCCTATAGGAAGACTAGGATAGATCAAGGCACTTTGTGATGATCAGTGAGTACCAAGATAGAGTACTTTGTGATGAATAGGAAGTACTGAAATATGAGCAGCACTTTGTGATGAACAGGGAGTGCAAATGTGAGTAACACTTTGTGACGAACATGGAGTGTCACACACGTAGTACTTTGTGATGAACAGTGAGTACCACTAGGATAAATAGCAACACTTTGTGATGAACAGTGAGTGTCACTAGGGTAGAAGTAACACTTTGTGATGAACAGTGAGTGTCACTAGGATAGATAACCATATGCATTTAGATAGCAAGTAGCATTTTGTGATAAACAGTGAATGCCACTATAACTGACATGATTGAGTTGTTTGACTATAGGAGTATTTGCCGATGCTAGAGTCATGGGAGAGATTCCCGTCGATGCAGAGGTTGTGACCTGAGTTGACAGCCAAGGATAGAGCTACTATCGATGAGATGGGTCTGAGACATGTACTGTATGTGCCTCAGTTCTAGGCAAACATGGGTTTGCTGACTGCGCTAGCTGAGAGATGGCACTTTGAGACGTGCACATTTCATCTGCCGATGGGTGAGATGATAGTCACCTTTGAGGATGTATATAGGATTATGAGGATACTGATCAATGGGGAGCTGATCCCATACGATCGAGATGGAGACAAGGAGGCATTGAGATGGGTATTTCAGGACCCTGGATTAGAGATGAGGGCAGGACACGTGGCATGGGACACCATAACAGCCACAGGGTTAGCATTGTTGGCAGTGATCGGAGGAGTGATCAATGGGTTCCTATGTCCGGATAGGGCGACATGGGGATTGGCTGTGGGCTAGGGGGAGCACTAGAGACACTGATAACACAACATACCAGATATGCCTGGGGACCATGTGTGTTTGCACACTTGTATTACGAGCTGCATTAGTTTGTTTATCATGGATCAGTGGGATTGGGCTGCGGAGTAACACTACTGCAGGTATGGGCCTACGAGCATCTGTCAGTTACGTGACTGATACACTTCAGGGGTAGGGGTCATGGACGCAGCTTTGTACATTTATATGACATGATCACATCACAGCCATGGATTGGCAGGCTAGAGTACTGGCGGCGAGTGATTGATGACATTGATGAGGTCATATGGCGACCCTATCTAGGCTGCGAGCAGTGGGAGGATGACGCAGTTGAGCTACCGTACACCTTCTGGAGCAGGTATTTGATTGGGCAGATGCCCTATGTGCTAGAGAGGTAGTTGGTAGACAGGATTGGCCAATAGTTTGGTCGGATTCAAAGGATGCCCCGAGGATCAGGCATGTATGCCCGCACAGTTAGAGATCAGGCACAATTTGGGCCGCTACTGTCATATGATCAGGCAGTGACTCAGCTGGTGGAGATGATACCTCTACCTTGGGACATGTGGCCTGAGATCAAGGACGCCGGGATGGATGCTGAGTATACAGCATATTGGGCAGAGAATCCATTCTCCCGATTGACAGATCCAGGAGAGGCACTGGAGGGAGATGGTGGTGGTGACGAGGATGATGGTGGAGGCGAGGGGGGTCGAGGCTGATGGAGGAGGAGAGGAGTAGTTGGAGAGAGGCAAGTTGCACCTCGGAGGGAGGGTGGAGAGGAGAGGCAGCCTCTGGTGGTGAGGGGTCACGGTGGATTGCCTTTATAGGTGCTAGTAGCACAGGGACCCAGGCAGGTGCAGATATAGGGACAGGGATAGAGACAGGTTCCAGTACAGGCACAGGGGCAGGTACAGGGGCAGGCACCCACAGAGAAGGAGCCACAGGCAAGGGCAGAGGCAGAGGGGGTTGACTCAGTGGAGGCTGAGCTGCTAGTTCTGAGGGAGATCTGCTAGGGCCAGGCAGATGAGATTCAGGATCTGGAGAGGGAGAGGGATCGGCTCAGGACTAGGCTCAAGGATACTAAGCGAGAGAAGGATCAGGCTATCCAACACTACACAGAGGCTGAGACAGCACTGAGGGCTGGGAGGTAGGCAGCAGAGGACATAAGGGCCAGATATGCCTATGTCCTACGGGCAGGAGAGGAGATAGCCTACTGGAGGGACCTCTACTATGGTGTAGTGCCAGCAGATCAGCAGGCGAGGAGATTCCATAGACCGTCGCGTATAGCGACAACTACGGGAGGGAGCCGGAGGAGACAGGCATCAAGTGGTGGGGTCATAGGTCCTCCACCACCACCAGATAGAGGAGACAGGAGGGATGATCCTGGGGCGGGTCCTTCAGGGGCTCAGATTCCACCGAGGCCAGGCGGCTCCGAGGGAGGGAGTTCATCATAGCCTTAGAGGGCTCCCTATGTATCAGTTTTGTACCATGTTTGTATTGTAGACACCTGCGGGTGATTGTAGCCATATGATTTTGACATCATTGTATTATGACACTTTATATATATATATGAAATGATGCATCTTTGCGGTAGCTATATGCATGTGTACCTATGTGATGAGATGTTCTTATGTGATGCTTATGATATGGATGCAAATATGTATATGATGCAATGCGATATATTTTTGTTCTTTTTATATTTTAAAATGTTATGCATGATGCAAATGTAAATGTATGAAGTGCAGATGAATATGATAATGCAAATGATTATTGTGCTAACAGGTGTTGTGTGCAGGATGTGATGCAGTTGTGATATCTATATGTATGTATGAAATGCTTATATGTGGTAATGCAGGTGAAACTACATGAAATGCAAATGTTTTTGGTGTGTCATTATACTCAGTCATGTGATAGCAGGCTACGCAGACTCGAGAAGGACGATGGAAGTCAATCAAGAAAAGGGGATGGAAGACAGAAGATATGAAAGTGAAAGAGCTTCTTGTGCATTATCATCATTGAGCTTTATTATGGCAAAATAGGTTATGACAATCGAGGCATATGTTCGACCCAGAAAGTCATTGTACCTATTTGCATGGAGATAAGACAGTCACAAACAAGGAATGCCCCAGTTCACACTAGACTCACAGTGTCCTCATATCCTTGGACAAGTCATAGCATTACTAAGAGACAATCCACAGACAGCAAATACAAATAGGTGACGATACCCCATCCTCGCCATTCTAGTCAAAGACATCCTGGAAAAGCTAAAAGGCATGTCACCAGAAAGATAAAATCAAAAGAAAACCAAGACTTGACACCAACACCCACTGTAGTCCTCAAGTTTAGTGTCTCTTGTCACTTGTATAAGTCTTAGTTGATTGTGGTCACAATGTTTACTTTCACAAAAAGGATAGATAGCACTGAACCATAATGTTGTCTGAGTCTGTTGAAAGATTTGATTTGTTGAAGCCCATTGTTGCTATTGTGTCTCATCTGAAACTGACTAAATCCATGAAACCGATACTTTATTGCAGAGAAGACAGAACTTTATTGCAGATCTGTGATGCAAATGCTGCTTTATTGCGGATTGTGTGTGGATAGACTGAAGGAAGCTGGAAGAAACTATACTCCTCAAAACATGTGATGTTCTCAGTTCCACACCCATTACTAGACGTAGGATTTGCCTTAGCCATAGATAGGATCTAATTTATTATGGATGGAAAGGGAGGAAAAGGGATGGTTTATTATGAATGGTTAACCAAACTTGGGTAGATCAATAACAAGCCATGATGGGAATGGGTAAGTTTATTATGGATGAATAGGTTGTGAGTGTGTGCAAAGTGAAAGGATGAAAGAGAATCCTGAAGGAGGGAGGAGCAATGTCTCTACGCATGGCGCTGGTGACTCAGTTTTCACCATGGTACTTTCCCAGGGCACCACCGAAGTGGTTTTCACCTTTGGATGAAATTATTTCTCTTTACTTTTTTCAATTTTTCAATGTTTTTTTTTTTTTTTTTTTGTGTCACAAGGTGCCTGTTTGCCAGGTTTTCACCAAGTAACGTATTGTTTTATAATTTTTTTTTGAATTTTTGAATTTTTTTATTTTTTTGTATTTTTGAATTAGGATACCCTAAAGAGCTATGTGTAGAACCTGCGAAGGTGCATGCTATTGATAGGATGCTCCAAAGGTTCACCTTCTGTAGTTGAGAGCTGATATGCACTAGATCCATATGCTGCTGTAATGATGTAAGGACCAAGACAATTTGGTTCGAACTTGCCCTTCTTCTCTCTGTTTTGTTGATTTTTAGGATTTTCTCTGAGAACTGAGTCACCTACCTCAAATGTGCGAGGCTTGACCTTGTGATTGTAGCTGCGACTCTTTCATTGTTGGTAAGCCTTGAGATGATTAAAAGCAGTTTGTTTTCATTCATCCAATAGTTCCAGCTCTTGTAAGTGAGAGACCCTGTAGTCTTCTTC
This sequence comes from Cryptomeria japonica, assembly GCF_030272615.1. NCBI lineage: Eukaryota > Viridiplantae > Streptophyta > Pinopsida > Cupressales > Cupressaceae > Cryptomeria > Cryptomeria japonica. The sequence continues at coordinate 243,335,829 of NC_081405.1, read as the reverse complement.
ACAGATGATATTTTGCAAAGAGACCCGTAAAGAGGGTAGCTCGACCTTAATAGGCAAGATGGCTTCAACACCATAGACTAGTGAATAGGGTGTAGCTCCTGTAGGTGTATGGACACTTGTGCGGTAGGCCCAAAGTGCAAGATTAAGTTGGATATGCCAATTACGACCAGCATCGTCAACTATCTTCTTTAGGATTTTAAGGATTGTTTTGTTAGATGCCTCAGCTTGGCCATTACCTTGGAGGTAATATGGTGTGGAGAAACGATGGGAGATATGGAAGCGGTCATAGAATTCGGGAACATCCTAATTTTTGAAGGGATGCCCGTTATTAGTGATAATGGAAACAGGAATACCGTATCGGCAAATGATATAGTTAAGGATGAATGTAGCAATCTGTTTTCCAGTAACTTGTGTGAGAGGCACGGCTTCAATCCATTTTGTAAAATACTCTGTGGCAGTGATAATGAATTTGTGACCATTGGAAGAAGGAGGGTGAATCTTGCCTATGAGATCGAGTCCCCATTGACAAAAGAGCCAAGGAGACGCAAGTGGTTGAAGTTCTTGTGTTGGCGCATGTATGAGGTCTCCATGAATTTGACATTGCTTACATTTCTTGACAAACTGATATGAGTTTTTCTCCATATTGGGCCAGTAATATCCAGTCCTGATGAGTTTCTTGGCCAAGGTAGGACCACTAGCATGTGGACCACATATCCCTTCATGCACTTCTCGTAATGCAATCTGAGCTTCGTCGCTTTCTAAACATCTAAGAAGAGTGCCATCTAGACCTCGCCGGTATAGGATATTAGCTAAAATGACATATCGAGAGGATTGGTGAATGAAAGTGCGACGTTGGTTATTTGATAGATCAGGAGGTAAAGTATTGTCTCATAGGTATGTGAAAATGGAACCATATAACTGAGATTCAGGACCGACAATGCATAGCATCTCAGTAGGCATGATTTCATATGAAGGGACCAAAAGGTTATCCACCAAGAACTCATAGCGAGTCTCACTTGGAGGTAGATCGATCAGTGAAGCAATTGTAGCCATGGCATCTGCGGCGTGATTCTGCTCTCTTGGTATCTGCTCAAAGTCTATCTTTGCGAAATGTTGTTTCAGACCATCCACCATTTGTTTATAAGGCATTAACTTTTCATCTTTCATTTGATAATCACCAGTTGTTTGACAGATAACAAGTTGGGAGTCCCCAAAAACACGAAGTTCTTGGATCTTCCATTGAAATGCAATTCGTAATCCTGTTGTTAATGCTTCATATTCCGCTATATTATTAGTGCAAGGAAATGATAAGCGGTATGATTTTGGTATAGAATCCCCTTGAGGAGTTATAAAGAGGATGCCAGCTCCTACCCCATGCTGTGTATATGAGCCGTCAAAGTAGAGTTGCCATGGCTTTGCATGTGATATTGTCAAAATGGATTCATCTGGAAATTCTGAACTTAGTGGAACATCATCGATCATGGGAGCATCTGCTAATTGATCTGCAATGGCTTGTCCTTTTATTGCTTTTCTGTCCACATACTCGATGTCGAATTCACTCAGTATCATAACCCATTTGGCCAGTCGCCCAGTAAGTGTTTCCTTATTGAGAAGGTATTTCAATGGATCTATCCCTGCAACTAACCTTGTCTTATAAGCATGTAATGTCGTAATTTCTGTGAAGCAAAGACCACAGCGAGGCATGCGCGCTCAATTGGTGTGTAGTTTAGCTTGTATCCCACCAATGTGTGACTGATATAATATACTGCTTTTTCCTTGCCTTCAGCAATTTGTTGCACTAAGAGTGCCCCCAGTGCTGTTGAAGTAGCTGATATGTATAGTAACAGAGGTTGATCTGGAACTGGTGGCATCAGAACTGGCGGATTTAGAAGATAATATTTGAGTGTCTGGAAAGCCTATTGACAGTTGTCATCCCATTTGAATTTGATGTTTTTATGTAGCAGGTGTTGAAACGGATTACACTTATCTGCCAGCTGTGCTATAAATCTTCGGATGGACTGGAGTCTGCCTTGTAAGGATCGCAGTTGACTGATATTTCTTGGTGGTGGCATTTCCAAGATAGCTTTGACTTTTGCTGGATCCACTTCAATTCCTCTTTTGGATACAATGAATCCTAGGAGCTTCCCAGAGGTTACTCCAAAGACACATTTCTTAGGGTTTAATCTTACTTTGTATTTTTCCAACCGATCAAAGGCAACTGAAAGTATGTCCAAATGTGTATTTCTGTCTATTGATTTGACCAAGAGGTCGTCAACATAATCTTCCACAGTTACATGCATGAGATCATGAAAGATAGTAGTCATGGCTCTTTGATATGTAGCACCTGCATTCTTTAACCCGAAAGGCATGACATTCCAGCAGAAAGTTCCCCATGGACAAGTAAATGATGTTTTGTGTTGATCCTCAGGTGCGATTCTTATCTAATTATAGCCAAAGAATCCATCCATTAATGATAGCATTTCATGACCTACTGTGAGATCAATAATCAAGTCAATGTTTGGTAATGGAAAGTCATCCTTTGGACAAGCTTTGTTGATGTCTCTGAAATCTGTGCAAATTGTGATGCTATGATCTGGTTTACTGACAGGTACCAAGTTGGAGATCCATTCAGGATAATCAATTGGGCGTATGAATCCGACATCGAGTAATTTCTCAAGTTTTGTTTTGACTAGTAATGCCACTTGTGGATGCATTTTTCTTAATTTATGTTTTACTAGTTTTGCCCCCGGTTTGACTGTCAGAGGATGCATTACCAAATCCGGATCCAATCCAGGCATATCAACGTATGACCAGGTGAAGTTGATTTGTCACTTTTTGAAGAAACTTATGAATTTTGACCTTTCAGACTCTGTTAGTGATTGAGCTAGGAATATGTTGTGTGGAACCTCTTTTGTACCGATGTTCATTTTGATAGTCTCCTCTACCAACAGGGATGACTTTTCCTCATATGATGATGGGAGAATGTCGAGCCTTCCATCTTCAGGTGCCTCATAGAGGTTTTCACCTTTAGATACGTCCTTTCTTTTTACTTTTTTGGGGTCAGATAGCGCCACAGTGTGGTTTTCGCCATAAGACCCTTGATTTGTTCTTATTTTCACATTTTTGCGACTGGAAGGTCTGACACCCTCACCAAAATATGCCACGCTATTGAGTTCTATAGTGTATCCTGCTTTATGGTCTCCAGGGGGAAGATTATCCCGTATGCCTAGATAGTCAATAAAAGCTTCATCGTTTTGGAATGTATCCAACTGTGCAGGTCCTTCATGATCCCAGTCAATGAGTTCGTGGTGAACAAGGGGAAGGTCGTTAATGTCTTCGAGGTTAGCGGGGCTAAGAGTGAAGATGTGGTTATATTCAGGTATGTCAAGGTAATTATCGAGGAAATCGATGGCACTCTCCTCATCAGTCTCGATCACGAGCGAATCCCAATTATCATCACTAGTAACGCATTCTGGGACAGGTGTTCTCATCCTATGTGATTTCAACCTAGAACCTTGAGACAAGGACTGCGTAGACTCCTCATGGGTTGTTTCTTGACCAACTCTGAATTTGTTATAAAATTCCTCTTCTTCTGTGGGTTCATCTGGCTCTCTGAATGTCTCGGTGAGTTCGTAGTCACTGGAAGACTTGTCGGAACCCCATTCCCATTCATTGGAATCTGTGGAATAGCAATTCTCTTGTTGAATTTTGGCAGCTTTGATTTGTAAGGCTTCTTCTGTCCTTTGGGTGTGAACCTTGGAAGTTAAGAAACCAAGTCCTTTCGAGCGTTCCTTCTTGAAAGTCAATTCAGGTTGTAAAGGTTCAATGATGCCTTCCTTTCGTAACCCCAGAGGGATTTTTCCACCATACCCGAATTTTTGTTGAATTTTGAAGCCTTTGCCATATTTCTCACAGGGTAGGTTGACGTGATCTTGTGTTTCCTCTTCAGTATCTCTAAAAAGCATTTGGTATAAACCTTCCTCTTCTAGTTCACCCCATCTTTGAAAGATAGTAGGGTCCCATTTGAGCATCATGATGGAGATTTGCTTGTTAGGATGTGGTCTTCCATATTCTTTTGGGGAACTCATGACTTGTCTTAAGTACATGGTCTGATTGAAAGTATATTCCCCCATGCCTTTGTCCCGAAACTTGCCTCTAAGCTCACCTTGTTTGGATGTTGAAGGTTTTAATGACTCAAGATCAATGTATGCCGACGAAGGAACAACCTCCCGATTACTAGGAATGATGGTCTCAGTCTTTGATTTCAGGTTATTGCAATATATGAATGGATTAGGATCGCCGTTAACTGTTACCTCCACTCCATTATGAGGAAACTTAATGCATTGGTGATATGTGGATGGAACTGCCCTCATTTCATGGATCCAAGGATGTCCTAACAATATGTTATAAGTGAGATTTAAATCCAGGACTTGATAGACCACATCCTTTGTAACTGGCCCAACTCTGAGAGGTAAGATGACTGTACCCTTGGATGAACGCTCTTCATCATCATATGCCTTAATGGTGATTTTGTTTGTAGAATTCATAGCTTTATCAGAATATCCCAATTGGGTGATAGTGCTTAATGTACAAATGTTCAGACCTGCTCCTCCATCTGTCAGGACTCGTTTTATTCAATGTTTGTGTATGAAGGCTTCAATGTGTAATGGCGCATTATGCGGCTGACTTACAGAGGCGTCATCAACTTCTGTGAAAGTAAGGGAGTGTGGAATGGAAAGATATCCCACCATGGCTTGAAACTGGTCCACGTTCAGATCAGTAGGAACAACAGTATCTCTCAAGATTTTGTCAAGAATGGCTTTATGTGCAGGAGATATGCGTAGGAGCTCAAGAATGGAGATGAGTGCGGGTGTCTTCCCTAGCTGTTCTACAAGGTCATACTCAGGTTTGGTTGATGAAGAAGCAGTGTTTTTAGTTGGAGCACCTTGCAAAGTGATTTTACCTCGATGGGTTGTAACATGACATTCAGAGGTAGGTTCAGAAGAAGATCCAACACCTTTTAGGACAATCTTGGGTCTCTGAGCAAAATTCCCAGGCGCTTTGTCCTTGATGATAATAGTAGAGACATAATTGTCCATCGAGATGTGATTGATAGTTGAATCATAGTTGTAGGATGCTCTAGTATAGTTGGTTTGGTCATCTATGGCTTTAGCTTTTCCTTTGTCATGTTTTGGGAATGGTTCCTTAAACACCTCATGTTCTTGATTGGATGAATGTCCCTCAATCTCAATATCACCTCTATCAATGAGATCTTGTATGATGTTCTTCAGTCGATGACAATTTCCTGTCTTATGACCCTTGCTCTTATGAAATTCACAATACTCATCATTGTTCCACCAATTTGGTTTGACCTTTGGATCATATGGTGGGAAATCTAGAATTGTGATCACCTTGTTTGCCAGTAACTTCTTGAAAACTGACTCAAGTGGTTCTCCCAATGGGGTGTACTTCCTTCATGATCTAGAATTTGTTTGAGTATTCACTTGATTGTTGTAGAACCTGATCCAGAAAAAATGAATTTGGGTCGCACTGTGTTGGCATCAACAACACCATCATTGACTGTGTTCTTGTTTTTATTCCAAAATCTTGGCTTGTCTTTTCCTGTAAAGTCATCTTTGTTTTCCTTGAATATCTTAATGACTCCTTGTTCAATAAGGACCTTTTTTGTTGCTAAGCCTTTTTCAATGACATCCTTAAAGGTGGACAAACAAGTTTTTCTTAGATCATAGCCAATGTCTTTGTTAACATTTTGGGTGAACATCTCTACCATTTGTTTTTGTGGAATTTCACAAGAGCATCTGCTAGCTAGATTTCTCCATCTTTGTAAAAATGATGCAAAAGATTCTCCCTCTTTTTGCTTAGTATTGCACAAAGTAGTGACTGATATGTCTGTCTCTATGTTGTAGGAGAAATGTTGAATAAATGCCTCTGCTAAGTCACCCCATGACTTAATTCTAGGTGGAAGTTGGGAGAACCATTCCATAGCTTGATCACCTAAGCTTTGTGGGAATAATCTCATCAAATATGTCTCTTCTGCTGCTACCTCAATGCAAGCTATGAAAAATTGTCTTATGTGTGCCTTAGGATCCCCTTTTCCTCTATACTTATCAAATTTAGGCATCACAAAGTGTGTAGGAAAAGGAGGCATTGGAATGCTCTTGTCAAATGGATAAGGACATATGTCTCTCATTGTGTATGTTGGCTTTGGTGTATTTATGTCCTCCATTTTCTTTTGTAAGTCCATGATTTGTTGCTCCAAATTGCTTAGGTGGAGATCGACTTCTTGGACCATATCCCATGCTTGAGGCACCAATTGGAGGAGGAGCATGTTGCATATATGGATGATATTGATCATACACATGTTCATATGGAGGAGGTCTATAATGATGCTTCATATATGGACCACTTGGTATAGATTCATGTTGAGGAACACCATATCTATTTTGTGCATGTATACCATATTCTACAGGCATGTCATGTTCCATTGTGTTTCCCCCAAATTTGACATGAGGTTTCCTTGTGTCCAAATTTTGAGCATGCCTTTGAACATCCAATTGCTTTGGTGGTTGATCCTTAGCATTGATATGTGATTGAGCATATTTTTCTCCATAAGACTTCCATAATGGTCTGCGAAGGTGAGTATCATATGTTTGACCATGTGTATGTGGGACCTCTAGTTTTTGAAGCAAAGCTGATGGTGATTCAGGTACCATGTGTGGTCCTCTATTTCCTCCACTATTAGGTCTCCTTTGATCCATATTGGGGTGAGGTTGTTGCAAAGGTCAATTTTCCATTATTTGAGACATGTCAAAATCATGAGGTATCTTGGCTCCACTTTGTGCCATCATTTGTAAGAAGTATTGTCTATCCCTCCTCATTATTTCCTCAACCAATCGATTGAAATGGGGATTCATGATGGATTCTTCCACATCTGCTGAATGTATTGAAAAGTTGTCCACATTGTCATTTTGTGTAGCATTGTTGTTTATAGTGTCCATGTTCTCAACATTTGGAATGTTTCTATAGACATCCATGTCAAGTAATGTAGTATGGTCAGAATTGAAAAAGATATCATTGTCATACTCATAAGAACTCATGTTTGCGGACTCTTGAGCCTCTTTAGTTTCTCTCCTAGATTTTTGAAGATGGGTTTCAACCATGAACTAGGCATTGACCAAGATGTGAGAGACTAGATGAAAAATGGAAAGAGTATGGAAGACCAAGAGTTGGATGGAATGTAAATGAATCTGAAGTGTACTTGCAATGCCCAAAGTGTAAGGCCAAGTATGTATGTAGTAGAGTAGGTGTGACTTTCAAAGAGAGGATAGTTTCTCTTGATGAGGTAAGTTGACCTTGACTCTAAGTAAGACCAAATGAGACCCAAAGGTAAGAAACCTTGATGAGGGACCACTTAGCAAAGTGTTGTTGTATGTAGTGTGTTGACAAAGTATGATGAGGACAAGTAAGTGACCTTTTGACTCAAGTTTAGACAAATGTGAATGTAATGTGAGATGTAAAGCAATGATGGACTTTGTGAGACTCAAAGACAGGTTGAATGCTAAATGAAACCTTGGAGAAATGACCTAGGAAGCTCAAGAATTCTGAAACTGACTATTTGTTTGCTGAAACTGTAACAGTTTTTCAATTCTGGACACAGACGTGCTTGTATACTTCCCAGACGCGGTTTCCCGACACAGACGCTTCTCTGTTTAACATAGACGCGCTTATGAGATTTTTTGCTTGTCAAATGCAATGTTGACTATTGGAACACAGACGCGATTCTGTCTTTCACAGACGCAGCTATACAACACAGATGCTATTATGCCCAACACAGACGCGTTTCTGCAAATTTTGTGCAATTTTTCCAATCTGTGAAGTTGTTTTGTTGTGACCAAATCTGACTGTTTGACTGATTTTCGTGACAAGAGGACACAATATTGATAAAGACTCAATGTTTGCAAGTGTCTAGACTCCAAAATAACTCCAAGAAAAGTGTGTTGTTTGATGTAAAAATGTTTTGCATACACTTGAAGACAGAAAAGACACAATGTTTTGCTGTTTGGTCTTGAATGTTTTGAATGTTTAAAATAAGTCAAGCACAATTCTTATGGCTGGCCAAGACAATAGTTGTTGATCCCACATGGGGTTTTACCCCCGAGGCTACGCTATTCAGAGTGGATACTTAGATGCTTGACCTCACTGGCTCCACCCTCGGCACTCACTTCTCGGGTCAGCCAAGCATTAGTCCCCATGAAAACTCCCCATGGCGAACTTTGTATCTCCACTAAGAACCGTATGTGTATGGGCCGCTACCAGAGGTCCGACCTCGTGCCCCAACAACTAGAAGGATTTGGGCTTCTAAAACAAAAAGGTGCTAGTAAGGGCATCCGCTCATGTGGCCATACTTGCGGCACTTTCAGCTCTGTAAATGTAGAAGGCTCCCAGCCGGTAGGGGTTACGCCTTACAATTGATCAAATAAATTTGATCAAACGGGTTTATGGGGAGACATAGTGTCGGTATGAACTAATCAGCACATGTTATTCATAGTTTTCACCATGAATACATTTGATTATAGTGGTTCGGATGAGGTGGGTTTTCCTCGCTACCACTTGGGTCGTTATCTTCTCACTAATAGTCCTAATGACCACACGGGAAGACAGGCCCTCTAAAGATTAAACAAAAAGAGCCTATTGCTCAAGACACAAAAGACAATGATTCAATTTTAGTGCACCAATGGAAGTGTTTGCTAGTCTATGAAAACAAGGCACACAATAAAAATCCAAAAACCCTCGCCAAGGATTTGCAACAAAGAGTTGTTAGTAGTTTGGATTTGTTTGAAATAATCACCCCTTCTTGCATGCACACAAGTTAGGTAAATTTTAAAACCCAAAAGACTTTGTGAAAATAGGGGCCTTCAACCAAACAATTTTGCTTCCAAGACAAGCTACACCAATTTTGTTAGCTAGATCTAAAAATGTTAGTCCAAAAATAAACCAGCTCTGAAACCCTAAATGCAAAATCCAAAAACTAAATCAATGAAAAATGCAAAATTTCAAAACTGGTGAACACAGACGCGGTTACCCTCTACACAGACGGGCCTCTATTACACAGACGCTGTTCTGTGAAGCACAGATGCTCCCAAATAACACAGACGTGTTTCCAGGACACAGACACGGATAAAAATGACACAGACACGTTTCAGTAACACAGACGTGCCTTTCGGAAACCTGCAAAACAAAATTTTGTCGAAAACATGGACGCGATTCCAGATGTCGCAGACGCGCCAGAAAATCAAAAACGCGATCCAAAAGTATGCAGACGCGAAAATGTTGAAAATGTTGTCAGAAATGCCAAATCTGCAACTTCAAACACAAAATCTGCAACCAAAGGTTAAATGCAAAAGGGACAAGAGTCCCACCAAGCATGCCAAAATGTATATGGTGAAAATGGATAACAATAATAACGATATTGAAAGGCTAAATGAATTCAACCACAAAACCCTAGCCTAACAATCAACAAAGATCCACCATAACATATGAAGATTACCTAAGACAATGCAAATCAAACGAAATCACAAAGATTATACCATCACATGTCCAATAGGGTTTTGATCTCCATTCTTCCTATCTCCATTGATCTTGCTTGATATATTTTCTCTCAGATTTTATGTGCACAAGAGGTCAACAAAGAACGGAATGTGGTTGCAAGTAGGATCGTAGTGTAGTCGATTGATCAAGTAGTTAGCTTATTAGGTCATTAGGGTTTGATAATGAAGGAAGCATCTCCTTATATAGAAGACACTATATGAAATGGAGGGATAAGATTGAGAGGTGTAAAAGGAGGTCGGCTATGATTAGAGGGTAGGTAAAAGAAATAATAAAATAATGAAAGGGGTAGGTAGTGTATGAATTAAGAGATGAATGACATGTGTCATAGGTAGAAAAGGCTAATGAATTAATTAAATAAATAAAGATTTATTTAATTAATAGAAGAAGTGGGATCAATTAAATAAATAAGAATATTTATTTAATTTAGGAAAATGATAATTTAAATAAATAAATGTATTTATTTAAATGAGAAATAAGGCTAGAAGAGGATAAATGAATTAATTAAATAAATAAAGATTTATTTAATTAATAGAAGAATTAAGCTTAGATAATTAAATAAATAAAATATTTATTTAATTAGACTGGACAATTTTAGGTGTCTACAATAACTTTTCTCCCAATTGATCGTTTGAGTCGAGGCTGAACTATAAGTATTCAGAAGGTTCTTAAAATTGGACTCTTCTTTGATAGAAGAAGTACCCATTAAGATGGTATCATCTACAAATTGTTGGTGGGTACAAGCTCTAAAACCATAAGAGGGGGAGATTCAGCCCTTGAGAAACAGATTTGCTAATAAATCTACCTAGATATTCAGTCAAAATTATGAAGAGAATAGGGGATATGGAATCCCCCCACCTGATGCCCCTAGAAAAGGGGGAAGGCACACCATTCACAATAATAGATAAAGAAGAGGTCGAGATAAGTTGATTAATTAACTGAATAAACCTAGCACCAAAGTCAAAAGCACCAACCACCTTACCCAAGAAGCTCCAGTCAACATGGTCATAGGCTTTTGACAGGTCTAACTTTATTAGAAAGCCTTGTTTCCTTGAATCCACTAGCGAATGAATATTTTCATGGATAGCAATGATAGAGTCAAGGATTTGTCTATTAGAAACAAATCCACTCTGTTGGGGTGAAATAATCAAAGGAACGATCCTTAGCAGTATACTAGTCACCACCTTAGAGATGATTTTATAGAAAGAATTGCATAAGCTTATCGGACAAAACTTATCCATAGAATTATCCCCAGGGCATTTGGGGATCAAAAACCAAGAAAGTAGCATTGAGATCTTTTAAGATAATTCTAGCTCCACAAAACTCTTGTACACCTTTAACCACATCACTTTTGAGGATGTCCCAAAAGGCTTGAAAGAAGGAAAATGGAAAGCCATTCCGGCTCGAGGCTTTATTGCCATCAAAAGAAAAGACCTCTTTTTTAACTTCCTCCTCAAAAGGGATGGCCACCAAACCCTTATTTTGAACCTCATTAATGATAGAAGGAATGTTCTCTAAGAGGGCCCTCTGAGAATGACCATGAAGATCACTATCCACAAAGAGAAGGGAAATGAAAAAGTTCTTGACTTCCTTCTCAATCTCATCAACCGTCCTAGTTTCAATTCCCCCAATTCTTATCTTAGAGATCCTATTTGTAGCCTTGGGTTTCAATGCAGTCATATGGAATAATCTGGTGTTTTTGTCCCCAGCTTTAACCCATAGAAATCTAGACCTTTGTTTCCATAATTCTTCTTCTCTTCTAATAATCTTATGGTACTTCACAAGCACTTCATTTTCCACCCTAATTGATACTTCATTGTATCCACTAGTTTGGATTTTATCCTGCATTTCCTTGAGCTCCAGCCGGGTTTTAGACTTGGCAGCAAATAGATCCCCAAAAACCTCCTTGTTCTATTTTTTAATATTATCTTTCACGTACCTTTTTTTTTAGACATTCTATACATAACAGTACCTTTGACATCAATAGACCACCACATCTTAATGGCCTTCTCAAGGTTAAGATGGTCCAGCCACATCCTTTCAAATCTAAATGGGAAGTTTCTTTTATTCTCAGCAACAAAAACCACACGAAAATGGTTAGAACCAATCCTAGAGATGGTTGATAGGGAGAACTGATAATGGTTAAACCACTCATTAGAAATAAGGGCCCTGTCAAGCTTGACTTGAATAAGTTCTTCCCCCGTCCTCCTATTCATCTAGGTAAAATTAGCCCCTTTGAGATCAATATCATGCAGACCCTGGTTGCTGATAAATTCCAAAAGATCCATTCTGCTATCTAACTGAGAAGGGACGCCTCCAAACTTCTTGTTGTCATGGATAGGGGTGTTGAATTCCCCTATAACTATCCACATATCATCCTTGTAAAGAGCCCGAATAGCTTTGAGCTTCTTGCAGAATTTACTTCTACCTAGTCTATTATTTGAGGCATGAATATTGGTCAGGAGAAAAGAGGTGCCATCCCCAATGTAATGAAACCTGATAAAATCCAAATTGCTATCTTGCTTGACAAGCTCCCCTTAAACCTGCCTTAGATTCCAAAACATGGCAATGCCCCATAAGCACCATCAGAGCTACCACCAAGAGCTCCCCATCCTTAAAACAATTTATCTTCTCTACCTTCTCTTTTGTTATTTTAGTATCTTGGATAACAAAAATGTCTAGTTGATTTTATCTGACTACATTTCTGAGAACATCACGTTTATGTGGACTATTCAATCCAAGTATATTCTATGAAATAATTTTCATTTTCTAACTACGAAACATACCTCATAGATGGTCAATTGAGTGCCATCTGCTATATTCTTGCTTGCCTCTTCATCTCTGATCTGGTTTTCTTTTTTCCTCTTAGGAGGACAGGGGTTAATACCCATGTTGGCTTTGGTCTGGTCTCTTGTCTTAACTGGAGTAGCCTGAGGGTTAGATTTTGGCCCTTTTTTTCCCCTCCTCTTTCGATTTGCTACTTCACTTGTCTAGCAATCTTCCTCTTAGATATTCTGGGTGGTTATCTTCTGGGCAACATCTTCAATATCAGCCCACTTAGCACTTATCTTAAGCAGTGAGGTTGTTGGGGACTGCTAGAAGGTGGATTTCACCATCTCCACTGATTGTTGTGATTTTGACAATGAGATTCCTCCAAGGATCAAACACTTTTGGGCTTCCTCATGGTCAATTCTAGGGCCATCTTTGGTGGTGTTTTCCATAATGTGATTTGAATCTACGTCCTCCTTTTCATGTAACACCACCTATATTTCTCCATATTACAAGTTATCAATTCAACGATCCTCCTGATTGATATCTTGTCGTTCTCTCTCATCTTTGCCTATTTGATCCTCTTTACCATCTTCAAGTAAAGGTTTTCTTAGTTTTCCACATTAATATTCTCTTGCTGTTCTACCATGTTAGGGATGATGACACTTTGGGCCTCTTCAATCATTTTCTCTTTTTTCAGAGATCTCAGGTTGCTTAACAGGGTTTTTTGTTTTCCATTGCATTGTCTTTTCTTTCTTTTCTTTCTCTTTGACAACCTAAAGAGGGCATTTCCTAGCAGTATGCCGCAATTTTTTGCATTGAAAACAAGCGAAAGGGACAATATCATATTCCATTGGTTGGTTCCATTTTCCCAATCTAGAGTTAATCTTGATGGATAAGGGCATATCTATGCATTGCATAACTCCCACATATATCCTAGCAAATGTAAGTCTTCTTCTAGCAGTTGTGATAGGATCCATAGATAAGAGTTCCCCAAAGGAACTAGAAATTACTTTAAAGACATATTCAACCCAGAACTCTAGGGGAACGCCCGACAGTCTAACCTAAACTGGAGCTTGTACAAAAAAGGATTCATTTAGGTCCATCTTAGGTGTCCATTTTTGAAAAGCGAGCATTGATTTTCTTATCAGCCAAGGGCCATCACAAGGAACCCTTGACATGTCTTCCTTACAAGACAAATCCATTGACAATGCCCCTTTGGACATAGAAGTGATCTCCACTTGACCTTTAAGCTGTTAGGTCCCAGAGACAACTGAAAGGGGCACGGGGGTGAATCAGTTGTCCAACAAATTCAAACCAAAAACAACTTAACCAACTTTAATTCTTAATACCAGTAAATCAATTTTTTATGCCGGTTGACAGTTTTATCAGATAATTACAGTACCGGCAAAGATTAATGCATGAAATGGAAAGACAATAACATACACAACACATAACACCAATATTTGTACATGGAAACCCTGTAAGGGGAAAAACCACGGTGGGAAACCTTACCCACAATCAGATGATACTACTACAGATAGTATGTGTATAGAAATGGGGTCTGCACATGCAGAAAGGCAAAGCACCTAGAGCTCACTAGTCAAACACAAATAGGAGTCACACTGACTACAATTGGATAATGAAATCCAATAAGGATGTACTGCTCAAATTAGCATCTTACTATGCTAGATTCAGTACAGGTGTAGTTTTGATTATCTTTACAAAAAAACCTCCTTCAACCTTCAAATGATGTTTGCGTGTATAGCTCTGCTTACTCTCACATATACCCTCACACAATTCTTTTTCACATTCCTCATTCGATCTTACAAATAAGATCTTACATTTATATCATAACCTAAGACCAATTTTAGTAGGTTAGCTCTAAAAGATATTACAATAAAATCAATTTACAAATAAAACAATGTCTGATGCAATAACCGATTCAAAATGTCATCTTGATGCATTTAAAACAATAATAAAGACATCTCCATAGCGTGTCGTGCTCATCTGGAAAAGATAAACCCGCCGGTGTGTAACTTGGATCTATTTGCTAGTAACAATAAATATGCAAATAGGAATATGCCAATGAACAAATATCCAAGACAAAGTGTCCGAACGATGTCTTCAACATAACCAGGTGTTTTCCATACCATTCCAAGTGCCGATATACAAGATACCAGTGACTATGCATAAGTCACTTGCTTGCCGATGAATGTTGCTAATTCTCTGAAGTGCTAGAGTTGATAAGTGTTAGTAGGTGTTGACATCAATGACAAAACCATACCAAAATACCAACAATCTCCCCCTTTGGCATTGATGGCAACACAAGATGGAAAAACCATCAAAGTGCCAAAACAAAAATGTGAAATACCAAAAACCAACAATCTCCCCAAAGTAACAATCTCTCCCCATGGGAGTGACATGTTTTTCTTGTGTTTTCCATACCAATCTCTCCCCCTTTGACATCAAATGCCAAAGCAATATAAAGACAATTTTTTAGATACAAAATACCAACCAATTCACTATACCAACTACTCCCCCTAAGAAGTAGCTTTCTCATCAAATTCAGAGTAAAAGATTTCTCCATTAATTCTGTTGCTTGATGACTATCATCAACTGTCTAAGTTTCTACCGGTGGGGGTATGACCCCAAGCTAGCCTCTGAGATATTCAAAAGTCTCCTTAGGTAGAAGTTTAGTGAAAATATCTGCAATCTACTCTTTAGTATTCACATAAACCAGTTTTATTTCTTTTGCTTCAACATTTTCCCTTGGAAAATTCAGTTTGATAGAAACATGTATGGTTCCTTGTATTTTACCTTTATATCCTTCAACATTTGCTTAAGCCATAGTACTTGTGTACAGTTAGTTGCTGCTGCAACATTTTCTGATTCTGCTGTTGATAAAGATGTGCAACTTTGTTTCTTACTCAACCAAGAAATTAATCCGCTTCCAAGAAAAAATGCTCGACCGGTGGTGCTTTTTCTATCATCCACATCTCCTACCTAATTTGCATCTGTGTATGCACATAATTCAAAGTTTTCATCTCTAGGATACCACAATCCAAGATTTGTAGTGCCTTGTAAGTACCAAAAAATCCTTTTTACTGCTGATTCATGATTTTCTCTAGGATTACTCTGAAATCTTGAAACAATACATACTGCATTCATGATATCAGGTCTTGTTTGTGTCAAATACAGTAAAACTCCTATCATAGATTTGTACCTAGTCAGATTAACGGGTTTAGATTCATCCCTTAGTGATAATTTGTTATTTGTAGTCATAGGCGTGCTTACCAGTTTAGAGTTCTCCATCCCAAATTTCTTTAATAACTCCTTCAAGTACTTGGATTGACTCAAGAATATACCTTTATCAGTCTATGAAATCTGCAATCCTAAAAAGAATTTTATTTCTCCAATCATAGACATTTCAAATTCTTGTTGCATTTCAATAGAGAAGTCTTTACATAATCCATCTTCTCCTCCAAAGATTATATCATCAAAAAAAACTTCTATAACCAAGATGTCATCATTAGTCACTTTGTAATATAAGTTGTTGTTAGCATTACCTTTAGAAAATCCAATCTTCAAAAGATACTTATCCAATCTTGCATACCAAGCTCTTGGAGCTTGTTTCAACCCATACAAAGCTTTCCCTAACCTGCAAACCATATCTTTGTTATCTATCAAATAAAATCCATCAGGTTGTTCAATGTAAACTTCTTCTTCAAGATCTCCATTGAAAAATACACATTTAATATTCATTTGATATACTTTGTAGTTCTTGTGTACTGCAAAAGCCAAGAATAATCTAACTACCTCAATTCTAGCTACCGGTACAAAGGTCTCATTATAATCAATTCCTTCTTTCTAAGAATATCCCTTACACACTAGTCTTGCTTTATTTCTGATTACCTTACCATCTTCATTAAGTTTGTTTCTAAATACCCATTTGGTTCCAATCACATTTTTATCTTTAGGCCGGGGAACAAATGTCCAAGTGTTGTTTTTCTCAATTTGTTCTAGTTCCTCTTCCATAGCTTTAATCCGATGTTTATCTTCACATGCCTCATTAATTGATGATGGTTCAATTTGAGAAATAAGACATAAATCTTCATTTGTTAGTCTTCCACTTGTCATAACTCCTTTATACTTGTTTCCAATTATTTGATCTTCAGAGTGATTCAGTCTTACATACTGAGGTGTCTTTGTTTGCTGTTGTTCCTTAGTTACAGTGGAATTTTCAGATGATGTCGGTGTAACTGGATCTTCATTCTGTACTAGTAGATTCAATGTAGATTTATTTGTCAGAACTTTTGTTTCCGGTTCAAAGTCTATATACCTTGAAGTTCCTCTGAATTGTTCATCAATCTTTACATTTGTACTCTCAACAATTTTCTGCAATCTTTTGTTAAAACATCTATATGCCTTACTCTTAGATGAATAACCAAAAAATATTCCTTCATCACTTCTAGGATCAAATTTGCCTATATACTCATCTTTTCTAATATAGCATTTGCTTCCAAATATTCTGAAATATTTAAGAGTAGGAGTAATACCAAACCATAGTTCATGAGGGGTTTTACCAGTTTCTCCTTTGATGTGAGCTTTGTTGAGTGTATAGACCGCAGTGCTTACTGCCTCTCTCCAATACACATGTGGTAGATTTTCTTCTGATAACATACTTCTAGCTGCATCCAAGGTAGTTGTATTTTTCCTCTCTACAACTCCATTTTGTTATGGTTTCCGGGGTGCTGATAGTTGTCTTCTGATTCCATTCACTTCACAGAATGCATTAAATTCCTTATATGTGAATTCTCCTCCTTGATATGATCTCAGACATTTGATTTTCTTACCGTTTTCATTCTCTACCATTTCTTTGAACAATTTGAACTTCCCAAGTGCTTATGAAAGTAACCCAACACATTCTAGAGTAGTCATCAATGATTAGCATGAAATATTTATCACCTTGTTAACTTTTAGCTTTAGTTGGACCACATAAATCAGTATGAATTAAGTCAAGAGCATTGTTTGATTTTTCTGGAATACTTTTAAAAGTAGCTCTAACTTGTTTTCCAAATTGACATGCCTTACATACTGGATTGTGAGGTTTGACAATCTTAGGTAAATCTCTAACTACCTTTGTAGTATTGACTTTTACCATGCAATCAAAATTTACATGACAGAGTCTCTTATGCCATAGCCAACTTTCATCAATATGTGCAATCAAGTATGTCTTTTCACTGTTATTCAAATGAAAGATATTACCTCTAGTTTGATTACTGGTTGCAATTTCCAAACCAGTTCTATTCATAATTTTGCATTTTCCATTCTTGAATTGTAACTGAAATCCTTTCTCAACAAATTGACCAACACTCAAAAGATTATGCTTTAAACTTTCCACATAGTAAACATTATTAGTATTATGCTTACCATCAAGAAATAATGTACCTTTACCTTCGATCAAACAAGCTTTATCATCTCCAAATCTTACTAAGCCTCCATTATATTCCTAAAAGTTCAAGAATTTTCTTTTATCACCAGTCATATGATGTGAGCACCCTGAATCAATGATCCATTCGTCCTTAACTTCAATTTTAGCTACCAAGGTCTATTCTACCGGTTGAATAGTAGGTGCCAGTTGATCTTCTATTATAGCAACAAAAACCCATCCATTGTCTGTCAGATCTTCATCAGAATCATCAGTGATTCCTTCATCAACAAGATAACAAGATTTATCTTTATTTTTCTTAAATCTGTATCTCTAATATTTAGGATTAGGCTTGTATGTTCTCCTAGCTTCTTCTCTTAGTCTATCATGTCTATCAGGGCATCTAGAAGTCATATGACCAATCTTATTACAGTTGAAACATTTAAAGGGTGCTTTACCTTCATACTTACTTCCAACTGGACCTTTAGGCATTTTCCTTGCAAATAGTGCTTCAAGTTTTTCAAGTTCTTCATTTTCTTTCCTTCTTTCCTCAAGTTCTCTTGCATAGAAGGCTTTCCAATTAGACTTGTCAAATGATGGTGCAGATGATGTTGATGCTTTAAAAGCTAAATCTGTCTTTATAGTAGCAATAGGACCAAATTCCTCAATTTCAAAAGTTGAAAGTTTTCCAATCAATGTATCCCTAGTTACTGATGTATTAGGCATTGTTATTAACTCATTTATAGCAGTATCCTTCATTTTGTATGCCAGTGGCAATCCTCTTAAAACTTTTGAAACAATTCCATCTTCACTTAAGGTTCCTCCACAATATTTAATACCCAAAACAATTTCATTAACTCTTTCCATAAAAGAAGAAATCCTTTCATCTTCTTCCATTTTAAGATTTTCATACCTGACCCGGTAGCTTTAAAGTTTTGCAATTTTGACTGTGGAATCTCCTTCATTTAGTGTTTCCAAATGATCCCAAATAGCTTTAGTAGTTGATCTATCTGATAATCCCATGATTTGTTGATCTAATAATGCGCTCAAAAGTGCTTCTCTTTCTTTGCAATCATTTTCCTCATCTTTAGCCAAGTTAGGTGGATTAGGCTGATTCTGAGTAGGAGTAGTATAGTCATTCTTTGTAACATCCCAGATGTCCTTTCCAATGCAATTCAGATGTGTCTCCATTATGATCTTCCATATGCCATAATTGGTTCCATCAAGTTTAGGACTGTCCTTCCTGAAATAGTTAGTAGACATTGGATCTCCTCAAGCTGTTAAACTTCTACAAAAATAGGACTAGGCTCTGATACCAATTGCTAGGTTCCGGAGACAATTGAGAGTGGGGGGGGCAGGGGTTTAATCAGTTGTCCAACAAATTCAAACCAAAAACAAATTAACCAACTTTAATGCTTAATACTAGTAAATCAATCTTTTATGTTGGTTGACAGTTTTATCAGTTAATTACAGTACCGATAAAGATTAATGCATGAAATAGACAGACAATAACATCCACAACACATAATACCAATATTTATACGTGGAAACCCTGTAAGGGGAAAAACCACGATGGGAAACCTTACCCATAATCAGATGATACTACTGCAGATAGTATGTGTATACAAATGGGGTCTGCACATGCAAAAAGGCCAAGCGCCTAGAGCTCACTGGTCAAATACTAACAGGAGTCACACTGACTACAATTGGATGGTTAAATCCAATAAGGATGTACTACTCAAATTAGCATCTTACTATGCTAGATTTAGTACCGGTGTAGTTCTGATTCTCTTCACAAAAAAACCTCCTTCAACCTTCAAATGATGTTTGTGTGTATAGCTTTGCTTATTCTTGCATATACCTTCACACAATTCTTTTTCCCATTCCTCATCCGATCTTATAAATAAGATCTTATATTTATATCATAACCTAAGACCAATTTTAGCAGGTCGGTTCTAAAAAATATTACAATAAAATCAATTTACAAATAAAACAATGTCTGATGCAATAACTGATTCAACATGTCGGTTTATGCATTTACAAAAATAATAAGACATCTTCATAGCGTGTTGTGCTCATCTGGAAAAGATAAACCTGTCAGTGTGTAACCTGGACTTATTTGCTAGTAACAACAAATATGCAAATACGAATATGCCAATGAACAAATCTCCAAGACAAAGTGTCCAAACGATGTCTTTGACATAACCAAGTGATTTCCATACCATTCCAAGTGCCGGTGAATATTATATCCTGCCAGTGTACCAGATACTGGTGACTGTGCATAAGTCACTTGCTTGCCAGTGAATGTTGCTGATTCTCCAAAGTGCCAGAGTTGATAATAATTAGTAGGTGTTGACATCAATGACAAAACCATACCAAAATACCAACATAAGTGCCCATTTGCATTTAGCAAACGGCCTAACAACATCAATGTTTGGCCTCAGGCCCAAAAACTTTCCAACCAATGTCATTGCCATAAGGTTAATATTATGCTCAATAACTGGGTCTGGAATTTCAATAGAAAATCTACCTTTTTCTAGGTCTGATATATTATGAATTGGAGGGAGTGAGGACTTTCCACTCAGTTTGACACCGAATAGAGAAGTCAAAGACCGAGCATTGTCCCTTTGAACAGGTCCCTACCTTGGTCTGTCTCCAGCACGTGATTCTCCATTTTCACCATCAGGATCGATAGGCTTGTCACTTGTGTGTGGGTCCCCATCCACTGGATCCTTTCCATGCGGCTCAGAGGAATCCGAGCAGTCCTGGGAATCGTCCTTTCCCCACTCCCCATGGTTCGCTTTCCAATATAGGGTTTCTTGCCCTACCTTGAATTCAAATTCAAAGTCGTTCTCTTCTCCCGGTCCCACATGTTGTCCCCCTTGAGTTGTGTCATACAAAACCAACAATTGTTATGTATTATACAAAATTTATTTGTAGCTCGTCTTATTAAATATATACCAAACCAAATATTTGTTCTACAACCAAACTAGCTTCTACATTTATGTAGGAGCTAAAAGAAACACATTCATTGGGTGTAAAATAATTTTTTGGGTACATCCATAGAAATATTCCCTATAGCCTACACTCCAGTTATAAGTCATCAATTTGTTTTGTGTCCTTTAGAGATTAAAATTAAGATGGTGATATTAATGGCAATAAATCTTTAGGTTGTTATTTTTTAATTCTTTTTCTAGTCTCCATATATGGGATATTAGAAAACAATCACCTATTTCGTTATCTTGTTATGAGGTTGAGTACACAACATTAAAGAAAGAAAATAAGTAGTTTGGATTCAAAATATATCATGGGAGCTTACCATTGCTCATTGTTGTGCTACTACCACATTTTAATAACATGTTTCATACATATTGGAAACAATTTTATTTTTCATGTTATATTAAAGTATTTAAAAAATTCATATCAATTGTGTAGACACCTAAAATTGTCCTATCTAATTAAATAAATGCTTTTATTTATTTAATTATTTTATCCCAAGTCTTCTATTAGTTAAATATATCTTTATTTATTTAATTTATTTATTTAGCCTCGTCTAGCACTTTTCTAATTTAAATAAATATTTTTATTTATTTAAATTATCCTTTTCCTAAATTAAATAATATTTTGTTTATTTAATTTCTCTCACTTCTTCTATTAATTAAATAGATATTTATTTATTTAATTAATTCACTATCCTTTTCTACCCATGACACATGTCATTCATCTCTTAATTCCTACACCACCTACCCTCTCATTATTTTCTTATTTCTTCTATCTACCCTTTAATCCTAGCCGACCATTTATCCTCTTCGCCTTTTAATCTTATCCCTCCATTTCCTAAAGTGTCTTCTATATAAGAGGATGCTTCCTTCATTATCAACCCTACTCGATGTGTCTAGTAATCTTATGCAATCAAGCCCTCTTGCGATCAACCTATCAATCACAATCCTTTCTTTGTTGAGCTCTTGTACACACATAAAATCTGAGAAAAAATATATTAAACAAGATCAATGGAGATAGGAGACAATGGAGATTGAAAACCTACTTGACATGTGAATGGTAATATTGTTTTATTTTGATAATTTATATTATCTTACGTATTTTCATTGGTGTATGGTGGATGTTTCATTGTAGGACTTAGATTGTTTGTGGTTGGATCTCTATGGTTTTACAATAACTTTATCATCATCACTTTTCATAGTATAAAAATTGCATTTGAGATCTCGATCAATTTGGGATTATTAATATCCAATTATTACTCCCCTAATAGATAGACAATTAACATATCCACCAAGAGTACGACATAAATTAAAATATGAAATTTAGTACATTTCTCTACCTGATAAAGTTGCATATTAAGAAGAGTTAGTAATATGTTGTTCCCCTCTCTTTGTACCTCCTATTTATTTTATATTTTATCTAATCAATATTAAAAAACGATATAAAGGAAATTAATATTGTCAAAGGAATTCTGTAAAATTATGTAAAAAATAGGTCTGTCAAGTTCTTAGGAAAAGAACAAACTATTACAGCTTTCTAATCTTTTACTTTTGTAGATGTAATATAGAACTATAAAAGAAGGTTTATCCCTTAAAAAGACAGAACGATTTTTTATTTGCTGTAGAAGTTGAACTGCAATATAAATCTATAAATCTCCAATTTTTATCTTTACTTTTTAATATAAAGAAATTTTATATTAAACTATAATTTATTTTGGCAGTCCTTAGTTTTTATGTATTTTAACCGTAATGGTGGCTATATTAACTAAAACCAGTTTTTTGGAATATTAATGGAAGTATAAACATCACTTTCAAATTGCTTTCTAACTTCAAGCTGTCGCACATGCTTGTTATTTCGACTGTACGCAGTATAGCATTGTAACCAGACAATCTAAGAAAAACATTCCCATTTGAATTCGACTTTTGTTTCTGCGTTTGTGGTCTGTGGTCCCTAGTTTCCGATGGTTAGATTATAAATTTAAAGGTTATCAACAGAGAAATATTTCTCATCATTTCAACGATTTTATTCTACATTATTTCCGGAAAATACAAATTTTCGACAGAAGGTTATTTAAAAAAAAAAACGAGCTCAAGTCGTTACAATTATAGTTGATTACTTTCGGCCTCAGGTGATAGACAACGCACTGTTGCTTTTGATTTTGGTTTTTAAGATATTCTGTCTTTGGGCAATACAAAGACAATACATAATAGCAGATTTTCTATACAGGCATCCAGTAGGCCACGCTTGGAATTCCATTATTAACCATGTAGTACCCCGCTGGCGCCGTCACAGAATTGGGATATAGTGGAAATCAATAATGTCAAAGAAATTCTCTATAATTATGTAGAAAATAGGTCTTTCAAGTTCTTAGAGAAACTACAAACTATTACAGATTTCTAATCTAGCCATTAAAAGACAGACGGATGAATTGTTAGCTGTAACAGTTGGATTGTAATATAAATTTTCAAAGTTTTATCTCAATTTTTTTATATAATTTTTTTATAATGAACTTCAATTTATGTTTGGATTACCTAGTTTTAGTGTCCTTCAACTGTGATACTGGCTATATTAACTAATATCAGTTTATCGTAATATTACTGCAAGTGTAAACATCACTTTCAAATTGCTTTCTACCTTCCAGCTGTCAGACATGCTTGTTATTTTCGACAGTGAGCAGTACAGCATTGTAACCAGATATTCTAAGAAAAACATCCCCATTTGAATTCGACTTTTGTCTCCGCCTTTCTGTTTTGTGGTCCCTAGTTTCCTATGGTTAGATTATAAATTGAACGGTTATCAACGGAAAAAATATTTGATAACAATTAAGAAGATTATATTATTATATATCTGGAAAATATAATCTTTATAAGAAATGTTTAGAAAATACGAGCACAACTAGTTATAGTTACTGTTGATTACAGTCGGCCTGAGGTGATAAACAACGCAGTGTTCTTCTGATTTTGGTGTTTACAATATAAGAATGGCCACACGTTCTCTATCTGCAGTGCTGTTTTACGCCACTACAAATACAATACATAATAATAATACTAGATTTTCTGTTCAGGCATAATGTAGAATGTGGCTTATCTTCTAAGACAAATGAATCCAGTTCGCCACGCTTGGAATTCCATTATTAAAAACAAAAAGCATGTAGTACCCTGCTGGGGCCGTCACGGAATTTGGAGGTGCTGTCACCTCTGTAAAGTATTTTCCTCCCATTGATTTCGAAGAATTTGCAGCTAGAATCAGCAGCCTCTGGTTCATTGAAAACGAATGAGTTGTGAAAGAAGGCGCGTACAAATGGAACGCAATATTGTAGGCAGTGTAACTGAAAACAGTGAACTGCAGAGTGAACTTTTGGCCATACATTAGTGAAGAAGAAGATAAGGCGACTATAGTAGGCCTGTAGACCACATAAGAACTATCCAAATAATAAGGACTGTATGCTTCCAAACGGAGCTCTGTCGGATAACGAATTCCAGACAAAACGTACCCAACGTGGGGATTGGATCCGCCGACCAAAATCCGTCCATCAGGCAAAACACTTGCACTTGAATGATACATTCTTGGACTGGTGGAGGGCGCCAAAGTGGAGAATCGATAATCGGGAACAGAATTGGGTTTATAGAGGAACGGAGCTAGAGCTGGATCCCTTCCCAGTTCCCACCCGGCGGTTCCTTGTTTTGCCCCATTTATAATGAGAATCTCTCCATTGGGAAGAATGAGCATGTCGCTCAAAACCCTTGGACTGGGCATGTTCTCCATTGCCCACCCAGGGTTCGCATCTGTAATGACAATTCGTCCACAGCTCTGAAGCGCAGGGAGAAAATTTCCCTGGTTTGCAGACGTGAAGCTGTTGTCAGGAGCACCACCACAGATGAGGATTTCAACCTTTCTGAACCCGTCAGAGGCAGTCAATGGCAGCATAACAGACGAACCGCAGGAGGGGTAATTCCTGGCCCCTCCTAACATCGTGGGAAACTTCTTACCACACGATTTGTTTTGTAGTCGAGCAATATGGAGTCCTTGTTGGCAAAGATGAACAGATTCTCGTCGGAGGAGAGATGAAGAAAAGGATACAGATTATTCTCCACGTTGACAACAAAGGTCTGCATTAAAAACGGCAGATTATAATAACTTTCTCCAGCTTTCTTCGGCACGAACTCGTAGGAGAAAACCCGTCTGCCTCCCACAACAATCACTCTGTTATGAGGAAGGATCTGCGTCGAAGAATACCATCGATTCTCTGCAAGCTTGGTGGGCTGTGAATCATTCCAGTCGCATGCAGAATTGTTGCATGGCTGGAAATAACGAACAGCCTTTCCGCCATCGATGTATCCACCCGTACTAACCAACGTGCCGTCAGCAGCGAAAGAAGCACAGGAGCACCATGTGTCAGTCATGACCATGAGGGGCCTGAGGCTGTTGGAAGCAATGTTATATTTTATGGAATGCGCCCAGCAGTCGTGCTTCAGAGCCAAGTCATTCGCATGGTTTATGCACCGCCCCTTGTCCAGCAGAAGCTTAGAAGCACCGTAGTCTGTTCGATTGAACACAACGACTGTATCTTTGTAGGTCGTGGTCATATGCATAGCTGACACGCCTCCATTGCTTACGACCAGCTTCCATGAGCCTGGCTTGACTTCCACAGCCCGCCCAACCGACACACCCCATAGGAAAACAACGCACAACACAAGTTCAATCATCCTCGCCATTATTTACTTTCTTTTGAGCTTTTCAGTCTGTGATGTTCTGAGGTTGTTTTATATACACACCTGGAAAGAAATTTTGCCAGCTGACATGTTCTGAGGTACGATGATAGTGGAATGTTTAAGGGGCAAAATCAAGTACCCTAATTAGATAAGAATCTCAAAGTCAACACTAAAATTTATAGAAAGTGAAAGATTGTAAGGATAAACTATTGTAAGTAAAAATGAACATGTGATAAGTCTAGCCTCTTATCCGATAATGTTATAACTCAACATTATATGAATATCTTAGTTGTCAGTTTGATTTGAGCATGATGGAACATTGTAGGTGCCAAGGAAGAACCCATAGGGAGTGCCTAGTAATTATGCATCTACAATGACCTAGTGTAATCAACAAAATCTATAAGAACCATGTCATCACAACATTGAAAATCCATCTAGAAACATTCTTAATGAGTAATCTATTGAAAGTGAAGCGAAGTTTTTTAACACTCTTTAGTAATAAGCATTCTTAAAGACAAGCATTCTGAGGCACAACACATTCAACCTTACAAAGAAGTTCATATTGATATTAAATCCTTGTTTACACCATGGAAAGGTAACATTTTTTTTCATTTCCTAGTTTCCCATTTGTTATATAGAAGTTGTTCTAGCATAATGTCATGATGGGTCTTTTCCATTCATTATTTAGGAAGTAGTACAACACAATGTTAGAATGAAAAATGCAATTGAAATCCTTTGATAAAACTAGGATTGGTAGAAGAGAACCTAAGCTTATTTTTTGTACTTGAATACATTGGACTTAGAACTATCAACACTCCACATAAAAATTTTGTGGTGCTTGCTGAACTTCCTTAGTCTATTCTAGGCATCGAAAAAACCCTTCGCAGATGACAACCTTTGTTACCCTCAATAGTAGATCTAGGCAACAATTTTGGATCATCGAAGGGAGCAATGGAGGAAAAGGAGGTGATGAGATGGTCAATGCAAGCACCAAAAATATAAAAAAAGAATTGATCAGTAAATGTTTTCTTACTAGAGCTATGAATTAGTGAAGTCACAAATGGAACACCTCATCTTTGGTATTAATGCAACAACAAAAACCAAGACTTGTGAGCATCCAATAGAAGCACATAGACCGCAAGTGCCTAGAAGGGGACTTGGCATAGACTTTAATAACACCTATCAACCTTCATTAACACCATGGTGATTCACAATTAATTTAAAGGGGATTTGAACCTTGGTGACACCATTAACAATGCCACAACTTAACCATCACATTGCAAGATCAACCCCGGCAGTAAACATACAATTAGTGGAATATAGAACATCATAATTTTTAGAAATTGATCACATCTCCTTAAATGTTACATTATAGAGATAAATTTCAATGCCAAAGGATCCATACAAGGGTATTCAATTATAGTATTGAGTGATCCTCAATGTGATGCTATTGTTGAGATTTTTTTTATTTTTTTATTTTTTCTTGATCGATAATGAGCCGAGGTTGTAAACTTTATTAATTTTAAAGAAAATAATTACAATATTGTACAAATTCAGTTCGGTGTGGGCACTGGTAGGAAAGAACAGAATGAAGAAAACCTCTAGTCTTGCCCAAGGAAAAATCTTGGAATAATTTAAATGTCCCTGGTAGCCATAAATTTGACTTCTTAAGGGATTACAATAATAAATTGAACAATGCATCTTGTTGTCGACAATTTAGACATGACTTCTACATCAAGGATCAAAATTGTAGGTGAATCCTTCAAGTGGTAAGGAACGAGCGGGGAGACTAAGGATTTATTTGAATGCTGACCGAGCTGGGGATGAATGAGTTGGATTCTAAATTTTGCAAACACAGAGCAATGCTTTCCTGCACACTCAAAGTTAGGATAACCATATAACCACATTATACCATGGAGGGAAGGAAGCCGTCTGCATCGGCTCCATCTAAGACTTAGAGACCAGTGCCCTTAAAGATCCCAGAGTAAGGTTGTCCTGGAAAACTACATTCTACAAAAATGAAAATATAAAACGAACCAGGGCCATTAAAGTCATGGTCAAAAAATTGATATGGTTGAAGGTGAGCCTCTCGGGAGAGAAAAATGAGGGGAAGGAACCCAATGTACCCCATCCACATGATCCCAGATGCCTGAAGGTGAAATATTAACAGAAGTATCTACAACATCATACCTATAGCCACATGAATGCAAATGTGTTAATATTTCTGTCTTGCATTATGTGAAGACACCTGCATCTATGTGTCTATACTTGTGTTGAGATAGATACTTCATTAATAAACCCTATAGCATAAAATTGCATCATTTATACGTCCTAAAGTCGATGATATAAATATGTGAAAGCCACAAAAAAGGGTATTGCATATCATAGGAGTTATCTTAAGCGTCTGCATATAATAGTAGTTATCTTGAACATTTGATTACTATAAACATATAGCTTCAAAAAAGCAAGTCATCTCCTAACTAAAAATAACAAAGTATAAGAGTCTTTCAAATAGATTGGCTTGGCTTAGATTAATTAGATTGTCGCAACAACATCTTACTGAAAAGGAAAGCCCTTTCCCTCAATCCCCTACTTGGTCCGATGGTAAACCCTTTGGCGAATCAGAGGATTTCAGATTCTCCATCTTGGCTATCATGTCCATGTTGAGCCCTTCGTCCCAAAGGTATATTGCCAACCAATGGTTGTAGGGAGGTGTTTTCACATTGAACCACCACATGAGGAAATTGACATTCCTCTGGAGGATGGCCTGTCTGTTGGCAAACTTTGTGGGGTTGTCATGAATCAATATAGGGAAACGAGGAACCTGGCGGTTGTTCCAAATTAAGATATCATAATGCCTTGGCTTGGGGGCCAAAAGATCATAAGTAACATTAACCATTACCCGATCAAGCTCTATTGAAATGCTATGCTCTAAAACCTTTAAACATAATTCTCTGATGAAATCCCTATTAGGCTCAAAATGAAGTACTATGGCTAGGAACATAGAGGAAATATCAGAATTTTCTCTGGTCCTATCCTCATTTTTGATAAAAATTTCCCCTAGAATTTGAGTAACCCTGTTGATGACCAGGTTGTGAAGATATTTCATGAGGCCTTTCAGCCAAGCTTCCTTTATTTCCCCAGAAATGGTCATTTTTCTTTTAGAGCTTGAGAGCTTGAGTATAGTATCCATGATATTCTTATTAACTATATGGTTGTTTTCAATTTTTACGTCCTTGATTTGTGTAAGATATTTATAGTACCACAACTATTCTAGCCTTTTAATACTATTAAATTGTGGGATTTTCAGACTTTATACTACTTTTCTTGATGATTCCTAGCTACCAGACTATAGATCTTTGAAAATCTTTCATGAACCATGCTAAATTTATAAAAGGGTTTTACCATATAAGCTATAAAAAAATCATTGCAACGATTCATCTACTATTTTTGATGAATTTTGGAGAGAATTTTGGTTGTTGTAGTTTTATACAAGATAATTAGTTCAAAATCATTAAGGTTACTTTCTACTATACAATGCTAAGGAACCCTAGAACTTGAAGGGGTTATCATCATTTGGGGATCCGAGTGGCACAACAAAAACATTGTTGTGAATAAATCGATCATCTTTTGGTCTTCTGGGAGTGTGGATATTTTCAAACATCACCATTGGTAGTTGGTTGCCTTCATTGCTTCATCCAAGTCAAATTTGGAAAATTACGAGATCAAAATTATGTGGACATTACATCATGATTTAGCTCATTAGCATGAATATATTGATCACTGGTGCATGGCACCTAGCACTCCAATATTGAAAGCTTTGATTTATTTTAAGTTTGTGTGTTAATTTATGATGTAATAATGGACAAACCATTTAGGACTCAGTAGAGCCATGGTTGAGTTGTCCAAATTTTGGTTTGAGTCAATTGTGCTCAGGATGTTGTCAGCTTGAGAAGTGGGATGTTGAGGTAGATCAGAGGGAAAATACTCTACATGAAGGTATTCATGTATTGGGAGTCAATTGAGTTGTGTTTAGGTCTTCTAGGGTGTTTGAGGACCTTTAAGAGCCTTAAAATGCATTAGAATGCAAAAATTGAATCCTAGAGCAAAAGTTGTCAAAAGTTGCTTAGCAACATTTTGCAATTTCTTGCAAAAATTGCATTTTTGGTTATAGGTGTTAGGAACTTGGTTGAAGTGACGGAAAAAAGTGGATATAATCCAAATTTCTCTTCATTGTATGAGTTGGAGGATTGGAAATGCAAGAGCAATTTTTTGTTTTTTGAAGCAACCTTGTTTCCATCGGTTTTTGATAGTTTTGTCTTGTTTTTCCTTGCTTGTATGGTCTAGTACAGACTAGATAGTGTAAAATAATTGTCATATTTTTATGTTCATTAGATTTTATTTCATTAAGGTTGATTTTTAGGTTTTATTGTTCCAGGTTGTAGAGATTTCTTTCATTCTTTGCAACTAGGAGCAAAACCCTTGCAAGTAGGGTTTAAGAGCAAGAAATGGCTCTAACCTAGGAATTCTTTGATGGACCTTGTTGAAATAACTAAGAATGATAGGTTAGGGTCTATACATATCTTAGGAATAGGGTGTGTGATGTTGAAGTTCCAAGAGGAGGAGAAGCAATGAATCCCTAGGCTCATCGCTGGGAGTAGGTCAGTTAGGACAGGGAGAAAAGTGCAATTTATGAGCACATGAAGATTGGGGCAAGTCCAAGTGGCATATGAATGGAAAGCCCTCTGAGGCCCCTTGAAGGTTCCCAAGTGTTTTGGAGTAGGAGACTTGACTGGTGAAGAGTTCTAGACTCATCTTGTCAATTCACTGGCTAGGCCTAAAACCCATCAAATTAGTGTAGCATTAGAAATCCCACTTGTATAGATAAACCAAATGCACTTTTCCAGTATTGTCTGTAGGGTACTCAAATCCATGATTTATTTCTTGACTTGTTTGGGACTTTTGCACATTAAACCCCTAAAACCGCCTTGGAAGGGCTAATGCAATTCGACCTAATTTGGTGAGTCTTAAACCTCAAAACACATTGAAGAAACCTTGTTGATGCATTGGGAAACCATAGAAAGAGATTGTGTGTTAAGACCCTTGCAGGAGTGGTTGGAGCCCAGGAGAGGATTGTGTGAGTAACTGAGGTGGCAACCTCAAGTGGAGGAGTTGATTGTCCAGAAACCATTGGCTATACCTAAGAGGCAAGTCAAGAAGGTTCAAACCCTAGAGGTCTCATTATCATAACCCCTACCAAGTGCCTTAGGAATGACTTGAGTAGTTGTAGGGTTGAGTAGGACAAGTCACTCAAGAAGGTGCATCAAGCAAGGCTTCAAGACTCTCTGCATCAGAGTGGTATGAGAGCCATTCTTTGAAATATTTGGTGTATATCAGATTGTCAAGAATCGGAAGCAAGTTCAATGCCTCTAAAAGAAATGACTCCAGAAGCCATCCGGAAGATGGTAGCAGAGATGATAGAAGGATTGAAGGATGTATAAGGAAGTAGAGGAACTAGAGAGGTAAAGAAGGAGAAGGGGAAGGTTAAAACAAAATGGGGTGATGATATTGATGAAGAAGTGGAATATGTAGAGGAACCAAAAACAATAGCTATGTCCCAAGACAAAAAGTTATTCTTAGATGCAGTCAAATCCATATCTAAAGACAACTTGGATGGATTACCCACATATGGAGGAAATTTGAATGGAGAAGAGTTTCTAGATTGGATAGAAGCTCTCAATAATCACTTTGATTACAAAGAGTTAGCAGAAGAGAAATGAGTCAATGTGGCCAAATCATGAATGAGAGGATCAACATTGGTTTCGTGGAATATGATGCAGGAAGAAAGGATACAAGAAGGAAAAAAGAAGATAACTTCACGGGAGCATATGAAGATCATACTTAAGGCACAATTCCTTCTAGGAGATTATGAAGTTCAAATTCATAAGAGACTGCAAAATTTGAAACAAAGGGAGTTATATGTCAATGCATACACTGAAGAGCTTGGGATTTAAGAATTTGATGATCCTGATCTAAATCAATGGTTTTCTTGAAAGGAAGGCTTCTTAGATCATTTAGAGTTATCTCAATGAGAATACAGAGTTGAGCTAAGGGATGAATCAATTCTTCAATCTTTCCAGCATCAAGAGTGTCACTCAAATATTGGAGATATGACTAGTCCTGTCAGCGCTAGTCTATTTAGTCCATAACCTACTTGACCTTCATTATTGGGTCATTCAGGAGGAAAGGTGAGAGAAATCCACTCTTCACAAAATGCTCAAATTGGTCCCTCATATGTGTGGTTGAGGACCTTAATGTTGCCAAGCTATACATACCCTGAATAGTTGCCTTGTGGCAATTTATGGGCTCATTTGCCTTCCTTGCTATTGCTCCATGATCTTCAATCCCCACTGTTGTCAATTCCTGATCAAAAGGAAAACATAGCCAATTAACTAGCCTATAAGAGTCGACAACCTTAGGTGCGATGGATTGCATGATCTGGTCAATGGTATTGCTTGCATCGACACACAATGACTGGGCATATGCCAAGAGTTTGATGGCCAATTGCAAAAAGGAAAATAACTTCTTCACTTTCTCCCGATGAGAGACATAAATTTTTTGTATCATAGGAGTAAAACCTATAGGAGAAAGAGGAGGAAGTGCAGAAGATGCCGAGAGCAGATTGCTTTTAGCATCTTTCAATTCCAACTTTTTAGTCAACTATTTAATCTGTTGAGATTCATCACACTTGCTACTAGACTACAATGATCATTGCACTATTTTCTTGTGCCTCTTTCTACTTTTAACTATGATTATTGTATTCATTTTCCAAAGCTACTCCTACAACATGTTCTCCTTACCAAATTGGGATTTCTTATCCTATAATTATTGTAATGCCTGCTCCTTTTCCTTTTTCTCTTCCATGAGGAGAAATTGTGGATTACTTAGCTCCTAGTGGTATTGATCCTTGTATTTAATGGCATTCTACAACTGGGTTTAGATTTGAGTTACATTTGGGAAGCTTTCTCGCATTTGCAGAAGCTCTTGTTCTTTTTCTTGGAACCTTTTAATCGGATCATCTTTTGCAGCCTTCTGCGCATGAAACTAAGCTTCTACTTGGTTCAATTTATTTTGGAGCTTCTCTCTCTCCAATTTCTCTTACTATGTGATGGACTAAATTTGAGCAATTTCTGCATCTCTATCTTTCTCTCTTTTTTATAAATGCTCAACCATGGCCTTAACAATATCCAACTCAGTTGTGACCTTATCCAAGCATCATGAATGCTTCAAGAAATCTGATGTTACCACCCTTGGGTTTCTTTCATGAGTTCTGCTTTCTCTTGTAGCCTCACCTATTTCAAGTTGATGCCAACGACATGGACTGTATAATCCTCTGGTTTCATTTGTCCTACTGGTTTGATGATATTTGGCATAATCGCTGAAAATAATAGGTTCTCGCAATCTTCATTGTATAGTGCCTACACACTAGGCTCAACAGGCTTCTGAGATCCTTTCCTCTCCATTTTTGTGATCTTTGATTTCGAGCAATCTTGGTGGAACTTTCCTATTGCATAAACTCTAATGGATATGGAACAAATTTCTTTGTGAAGGGGACTCTAAGAAGAAGAGAAAACGGGATTGGGACAATGAGGGCTTGCGACTGAGTCTACATTGGCAAAGTAAGGGTGGTAGGCAAAAATGGAGAGATTCCTTGTAAAGCACTAGTAGGAGGAGAGAAAAGAGGGCCAACACTTAATGATACCAGAGGCATGGAACTTCCAAAACCTAAAGCTCATGCTATCAAAGACATAGATGTCGATTGACTTGGGGTCATTGTGAAAGGGGAAGCACTAGCTAGTGTGATGAATGGTGCGAGACTGCGTGGGGAACTTAACGAAAGGCCTATGGATCTAGAGGTCAACAAAGCTTGCATAGTGATTACAGTAGCAGCGGAGCTAGGGGCAATAATGAAAACTTGTCAGATTGAGGCCACTAGTGAAACCATAGATTGAGAAGAAAGAATAGGTGCAGTGAAACGTACCTGAGCCAAAGATGTTGTTGACGTGGTTGAAATTTGAGTTGCAGCAAGTACTTGAGCCAAAGAAATTCCTTGGGCATTAGTTTTGTTCTACCTCTTCCTCAGGGCTATTAAGCCAACACTAAAATGACTCTAATGCTGCAATGTCTTGATGGTCTGTTTCTTTAATATTTGTGGTGGCAAGAAAAGTGAGATTGGGTAACTAGGACCTAATCCTAATTTTGCCAACAAATTGGGAATACAAAAGAGCCTAGGGAGATAGATCACTTTGGCTATTTTTTGTGAAAAAGAGAGAGCCAAGGATGATCTCTTAGGGTTTCTATTACTCTTGTTGCAATTGATGAGAAAAACTAGGGTTTTAATGATCAACTAGACTAGGAGATAAAGAATGAAGCACAAATAAACTCAGAATTGAACAAACTTGCAGATCTAAAAACTGAGATACTGAAAGCATGAAAGGGGGAGGATTATAGATGTGTACTTGATGCTGAAAGTTGAAAAAAACTGAACTAGAATAGGGTGCCACACCACTATCCTGTTTCTGTAGACAGGAGGCTGCAACTGAGAAACTACAAATCTAAGATCCTAAAGTTGTAACTATGTTAAGAATCACTAAAAAGCAAGAGGACCATGGTGCCACTCCATTTTCCTAGGTAGGACCAGGGAACCACACCCCTGCCACAGGAAGATTAGGGTAGATCTAATGATTCTGGGTGGTTCCTGTGCCTTTTGTTGAGCTAAGAGTGCCTCTGGGTACTTGTTTCTACACCTACAACTGAAAAGGGAAGGTTTGGGTGGCTATATAGGGTTTTGCCTTAGTCAAACCCCTGTGTTGGTGATTTCCACCTCCACAAATAACTGATAATGTACTAAAAATGTGTGTCCTATAACCTTGTGTGTATGCAAGATCCTAAAATGAAAGTAAACCCTAATTGCTTGTAATTGACAAATTAAATGATCTAAATCAATGATGCAAAGTGATCTAAAGCATGAATGTAAATATTCAAGTTGATGTAAAGTAGGTCATACAAAGACATGAAAATAACATGAAATCATACCAATCCCCAAGGGAGAGATATTGTCACAAGATGTCCTATTACTCCTCAATGTCTTCAAGGCTCCTAATTAATGATGAATGCTTGATGAAATGTTGTTGAATATTGTTGAATGTTGTTGAAAACTCCACATGGGATTCTCTTTCACTACATAGAAGGATCCTTATGCTTGCTTTGCTGAAAACTCCCTTAGATTAGATAGATCTTGGTTCCTCCTTCTTAGTTCTTAGTTTCCTTCAAATGAAGAAAGAGAGATCTTATGTACGAAACCCTAGATCTTAAATTCAACTTAATTCCACCTTTAGGCCGACCTAGGAATTGAATTTCCTACCGATCATTTTGGGTTAAGCATTATAATATCATAGAATTGTGCTCTCGAAATTTTAGGAAAAAAGTTTAGGACCGTGGCGGGAACACACATGGTCCGACCAAATTTTTACCAAATTTTCAAGGCTATTAGATATGATTATATTAGAGTGAATATTAAAGTTACAACTGATTTCGAGGTGTTTTGATATGCGAAATTGGGCCTTAAAGGTCAAAATAGGACATAATTAGGGTTTATGATTAAATGATTTATTGACGGAATAAAATAAAAAGGGGCCCAATTTTATGATGTATTAAGTGATGAAATCAGACTTTGTATTTAATTAAATTAATTAATTAAATGTTTAAAGGGAAATAAGAAATGCAAGACACAAGACACACTAAGGCAAGTGCTAACCTAATATTTGTTCTACAACCAAATTAGCTTCTACATTTATATAGGAGCCAAAAGAAACACATTCATTGGGTGTAAAATAAATTTGGTGGTACATCCATAGAAATATTCCCTATAGCCTACACTCCAGCTATAATTCATCAATTTGTTTTGTGTGCTTTAGAGAGTAAAATTAAGATGGTGATATTAATGGCAATAAATCTTTAGGTTGTTATTTTTTTATTCTTTTTCTAGTTTCCATATATGGGATATTAGAAAATGAACACCTATTTCGTTATCTTGTTATGAGGTTGAGTACACAACATTAAAGAAAGAAAATAAGTAGTTTGGATTCAAAATATATCATGGGAGCTTACCCTTGCTCATTGTTGTGCTACTACCACATTTTAATAACATGTTTCATACATATTGGAAACAATTTTATTTTTCATGTTATATTAAAGTATTTAAAAAATTCATATCAATTGTGTAGACACCTAAAATTGTCCTATCTAATTAAATAAATGCTTTTATTTATTTAATTATTTTATCCCAAGTCTTCTATTAGTTAAATATATCTTTATTTATTTAATTATTTTATCCCAAGTCTTCTAGCCTTTTCTACCCATGACACATGTCATTCATATCTTAATTTGTACACCACCTACCCTCCCATTATTTTCGTATTCTTCTATCTACCCTTTAATCCTAGCTGGCCATTTATCCTCTTCACCTTTTAATCTTATCCCTCCATTTCCTAAAGTGTCTTCTATATAAGAGGATGCTTCAATCATATCAACCCTACTCGATGTGTCTAATAATCTTATGCAATCAAGCCCTCTTGCGATCAAGATATCAATCACAATCCGTCCTTTGTTGAGCTCTTGTACACATAAAATCTGAGAGCAAATATATTAAACAAGATCAATGGAGATAGGAGAAAATGGAGATTGAAAACCTACTTGACATGTGAATGGTAATATTGCTTTATTTTTATAATTTATATGATCATTGGTGTATGGTGGATGTTTCATTGTAGGACTTAGATTGTTTGTGGTTCGATCTCTATGGTTTTACAATAACTCCATCATCATCACTTTTCACCGTATAAAAATTGCATTTGAGATTAATATCCAATTATTGCTCCACTAAAAGATAGACAATTAACATATCCACCAAGAGTACGACATAAACTAAAATATGAAATTTAGTACATATCTCTACCTGATAAAGTTGCATATTAAGAAGAGTTAGTAATATGATGTTCCCTTTCCTTTGTACCTCCTATTTATTTTATATTTTATCTAATCAATATTAAAAAATGATACAGAAGAAATTAATATTGTCAAAAAAATTCTGTAAAGATATGTAAAAAAAAGGTCTGTCAAGTTCTTAGAAAAAGAACAAACTATTACAGTTTTCTATTCTTATACTTTTGTAGACGTAATGTAGAACCATAAAAGGAGGTTTACCCATTAAAAAGACAAAATGGTTTTTTTATTTGCTGTAGAAGTTGAACTGCAATATAAATCTCCAAGTTTTCATGTATTTTAACCGTAATGGTGGCTATATTAACTAAAACCAGTTTATTGGAATATTAATGGAAGTATAAACATCACTTTCAAATTGCTTTCTAACTTCAAGCTGTCACACATGCTTGTTATTTTCGACTGTGCGCAGTACAACATTGTAACGATTTCGAAGATTATATTATTATATATCTGGAAAATATAATCTTTTTAACAAATGTTTAGAAAATACGAGCACAACTAATTACAGTTACTGTCGATTGTAATCGACCTGTTCTTCTGATTTTGGTGTTTACAATATAAGAATGGCCACACGTCCTCTATCTGCAGTGCTGTTTTACGCCACTACAAATACAATACATAATAATAATACTAGATTTTCTGTTCAGGCATAATGTAGAATGTAGCTTACCTTCTAAGACGAATGAATCCACTTGGCCACGCTTGGAATTCCGTTATTAACCACAAGTTCAATCATCCTCGCCATTATTTTAGGGTCGAAATCAAGTGTCAACCCGAGGTGGTGTTTCGTCCAGATATCTGAAAGTTCTGCACCGTTCAAACACGTAATTGCAGACACGTAGATGGTTCCTTGTCGTTGCTGGAACTAAGGCTAGGAAGCTTCCCCATCTACAATAATTGTATGACAAGCTTTTAGTGGCATCCACAAGAAGTACAATAATTGTATATAAAAACACACATTTAAATTATCTGTTTTGTCGACTCTCTTATGTACGAATCATTTCCTTATTTAGTTTTTCTATTTTTTCACTCTCTATATCATTC
This sequence comes from Cryptomeria japonica, assembly GCF_030272615.1. Lineage (NCBI taxonomy): Eukaryota > Viridiplantae > Streptophyta > Pinopsida > Cupressales > Cupressaceae > Cryptomeria > Cryptomeria japonica. The sequence goes on along the minus strand of NC_081405.1, from coordinate 243,298,182 downwards.
TACGAATGGTATTTAGTGTAATAAAATGTTAATAGATAAAGGGAAAAGGTTTCAGTTATCGTTTATGTTTTAATCATTATTCATTTTTCGTTCATTCAATTTTTCAAATAATTTTGTATGTTAATTACTTAAAATTTTTATGGAAATTTATAAAATATTTCTTATAAGATTTATAATGAAAAACTAAGTGAACATGGTTTCAAAAGGGAAGAACAATAGTATCAAAAAACACATTTCATATATTTTAATCAAAAGAGACATGATGAATGCGTGTAACGAAGCTTATCACAAAGTGTCATTATAGTACTAAAGAATTTGATAGGGATATTTTATAGAAACAAATTTTGTTGATTAAATTAAATTACAAAAGTAAAATTCTTTAAAAATGAGAAAAAGAACATGAATACAAATGGTGATTCCTCTAATTCATTTGATTCTATATTCCTCAAAAAATAGATACTAACACACATTCACAATCAAATATTATAAATAGGAATATTATGATAAATGCCTCTTAAACTGTTCAATATAGTTGCCTCTCAAAAGAAACACTTTTGTTGATGCTTTGAATGTGGCAAAAATTATCTTGTATTTGTATTTCTCAGTTCCTATTAAAAATAGCAGACAAACAATGATTTAAGGCAACAAAAAAAAATTGTATAGGTTGGAGAGATCAATAAAGAAGGAAAAAACCCAATGAACGGAAACCACAAAAAAATGTTATAAAGGTAGGAGATAACAACAAAGAAGGGAAAATAAATATTGATTGCAAAAATTAAAATTAGACTATTAGACTCTATTGCGTATTATTTCTATTTTTCACAAAATTTATTCAAAATAATAGATAACAATGGCATTTCTGGATTCCCTTGGATGGAGCAACATGTTAGGGTTTTAATGGAACAAAATTTGTTTGCTCTCACATTACAAGCTTCTCCATCTTATCCCATGCATTTGATGTGTTAGCTTCATCCTCCATCATAGCATGTAAATATTTTCTTGATATAAATAACAAACTATTTGAATATTAGATGCATATATCTATCATAAAAGGATGTGGACTACTAAGATTTTTTTAATTGTCTTCATGAGCCTGGTGGAAATTAGAAAGGTTCTATATTTAAAAACTATAAAAATATAATTAATGCAAAATTCTCTAAATATGAGATAAGAAATAAAAAAATTTCTATATACTTTAAATCCATCATTTTATGCAAGTTTTTTAAGATCCAACATAGTTTTATATTAGAATTTGGATTACAAGTATGAAAACCTACTTTTAAAAATTGCCAATATTTTTCTTTTGTGTGGGCCTTTTAAAAGATGCGTTATCTTAACAAACGAGGCTTGGAAATTTAAGTCTTATCTTTTTAGTTATATGACTTGTCATACTCAAATCAATTATTTCAAAATCTTTTTGAATTCAAACTTCCAACACATAAAAAATGAAAGGCTCAAATGAGACTTTTCATCTCCTCATCAAAGCCACCAATTTAATGTCTTTTCAAAACCAAAAGACAATTCCAATGCAATGAGAGCCATGAACTTGGACACTACTTAGTGATTTGTTATTATAATTAAAGAAAAACATCTAAGCAATGCTTGCCAACCTCTCAGATATACATGTATACTTCATTGCCACTATATTAATATGGCTATCTTTTTGCACTTTGCTACCACTACATTAGTTTGGTTACGGAAAAGAAATGAGAAAAACAACAAATTCATATCGTGCATGCCATTAAATCTTTCCTTTAATATCATAAAATTGAGCACCTACAAATCCTAATTTTGAAAGAAATTGAAAAAAATACTACATAAAAAGTTTTAAAAAATAAGATTATCATCTAAATCTTATTCATCTGAATCAAAATTGTTTGAAGCAACATAATTCACCACAACAATTTTACACAACTTTTCAAGCACTCTTCTACATCTAATATGTATTATCCACTATGCAATAGAATACCAAGTTCTAGATGCCTCATCTTTAGAAGGAACTCTTGCAACATCTTCTAGCAAAACTAGACATTCCCTATTCAATGCATACTTTGGAATAATCTTTTTTGAGTCATTTTGAATAAATTTTCTTGGATGACCTAAAACCTCAAAAATTGCAGAAAGAAGGAATATTAAACATAATATTCTATATTGACTTCATAAGTGAAAAATACCAAGAGTACATTTTTAAATGAAATCTTGTACCCTAATTAGATAAGAATCTCAAAGTCAACATTAAAATTTATAGAAAGTGAGAAATTATACAGATAAACCATTGTAAGTAAAAATGAACATGTGATAACTCTAGCCTCTTATCCAATAATTTATAATTCAACATATATAAATATTTTAGTTGTTAGTTTGATTTGAGCATGATGAAACATTGTAGGTGGCAAGGAAGAACCCATAGGGAGTGCTCAGTAATTATGCAACTACAATGGCCTAGAGTAATCGACAAAACCTATAAGAACCATGTCATTAAAAGTTTGAAAATCCATCTAGAAACATTCTTAATGAGTAATATATTGAAAGTGATGCGAATTTTTTTAACACTCTTTAGTAATAAGCATTCTTAAAGACAAGCATTCTGAGGCACAACATAGTCAACCTTACAGAAAAGTCCATATTGATATTAAATCCTTGTTTACACCATGGAAAGGTAACATTTTTTTCCATTTCCTAGTTTCCCATTTTTTATATAGAAGTTATTCCAACATAATGTCATGATGGGTGTTTTCCATTCATTATTTAGGAAGTAGTACGATACAATGTTATAATGAGAAATTCAATTGAAATCCCTTGATAAAACTAGGATTGGTATAAGAGAACCTAATCTTCTTTTTTGTACTTGAATACATTGGACTTAGAAACTATCGACACTCCACATAAAAATTTCGTGGAGCTTATTGAACTTCCTTAGTCTATTCCAGGCCTCGAAAAAACCCTTCGCAGATGACAACCTCTATTGCCCTCAATAGTAAATCTAAGCAACACTTTTGAATCATCAAAGGGAGAAATGGAGACAAAGGAGGTGATGAGATGGTCAATACAAGCACCAAAAATATAAAAAAAAATTGATCAGTGAATGTTTTCTTACTAGAGTTATGAATCTGTGAAGTCACAAATGGGACACCTCATCTTTGGTATTAATGCAACAACAAAAACCAAGACTCGCGAGCATCCAATAGAAGCACATAGACAGCAAGTGCCTAGAAGGCAACTTGGCATAGACCTTAATAACACCTATCAACCTTCATTAACACCATGATGATTCACAATTAATTGAAAGGGGATTTGAACCTTGGTGACACCATTAACAATGCCACAACTTAACCATCACATTGCAAGATCAACCCCAATAGGAGACATACAATTAGTGGAATATAGAACATCATAATTTTTAGAAATTGATCACATCTCCTTAAATGTTACATTATAGAGATAAATTTCAAAGCCAAAGGATCCATGCAGGGGTATTCAATCATAGTATTGAGTTATCCTCAATGTGATGCTATTGTTGAGATATTCTTATTAACTATATGGTTGTTTTCAATTTTTATGTCCTTGATTTGTGCAAGATCTTTATAGTACCACAACCATTCTACCCTTTTAATACTATTAAATTGTGGGATTTTTCTGACTTTATACTACTTTTCTTGATGATGCCTAGCTACCAGACTATAGATATTTGGAAAGCTTTCATGAACCATGCTAAATTTATAAAATGGTTTGAACATATAAGCTATAAAAAGTAATCATTGCAACGATTCATCTACTATTTTTGATGAATTTTGGAGGGAATTTTGGTTGTTGTAGTTTTCTACAAGATAATTAGTTCAAAATCATTAAGGTTACTTTCTACTATACAATGGTAAGGAGCCCTATAACTTGAAGGGGTTATCATCATTTGGGGATCAGAGTGGCACAACAAAAACATTATTGCAAATACATCGGTCATCTTTTGGCCTTATGGGAGTGTGGATATTTTCAATCATCACCATAAAATATTGGGTAGTTGGTTGCCTTCATTGCTTCATTCAAGTCAAATTTGGAAAATTACAAGATCAAAATTATGTGGACATTATGTCATGATTCAGCTCATTAGCATGAATATATTGAGCACCCAAATTCATATTGCTTGAGGATAACATGTCTTTGGGAGGAAATACTTGTCCCATTTTTCAAAATATTATAGAATATTGGAACTGGATTTAAGTTGTATAAATGTGTCCAAGATTAAAGATCAGACTTTCTTCTTAACAATTGCTAGAAAGTTATTCATTTTTGGAGTGCATTCTCACTCAAGGAGTGCATCAATGCTTCAAAGCATTATAGGGAGATTTATGTTGATCATAATTGTTCTTGTGGTGTAGTGCTATTATAATGACTATAAACTATTCAATTTAGGGTGACGATATAAGTGTAAGTCCTATGATTCAATTGTGCAAGTTATGTGTGTTGATGATTTTAATTATTTTTCAACCGTACATTATAGTTTGTGGATTTTATTTGGTGAATATTGTTATTTGTACTCCAAATATTATATGTAGCGATCATCTCTCATTGTATTAAGTCTCAAGTTCCCTCAAAAATTTGAGCAGCTTAGATTGTTCTTGTTATATTAATGATCAACTATTTCTTTACAAATCTTATGGACTTAAGTTCTTAACAAAACCTATTATTCATAATGTTTATGGTCACTTCAAAACCAACTTAATCAAAATAATATAAATCCTTCAAATACTAACATTATACTTTAATTTTTGTAGTTAAAGTACATTGATACCATATTATAGTTAGAAAATATCATATGATATAATTTAATTAATTGTCACATTTTATGAAGTTCATCTTTACAATATTTTAGCACTTACGGACAAGGTATAATTTATTGTATAGGTTCAATTATTATCCTAAGTTGTAAACCCTGAATGCTTAGAAATTAATGTCCTCATATTCATTAATCAATTCAATTAAAGATATATTGACTTAAGATTATGATTTTAGATACATATTCTGGACATGTCTACACTGCTTGCTTTTACCAGTGCCCTATTGTACTCTGAATTACCAGTCGGTTCGCTTATAGAAATTAAAAATTCAGTATCTCAATAGAAAACACTACACGATTGCCTATCACTTCTCAACCCTGAATAATAAGATTCTGGCCTTTCAGAATAGGGGATGGACTCAAAGACTTTTGGTTTTGTCACGCATAGACGTTCGATTTTCCACGACTCATGAGTAGAGATTTGGCTCTTTTGCCATACAGTCAGACACATATACTAACCATTAGAAGAATTACGTATACTTACAGATTCAAAACTGAAAAATAGCTTTTTGAGAGTTCACTTCGTCAAGTTCATATATGATCATCGTCCTAATAATATAAAGGCTCTCCTTACAACGTGTTTCGCGCACGATTGTTGCTCTTTGGTTTGATTGAAATGGCGAAGAAAATAAGTTTTCCTCTCAACCCTAGAAATCATGGAGTTTGATTCTCCTTTAAAGATCGAGCTCCTTAATGCAAAGAAAATGAAAAATCCTAAAGCTAAATAACAGAAATCGTAAAGATGAAGAAAGACGTAGATTAGAAACCACAAATTCAGAAATTAGGTTAACATTATCCAGATCAATGATATAGCACATGCACACAATAGCTTTCATACAGAATGCATAAATAAATGGTCACAATTCTGATTCCAAAACGGCACTGTTGTACAAACACCATGCATCCGGAGCCCATTGACATACATCCCTCCTATGCCCTCTCATGGCATCATGGGACACGTTTTGGGCTGTGTCTATTCTGGTTCCAAAATGGACCTTTCGTACAACGTGCTATCGACAAGTTAGTCAATCGCAGTCATTAATTGCAAAATCGATGGTGTAAAATGCGTGACTAACACACGTGTTAGTCAATCCATATTGTCGTTTTGGAGCTAGTATAGACGCGACCCACGTTCTCGGACTGACCATCAGGCTGACCTGGAGGCATGTTGCCGTTTTGCGGTTGGGCTAACATTTGCGGGCTGATGCGATGAGACACGTTCTAGGACCCACCATCGGGGTCACCTGGAGGCATGTTGTCATTTTGTGGTTGACAAAAAGAATTTGCAGGCGGCTAACATTTGCGGGCCACTCTCATGGTCACAGACACAGTTGCAAAAGGTGGCTTAAATTCACTGCTACCACATGACGAAAATTAATTTAAATTCAAATCCAATGTTCCTGCATTGCTTGGTGGATTTAATTAATATAGTTCAACGATCAATTTAAATGATTTAATTTAATAGATATGAAGTTAATATCAATTAACGGAATTGATGTGAAGTTAATATCAATTAATCTAGTTCATATTAAGTTAATATCAATTAAGTCAAAATCAATTAGGTTAGTTAAAAAAAAATTGATTAGGTTAAATCAATTAGGTTATATTATGATTGATTTGACCTAATTGATATTAACTTAATAATTAAAAAAATAACTCTTCATACACATTAACTTTCCACAATAATTTTTTTGCATCCAATCATGATGAACGAAATAATTGATATCAATTTGAATAATATTTTATTATTCTATAGAAAAAACTTATATATTTAATCTAATTGATATTAATCTAATTGATTTAACCTAGTTATTATTAACCTAATTGATATTAACCTAATTGATTTAACCTAATTGATAAAACTTAATTGATATTGACTTAATTAAATTGATATTAACTTAATATGATTGATATTCTTAATATCAATTTAATTGATTTAACCTAATTGATATTAAGTTAATATCAATTAAGGTAAAATCAATTCGGTTAAATCAATAAGGTTAATATCAATTAGGATAATATCAACTAGGTTCATTCTGTTAGGTTATATTATGATTGATTTACACTAATTGATTTTCTGTTATGAGGTTTTAATATTCAAACTAATAATTTTGTGGAATATAATCTTTAAAAGCTAGTTTGTTTAAGATTTTGGGTTGAGCTTATAGAAGTCAAAAATAATTTTTTATACATAAAACAATATTGTACTTCTATTCAATTATTAAATTGTTATCTCCTATACTATAGGAAAATAGATGAGTTGTTTAAAAAATCATATTACAAGAAAGCACTCCTTAAAAAATATTTTTATGACAAACCAACAAACCAATGGAAATGATGTGATATTACCAATACCTCCCTTATTACATCATTCTCCAATGGGGATAAGTGGACTAACAATACTTGATGAAACATTCATTAGTTCATAAAAAATACACTACTCGTGACAAGCAATAGTGGATCTACCCTCACTACGCTTCCTTAATAGGATTGACCTTATTGAAATTCATCCAAGGATAGGGAATAACACATATAATCATATAACCTAGAATAGGGATAAACACATCTATTTGAGGTCATACACAAATTTTGGATGGGAGCAAACACTTCTATCTATCATTTCTTTTGAATAGGACACACTTCTATTCATAGTAATTATGATTGACACAAACACATCCAATCATATTAAACAAATATGACTAATAATAAACATATCCAATCATTATCACCCAACAAATGTGATTAGGTACAAACACGTCCAATTGTAATATTAGGGACAAACACATCCAATTGTAATATTAGGGACAAACACACCCAATTGTAATTAGGAACAAACACAACTATAGCTCATGCCCTGTTTTTATTTTTTTCTTGCTCGAACCAGCTATTTGGGGGGTCATCCTTTGCCTCAGCTTCCGTGTCATAGCCATCACCATCCTCATCATTAGAGTCATCCAAATCCTCTTCCGACTCAGAAACCTCAGCAATGTTTAGATGGATGGTAGTGTTCTGGATGTGATTATATGAAATCACCATCAGACCCTCATGCATTGTTAGATTGGTATTGGGGTTGGAAATTGCATCCTTTATCCTAGCATTTAGGGTGTAGAAAAGATAATATGGAATGGAAATTTTCTCTTTATACCGAAAATGGTTAAGAATGACAAAATGATACCTGTAAACCCTAGTAAATCTACCATCTAACATGAAAAATTTCATAATATAAAGAAAAACCCTTCGCCAATTAACTTAATTACTTTTGGTGAGTAGTAAGTATGGCTACCCTTCACCAATCTAGTTGTATCCTCCTCATCCTTCGGAAATTTCTTCACAGCCGCATTTGAAATATTCCTATCCCTATAGAACTTGATGCCTTCCATCGGAAGAGCCGTAGCCTCAGTGATCATAGTTTCAGTCACCTTGACCTTTCTGCTGCTAATGGTCAATGTGCCTTTATTCCAACCCTTTTTCTGTTAGGGTTTCAAGCAGATCCGAAGCAAATATGAACTAACAATTATATGCAGATTTAAATACAAAAGATAAAGAAATAAAACAGGACACAGATAACATAGAGATTTAACATGGTTCACCCAGAATGGGTTACGTCCACCATACATAGCCATCCAATCTTTCTTATTATCTAGCAAAAATAGTACATCAACCTTACCATGCCTTAAGCATCCCAGCCGCTTATAACATGCACTTTTAGGGCAACAAACAAAGTCGGCTTTTTTAGGGTTTTATTACAATGTCAGTTTTCATCAACGAAAAAATGGCAAAAAAATCAGTACTTTGCTAATTAATCGCCACATTTCAACATTTTCAAAAATTCTTGTAATTTTGGGTCGTTTCTCTTGCATTCTCTCCATGAAATCAATCATCTTGGCAGCTTGAAGCACCACCTAGACCTGAGGATAGTTCCTCCATTTATCAATAATGGTAGCCTCCCATCTCTTGCGATTTCCACCCATATTATTATTGATGTCTGTCAACTGTAATTTCCTCCAAATACCTTTCTTCACTATGAACTTTCTGTGAGAAACCACTATAAGCCTATGGAAATTTCTAATACTTCCGTTTGATAGGAAAAAAAGCACCCATAAAGCATGTGAAGTGATCCTGCAATTATTAATTTACCTCCTTCTCATCTGCATACAAAAATAACTCCTGCTACCATGACCTACCCTATCATCTCGGGAAATGATTTCAAATCCGACCTTGCTTACCATGAAATCTTTCATAAGTTAAGATATCACATGCCACATGAGGGATCTCCCCCTCGCAATTACAGATCTTGAATATCTCACTTTGTATTGCCTCATTGGCAACCCAGTCAACACACCTGTTGGCCTCTCTATAATCATGGGAAATGTGGCACTTATCAAACCCCTCAAACAACTCCCTAGTAGAATCAAAGATGTTTTTAATTGTCCATGAGGGTTGGTGTTTACCAAGGGGGCAATTAATAATGTTTTTAGAATCACCTTCCAACCATAACATTTTGACACCCAAATTATAAGCTAATTTAATAGTTTGGAGGGCGCCCATAGCTTTAGCCAGATGATTAGTCTGAATCCCTAAGGGAAAGGCAACCATCCCAGTACAAAAGCCAACACCATTCCAGATAACTCCACCACAACTAGCAGGTCCTGGATTACCTTTAGCAGCACCATCAAAGTTAACCTTAAACCAATCAGTAGGGGGAAAAGACCAGCTGCACATACTTCTTTTGATTTGGTTGATATTGGTGCCCATGTAGGCTGGGATATTCTAGCTCTTGAAAACATCAAAGTCCTCCTCATTATTACAACAATGCTCTCCCCTGGCCATCACATTCTCAACACAATTATATTTTATCTTGGCCCACACCACTTTAGAGGTGTTAATATCATTCCTAAAGATTTTTTTATTCCTCTCTTTCCATATACCCCGAAGGATATGAGCAAAGGAAAGCTTCCATAAATTTTTTATGTCAGATTATTAGTAGTGTAGTGTCAGCTCTTGAAACTGTCTTGAATGTCCTCTAGGAAAGCCCAATTCAAACCCCAAAGTTCAAAAAAATCCCCCATATAGAAAGGACAAAAGGATGGGTGTATAAAAATATGGTTCACTGATTCCTCATTATTGAGACAAAGATAGCATCTGTTGGGGATGCATAAATCCCTCTTTCTTAAATTATATGTAGTTAGAATTTTATTTTGCAAAAGAATCCATAAAAAGATATTGATTTTAGGAGAAAAACTTGGATACCATGCCTAATCACAGCAAGGAGTCGGGTCTTGGAACTGAGCCAGATAAAAGACAGTAGAAGAAACAGAATAAATCCATGAAGAGGTCTCGCTCCACACCATATGGTCTTCTCTTTTGGTTTTTAAGATTGCATGGTTGATCATTAAGTTTACCTACTTTAGGTTGGGATCAATAGAGCTGATGTCCACCCACTTTTGATCTTTCCAGTAATTAGCCACTTTAGCACAAAACTTCTCCTTACAATTCTGGATGAGCATTTGATTGGCACACTTAATAAGGGGGGCTCCTCCAATCCAAGCATCATCCCAAAAATCTGCCTTCCCACCATTAGCTATGGCCTAGACATTCCCTAAACTAACAATACCTTTAGCCTGGATAACACTATTCCAAATAAAAGGGCCACTTGGTATTTGATCAAAGGCAAGGAAATATTCTATGGTGGGAACCTCCCGTAAGTACTTAGCCTTCCAGATATCATTCCATTCTCCATTTCCTTGATAGATTCTACAGATTTGTTTGGCAACAAGACCATTCTCTTATTCTCCTCAACCCCAGACCATAGGAAGGATTTCTGAATTTTTGCAATAGCTTTAGTAAATTTTCTAGGGATTTTGAAGAGGCTTAAAGCATAGACCGAAAGACTCTGGAGAGATGATTTTAAAATTTGGAATTTTCCAGCTTGACTAAGAAGGGTACCTTTCCAACCAGTTATCTTCCTACTGAATCTATCAACAAGACTATTCTATAACAACTCCAAAGGTTTCATACCCAAAGGAAGACCTAGGTAAATAGAAGGAGGCTTACCAATTTGGCACCCAAGGATCTGGGCCATTGTAATATTTCTATCCTCTAGGGTGTTGAAGAAGAAAACATAACTTTTCTCCCAATTGATTATTTGACTCGACGTTGAACTATAAGTATTGAGAAGGTTCTTCAAATTGGACTCTTCTTTGATAGAAGAAGTACCCATTAAGATGGTATCATCTACAAATTGCTGGTGGGTACAAGCTCTAAAACCATAAGAGGGGGAGATTCCACAAAGAAGCCCTTGAGAAACAGATTTGCTAATAAACCTACCTAGATATTCAGCCAAAATTATGAAGAGAATAGGGGATATGGAATCCCCCCACTTGATGCCCCTAGAAAAGGGGGAAGGCACACCATTCACAATAATAGATAAAGAAGGAGTCGAGATAAGTTGGTTAATCCACTGAATAAACCTAGTACCAAAGTTGAAAGCACCAAGCACCTTACCCAAGAAGCTCCAGTCAACATGGTCATAGGCTTTTGATAGGTCTAACTTTATTAGAAAGCCTTGTTTCCTTGAATCCACTAGCAAATGAATATTTTCATGGATAGCAATGATAGAGTCAAGGATTTGTCTGTCAGAAACAAATCCACTCTGTTGGGGTGAAATAATCAAAGGAAGGATCCTTAGCAGTCTACTAGTCACCACCTTAGAGATGATTTTATAGAAAGAATTGCATAAGCTTATCGGACGGAACTTATCCATAGAATCAGCCCCAGGGCATTTGGGGATCAAAAACCAAGAAAGTAGCATTGAGATCTTTTAAGATAATTCTAGCTCCACAAAACTCTTGCACACCTTTAACCACATCACTTTTGAGGATGTCCCAAAAGGCTTGAAAGAAGAAAAATGGAAAGCCATCTGGCTCGAGGCTTTATTGCCATCAAAAGAAAAGACCTCTTTTTTAACTTCCTCCTCAGAAGGGATGGCCACCAAACCCTTATTTTGAACCTCATTAATGATAGAAGGAATGTTCTCTAAGAGGGCCCTCTGAGAATGACCATGAAGACCACTATCCACCAAGAGAAGGGAAATGAAAAAGTTCTTGACTTCCTTCTCAATCTCATCGACTGCCCTAGTTTCAATTCCCCCAATTCTTATCTTAGAGATCCTATTTGTAGCCTTGTGTTTCAAAGCAGTCATATGGAATAATCTAGTGTTTCTGTCCCCAGTTTTAAGCCATAGAAATCTAGACCTTTGTTTCCATAATTCTTCTCTTCTGATAATCTTATGGTACTTCACAAGCACTTCATTTTCCTCCCTAATTGATACTTCATTGTATCCACTAGTTTGGATTTTATCCTGCATTTCCTTGAGCTCCAACTGGGTTTTGGACTTGGCAAAAAATAGATCCCCAAAAACCTCCTTGTTCTATTTTTTAATATTATCTTTCACGTACCTTATTTGTTTAGACATTCTATACATAACAGTACCTTTGACATCAATAGACCACCACATCTTAATGGCCTTCTCAAGGTTAGGATGGTCCAACCACATCCTTTCAAATCTAAATGGGAAGTTTCTTTTATTCTCAGCAACAAAAACCACACGGAAATGATTAGAACCAATCCTAGAGATGGTTGATAGGGAGCACTGATAATGGTTAAACCACTCATTAGAAATAAGGGCCCTGTCAAGCTTGACTTGAATAAGTTCTTCCCCCATCCTCCTGTTCATCTAGGTAAAATTAGCCCCTTCGAGATCAATATCATGCAGACCTTGGTTGCTGATAAATTCCAAAAGATCCATTCTACTATCTAACTGAAAAGGGACACCTCCAAACTTCTTTTTGTCATGGATAGGGGTATAACTATCCACATATCATCCTTATAAAGAGCCCAAATAACTTTGAGCTTCTTGCAGAATTTACTTCTACCTAGTCTATTATTTGAGGCATGAATATTGGTCAAGAGAAAAGAGGTACCATCCCCAATGTGATGAAACATGATAAAATCCAAATTGCTATCTTGCTTGACAAGCTCCCCTTAAACCTACCTTAGATTCCAAAACATGGCAATGCCCCATAAGCACCATCAGAGCTACCACCAAGAACTCCCCATCCTTAAAACAATTTATCTTCTCTACTTTCTCTTTTGTTATTTTAGTTTTTTGGATAACAAAAATGTCTAGTTGATTTTATCTGACTAAATTTCTGAGAACATCCCGTTTATGTGGACTATTCAATCCAAGTATATTCCATGAAATAATTTTCATTTTCTAACTATGAAACATACCTCATAGATGGTCAATTGAGTACCTTCTGCTATATTCTTGCTTGCCTCTTGATCTCTGATCTGGTTTTCTTTTTTCCTCTTAGGAGGAGAGGGGTTAAAACCCGTGTTGGCTTTGGTCTAGTCTCTTGTCTTAACTGGAGTAGCTTGAGGGTTACATTTTGGCCCTTTTTTTCCCCTCCTCTTTCGATTTGCTACTTCACTTGTCTAGCAATCTTCCTCTTAGATATTCTAGGTGGTTATCTTCTGGTCAACATCTTCAACATCAGCCCACTTAGCACTTATCTTAAGCAGTGAGGTTGTTGGGGACTGCTGGAAGGTGGATTTCACCATCTCCACTGATTGTTGTGATTCTGACAACGAGATTCCTCCAAGGATCAAACACTTCTGGGCTTCCTCATAGTCAATTATAGGGCCATCTTTGGTGGTGTTTTCCATAATGTGATTTGAATCTATGTCCTCCTTTTCATGTAACACCACCTATATTTCTCCATATTCCAAGTTATCAATTCATCGATCCTCCTGATTGATATCTTGTCGTTCTCTCTCATCTTTGCCTATTTGATCCTCTTTACCATCTTCAAGTAAAGGTTTTCTTAGTTTTCCACATTAATATTCTCTTGTTGTTCTACCATGTTTGGGATGATGACACTTTGCGCCTCTTCAATCATTTTCTCATTTTTCAGAGATCTCAGGTTGCTTAACAGGGTTTTTTGTTTTCCATTGCATTGTCTTTTCTTTCTTTTCTTTTTCTTTGACAACCTAAAGAGGGCATTTCCTAGCAGTATGCCCCAATTTTTTGCAATGAAAACAAGTGAAAGGGACAATATCATATTCCATTGGTTGGTTCCATTTTCCCAATCTAGAGTTAATCTTGATGGATAAGGGCATATCTGTGCATTGCATAACTCCCACATATATCCTGGCAAATGTAAGTCTTCTTCTAGCAGTTGTGATAGGATCCATAGATAAGAGTTCCCCAAAGGAACTAGAAATTACTTTAAAGACATATTCAACCTAGAACTCTAGGGGAACGCCTGACAGTCTAACCCAAACTAGAGCTTGTACAAAAAAGGATTCATTTAGGTCCATCTTAGGTGTCCATTTTTGAAATGCGAGCATTGATTTTCTTATCAGCCAAGGGCCATCACAAAGAACCCTTGACATGTCTTCCTTACATGAGAAATCCATTGACAGTGCCCCTTTGGACATAGAAGTGATCTCCACTTGACCTTTAAGCTGTTAGGTCCGCGAGACAACTGAAAGGGGCACGGGGGTGAATCAGTTGTCCAACAAATAAAAACCAAAAACAACTTAACCAACTTTAATGCTTAATACTGGTAAATCAATTTTTTATGCCGATTGACGGTTTTATAAATTAATTACAGTACCGGTAAAGATTAATGCATGAAATAGAAAGACAATAACATCCACAACACATAACACCAATATTTGTACATGGAAACCCTGTAAGGGGAAAAACCATGGTGGGAAACCTTACCCACAATCAGATGATACTACTATAGATAGTATGTGTATACAAATGGGGTCTGCACATGCAGAAAGGCCAAGCGCCTAGAGCTCACTGCTCAAGAACAAATAGGAGTCACACTGACTACAATTGGATGGTGAAATCCAATAAGGATGTATTGCTCAAATTAGCATCTTACTATGCTGGATTCAGTACAGGTGTAGTTTTGATTGTCTTTACAAAAAAACTCCTTCAACCTTCGAATGATGTTTGCATGTATAGCTCTGCTTATTCTCGCATATACCTTCACACAATTCTTTTTCACATTCCTCATTCGATCTTACAAATAAGATCTTACATTTATATCATAACCTAAGACCAATTTTAGTAGGTCGGCTCTAAAAGATATTACAATAAAATCAATTTACAAATAAAACAATGTCTGATGCAATAACCGATTCAACATGTCATCTTGATGCATTTACAACAATAATAAGACATCTCCATAGCGTGTCGTGCTCATCTGGAAAAGATAAACCCGCCAATGTGTAACTTGGATCTATTTGCCGGTAACAATAAATATGCAAATAGGAATATGCCAATGAACAAATCTCCAAGACAAAGTGTCCAAACGATGTCTTCGACATAACCAGGTGTTTTCCATACCATTCCAAGTGCCGGTATACCAGATACTAGTGACTATGCATAAGTCACTTGCTTGCTGGTGAATGCTGCTAATTCTCCAAAGTGCCAGAGTTGATAAGTGTTAGTAGGTGTTGACATCAATGACAAAACCATACAAAAATACCAACAATATCCCCCTTTGGCATTGATGGCAACACAAGATGGAAAAACCATCAAAGTGCCAAAACAAAAATGTGAAATACCAAAAACCAACAATCTCCCCAAAGTAACAATCTCTCCCCTTGGGAGTGACATGTTTTTCTTGGGTTTTCATACCAATCTCTCCCCCTTTGACATCAAATGCCAAAGCAATATAAAGACCACTTTTTAGATACAAAATACCAACCAATTCACTATACCAACTACTCCCCCTGAGAAGTAGCTTTCTCATCAAAGTCAGAGTAAAAGATTTCTCTATTAATTCTGTCGCTTGATGACTATCATCAACTGTCTAAGTTTCTACCGATGGGGGTATGACCCCAAGCTGGCCTCTGAGATATTCAAAAGTCTCCTTAGGCAGAGGTTTAGTGAAAATATCTGCAATCTGCTCTTTAGTATTCACATAAACCAGTTTTATTTCTTTTGCTTCAACATTTTCGCTTAGAAAATTCTATTTGATAGAAACATGTTTGGTTTTAGAATGTAATACCGGATTCTTAGATATATCAATTGTTGCAGTGTTATCACAATAGATAGTAATAGGTTCCTTGCATTTTACCTTTATATCCTTCAACATTTGCTTAAGCCATAGTACCTGTGTACAGTTAGTTGCTACTACAACATATTCTGATTTTGCTATTGATAAAGATGTACAACTTTGTTTCTTACTCAACCAAGAAATTAATTTGCTTCCAAGAAAAAATGCTCCACCGGTGGTTCTTTTTCTATCATCCACATCTCCTACCCAATTTGCATCTGTGTATGCACATAATTCAAAGTTTTCATCTCTAGGATACCACAATCCAAGATTTGTAGTGCCTTGTAAGTACCGAAAAATCCTTTTTAGTACTGATTCATGATTTTCTCTAGGATTACTCTGAAATCTTGAAACAATACATATTGCATTCATGATATCAGGTCTTGTTTGTGTCAAATATAGTAAAACTCCTATCATAGATTTGTACCGAGTCGGATTAACAGGTGTAGATTCATCCCTTAGTGATAATTTGTTATTTGTAGTCATAGGTGTGCTTACCGGTTTATAGTTCTCCATCCCAAATTTCTTTAATAACTCCTTCAAGTACTTGGATTGACTCAAGAATATACTTTTATTAGTCTATGAAATCTGCAATCCTAAAAAGAATTTTATTTCTCCAATCATAGACATTTCAAATTCTTGTTGCATTTCAATAGAAAAGTCTTTACATAATCCATCTTCTCCTCCAAAGATTATATCATCAACAAAAACTTCTATAACCAAGATGTCATCATTAGTCACTTTGTAATATAAGTTGTTGTTAGCATTACCTTTAGAAAATCCAATCTTCAAAAGATACTTATCCAATCTTGCATACCAAGCTCTTGGAGCTTGTTTCAACCCATACAAAGCTTTCCCTAACCTGCAAACCATATCTTTGTTATCTATCAAAGAAAATCTATCAAGTTGTTCAATGTAAACTTCTTCTTCAAGATCTCCATTCAAAAATACACATTTAATATTCATTTGATATACTTTGTAGTTCTTGTGTGCTGCAAAAGCCAAGAATAATCTGACTGCCTCAATTCTAGCTACCGGTACAAAGGTCTCATTATAATCAATTCCTTCTTTCTGAGAATATCCCTTACACACTAGTCTTTCTTTATTTCTGATTACCTTACCATCTTCATTAAGTTTGTTTCTGAATACCCATTTGGTTCCAATCACATTTTTGTCTTTAGGCTAGGGAACTAATATCCAAGTGTTGTTTTTCTCAATTTGTTCTAGTTCCTCTTCCTTAGCTTTAATCCAGTGTTTATCTTCACATGCCTCATTAATTGATGATGGTTCAATTTGAAAAATAAGACATACATCTTCATTTATCAGTCTTCCACTTGTCATAACTCCTTTATACTTGTTTCCAATTATCTAATCTTTAGAGTGATTTAGTATTACATATTGAGGTGTCTTTGTTTGCTGTTGTTCCTTAGTTACAGTGGAATTTTCAGATGATGTCGGTGTAACTGGATCTTCATTCTGTACCGGTGGATTCAATGTAGATTTATTTGTCAGAATTTTTGTTGCCGATTCAGAGTCTATATACCTTGAAGTTCCTTTGAATTTTTCATCAATCTTTACATTTGTACTCTCAACAATTTTCTGCAATCTTTTGTTAAAACATCTATATGCCTTACTCTTAGATGAATAACCAAGAAATATTCCTTCATCACTTCTAGGATCAAATTTGCCAATATACTCATCTTTTCTAATATAGCATTTGCTTCCAAATATTCTGAAATATTTAAGAGTAGGAGTAATACCAAACCATAGTTCATGAGGGGTCTTACCAGTTTCTCCTTTGATGTGAGATTTGTTGAATGTATAGACCGCAGTGCTTACTGCCTCTCTCCAATACACATGTGGTAGATTTTCTTCTGATAACATACTTCTAGCTGCATCCAAGATAGTTCTATTTTTCCTCTCTACAACTCCATTTTGCTGTTGTGTCCGGGGTGCTGATAGTTGTCTTCTGATTCCATTCACTTCACAGAATGCATTAAATTCCTTAGATGTGAATTCTCCTCCTTGATCTGATCTCAGACATTTGATTTTCTTACCATTTTCATTCTCTACCATTTCTTTGAACAATTTGAACTTCCCAAGTGCTTATGAAAGTAACCCAACACATTCTAGAGTAGTCATCAATGATTAGCATGAAATATTTATCACCTTGTTAACTTTTAGTTCTAGCTGGACCACATAAATCAGTATGAATTAATTCAAGAGCATTATTTGATTTTTCTGGAATACTTTTAAAAGTAGCTCTAACTTGTTTTCCAAATTGACATGCCTTACATACTGGATTGTGAGGTTTGACAATCTTAGGTAAATCTCTAACTACCTTTGTAGTATTGATTTTTACCATGCAATCAAAATTTACATGACAGAGTCTCTTATGCCATAGCCAACTTTCATCAATATGTGCAATCAAGTATGTCTTTTCACTGTTATTCAAATGAAAGATATTACCTCTAGTTTGATTACCAGTTGCGATTTCCAAACCAGTTCTATTCATAATTTTGCATTTTCCATTCTTGAATTGTAACTGAAATCCTTTCTCAACTAATTGACCAACACTCAAAAGATTATGCTTTAAACCTTCCACATAGTAAACATTGTCAGTATTATGCTTACCATCAAGAAATAATGTACATTTGCCTTCGATCAAACAAGCTTTATCATCTCCAAATCTTACTAAGCCTCCATTATATTCCTAAAAGTTCAAGAATTTGCTTTTATCACTAGTCATATGATGTGAGCACCCTGAATCAATGATCCATTCGTCCTTAACTTAAATTTTAGCTGCCAAGGCCTATTCTACCGGTTGAAATGTAGGTGTCGGTTGATCTTCTATTATAGCAACAAAAACCCATCCATTGTCTGTCGGATCTTCATCAGAATCATGAGTGATTCCTTCCTCAACAAGATAACAAGATTTATCTTTATTCTTCTTAAATCTGTATCTCTAATATTCAAGATTAGGCTTGTATGTTCTCCTAGCTTCTTCTCTTAGTCTATCATGTCTATCAGGGCATCTAGAAGTCATATGACCCATCTTATTATAGTTGAAACATTTAAAGGGTGCTTTACCTTCATACTTACTTCCAACTGGACCTTTAGGTATTTTACTTGCAAATAGTGCTTCAAGTTTTTCAAGTTCTTCATTTTCTTTCCTGCTTTCCTCAAGTTCTCTTGCATAGAAGGCTTTCCAATTAGACTTGTCAAATGATGGTGCAGATGATGTTGATGCTTTAAAAGCTAAATCTGTCTTTATAGTAGCAATAGGACCAAATTCCTCAATTTCAAAAGTTGAAAGTTTTCCAATCAATGTATCCCTAGTTACTAACGTATTAGGCATTGTTATTAACTCATTTATAGCAGTATCCTTCATTTTATATGCCGGTGGCAATCCTCTTAAAACTTTTGAAACAATTTCATCTTCACTTAAGGTTCCTCCACAATATTTAATACCCAAAACAATTTCATTAACTCTTTCCATAAAAGAAGAAATCCTTTCATCTTCTTCCATTTTCAGACTTTCATACCTGACCCAGAAGCTTTCAAGTTTTGCAATTTTGACTATGGAATCTCCTTCATTTAGTGTTTCCAAATGATCCCAAATAGATTTAGTAGTTGATCTATCTGATAATCCCATGATTTGCTGATCTAATAATGCGCTCAAAAGTGCTTCTCTTTCTTTCCAATCATTTTCCTCATATTTAGCCAAGTTAGGTGGATTAGGCTGATTCTAAGTAGGAGTAGTATAGTCATTCTTTGTAACATCCTAGATGTCCTTTCCAATGCAATTCAGATGTGTCTCCATTCTGATCTTCCATATGCCATAATTGGTTCCATCAAGTTTAGGACTGTCCTTCTTGAAATAGTTGGTAGACATTGGATCTCCTCAAGCTGTTAAACTTCTGGAAAAATAGGACTAGGCTCTGATACCAATTGTTAGGTTCCGGAGACAACTGAGAGGTGGGGGGGGGGGGGGGGGTTAATCAGTTGTCCAACAAATTCAAACCAAAAACAAATTAACCAACTTTAATGCTTAATACCAGTAAATCAATCTTTTATGTCGATTGACAGTTTTATCAGTTAATTACAGTACCGGTAAAGATTAATGCATGAAATAGAAAGACAATAACATCCACAACACATAATACCAATATTTATATGTGGAAACCCTGTAAGGGGAAAAACCACAATGGGAAACCTTACCCACAATCAGATGATACTACTGCAGATAGTATGTGTATACAAATGGGCTCTGCACATGCAGAAAGGCCAAGCGCCTAGAGCTCACTGCTCAAATACTAATAGGAGTCACACTGACTACAATTGGATGGTTAAATCCAATAAGGATGTACTACTCAAATTAGCATCTTACTATGCTAGATTTAGTACTAGTGTAGTTCTGATTCTCTTCACAAAAAAACCTCCTTCAACCTTCAAATGATGTCTGCGTATATAGCTTTGCTTATTCTCGCATATACCTTCACACAATTCTTTTTCACATTCCTCATCCGATCTTACAAATAAGATCTTACATTTATATCATAACCTAAGACCAATTTTAGCAGGTCGGTTCTAAAAAATATTACAATAAAATCAATTTACAAATAAAACAATGTCCGATGCAATAACTGATTCAACATGTCGGTTTATGCATTTACAAAAATAATAAGACATCTTCATAGCGTGTCGTGCTCATCTGGAAAAGATAAACCTGTAAGTGTGTAACCTGGACCTATTTGCCAGTAACAAAAAATATGCAAATACAAATATGCCAATGAACAAATCTCTAAGACAAAGTGTCCAAACGATGTCTTTGACATAACCATGTTTTTTCCATACCATTCCAAGTGCCGATGAATATTATATCTAGCCGGTGTACCAGATACTGGTGACTGTGCATAAGTCACTTGCTTGCCGGTGAATGTTGTTGATTCTCCAAAGTGCCAGAGTTGATAAGTGTTAGTAGGTGTTGACATCAATGACAAAACCATACCAAAATACCAACATAAGTGCCCATTTGCATTTAGCGAACGGCCTAACAACATCAATGTTTGGCCTCAGGCCCAAAAAATTTCCAACCAATGTCATCGCCATAAGGTTAATATTATGCTCAATAACTGGGTCTGGAATTTCAATAGAAAATTTACCTTTTTCTAGGTCTGATATGTTATGAATTGGAGGGAGTGAGGACTTTCCACTCAGTTTGACACCGAATAGAGAAGTCAAAGACCGAGCGTTGTCCCTTCAAATAGGTCCCTACCATGGTCTGTCTCCAGCACGTGATTCTCCATTTTCACCATCAGGCTCGATAGGCTTGTCACCTGTGTGTGGGTCCCCATCCACTGGGTCCTTTCCATTTGGCTTAGAGGAATCCGAGCAGTCCCGAGAATCATCCTTTCCCCTCTCCCCCTGGTTCGCTTTCCAATATATGGTTTCTCGCCCTACCTTGAATTCAAATTCAAAGTCATTCTCTTCTCTCGGTCCCACATGTTGTCTCCCTTGAGTTGTGTCATACAAAACCAACAACTGTTATGTGTTATACAAAATTTATTCGTAGCTTGTCTTATTAAATATATACCAAACCAAATATTTGTTCTACAACCAAACTAGCTTCTACATTTATGTAGGAGAGAAAAGAAACACATTCATTGGGTGTAAAATAATTTTTTGGGTACATCCATAGAAATATTCCCTATAGCCTACACTCCAGTTATAAGTCATCAATTTGTTTTGTGTGCTTTAGAGATTAAAATTAAGATGGTGATATTAATGGCAATAAATCTTTAGGTTGTTATTTTTTTATTCTTTTTCTAGTCTCCATAAATGGGATATTAGAAATCAAACACCTATTTCATTATCTTGTTATGAGGTTCAGTAAACAACATTAAAGAAAGAAAATAAGTAGTCTGGATTCAAAATATATCATGGGAGCTTACCCTTGCTCATTGTTGTGCTACTACCACATTTTAATAACATGTTTCATACATATTGGAAACAATTTTATTTTTCATGTTATATTAAAGTATTTAAAAAATTCATATCAATTGTGTAGACACCTAAAATTGTCCTATCTAATTAAATAAATACTTTTATTTATTTAATTAATTTATTTAGCCTCTTCTAGCACTTTTCTAATTTAAATAAATATTTTTATTTATTTAAATTATCCTTTTCCTAAATTAAATAATATTTTATTTATTTAATTTCTCCCACTTCTTCTATTAATTAAATAGATCTTTATTTATTTAATTAATTCACTATCCTTTTCTACCCATGACACATGTCATTCATCTCTTAATTCCTACACCACCTACCTTCTCATTATTTTCTTATTTCTTCTATCTACCCTTTAATCCTAGCCGACCATTTATCCTCTTCGCCTTTTAATCTTATCCCTCCATTTCCTAAAGTGTCTTCTATATAAGAGGATGCTTCCTTCATTATCAACCCTACTCGATGTGTCTAGTAATCTTATGCAATCAAGCCCTCTTGCGATCAACCTATCAATCACAATCCTTTCTTTGTTGAGCTCTTGTACACACATAAAATCTGAGAAAAAATATATTAAACAAGATCAATGGAGATAGGAGACATGGAGATTGAAAACCTACTTGACATGTGAATGGTAATATTATTTTATTTTGATAATTTATATGATCTTAGGTATTTTCATTGGTGTATGGTGGATGTTTCATTGTAGGACTTAGATTGTTTGTGGTTGGATCTCTATGGTTTTACAATAACTTTATCATCATCACTTTTCACAGTATAAAAATTACATTTGAGATCTCGATCAATTTGGGATTATTAATATCCAATTATTACTCCCCTAATAGATAGACAATTAACATATCCACCAAGAGTATGACATAAACTAAAATATGAAATTTAGTACATTTCTCTACCTGATAAAGTTGCATATTAAGAAGAGTTAGTAATATGTTGTTCCCCTCTTTTTGTACCTCCTATTTATTTTATATTTTATCTAATCAATATTAAAAAATGATATAGAGGAAATTAATATTGTCAAAGGAATTCTGTAAAATTATGTAAAAAATAGGTCTGTCAAGTTCTTAGGAAAAGAACAAACTATTACAGTTTTCTAATCTTATACTTTTGTAGATGTAATATAGAACTATAGAAGAAGGTTTACCCCTTAAAAAGACAGAACGATTTTTTTATTTGCTGTAGAAGTTGAATTGCAATATATATCTATAAATCTCCAATTTTTATCTTTACTTTTTAATATAAAGAAATTTTATATTAAACTATAATTTATTTTGGCAGTCCTTAGTTTTTATGTATTTTAACCGTAATGGTAGCTATATTAACTAAAACCAGTTTTTTGGAATATTAATGGAAGTATAAACATCACTTTCAAATTGCTTTCTACCTTCCAGCTGTCAGACATGCTTGTTATTTTCGACAGTGAGCAGTACAGCATTGTAACCAGATATTCTAAGAAAAACATCCCCATTTGAATTCGACTTTTGTCTCCGCCTTTCTGTTTTGTGGTCCCTAGTTTCCTATGGTTAGATTATAAATTGAACGGTTATCAACGGAAAAAATATTTGATAACAATTAAGAAGATTATATTATTATATATCTGGAAAATATAATCTTTATAAGAAATGTTTAGAAAATACGAGCACAACTAGTTATAGTTACTGTTGATTACAGTCGGCCTGAGGTGATAAACAACGCAGTGTTCTTCTGATTTTGGTGTTTACAATATAAGAATGGCCACACGTTCTCTATCTGCAGTGCTGTTTTACGCCACTACAAATACAATACATAATAATAATACTAGATTTTCTATTCAGGCATAATGTATAATGATATTGATGAAGAAGTGGAATATGTAGAGGAATCAAAAACAATAGCTATGCCCCAAGACAAAAAGTTATTCTTAGATGCAGTCAAATCCATATCTAAAGACAACTTGGATGGATTACCCACACATGGAGGAAATCTGAATGGAGAAGAGTTTCTAGATTGGATAGAAGCTCTCAATAATCACTTTGATTACAAAGAGGTAGTAGAAGAGAAATGAGTCAATGTGGCCAAATCATGAATGAGAGGATCAACATTGGTTTCGTGGAATATGATGCAGGAAGAAAGATACAAAAAGGAAGAAAGAAGATAACTTCACGGGAGCGTATGAAGATCATACTTAAGGCACAATTCCTTCTAGGAGATTATGAAGTTCAAATTCATAAGAGATTGCAAAATTTGAAACAAAGGGAGTTAGATGTCAATGCATACACTGAAGAGTTCCACAAGCTGAGTTTGAGGGCTAGGAAGCATGAGAAAGGTGGAGAAGTTGGCCAGGCATATTAATGGCCTTAGACAAAATATACAAGATGAGATAGGTATCCGCACACAAGAAACTATCCATAAGTGTTTTCAGCTAGCCCTAAGGGCAGAAGAGAAGATCAAAAGGAGGAGTGAACAAAATCAGAAACATAGGGGAGGTAAGAATTTTAGAGGTAGAGGAAACTTTGGTAGAGGGGAGCAATCACCAAGAAGTGAAGAGCAGCAAGGCCAAGAAGGCAGTGGAGACTCTCAAAGAGCAGAATTTAGAGGATCTTATAGAGGAAGAAGCAATTTTAGGGGTAGGTTTGGAAACTCAGGAAGAGGAAATACCGTTTTCACCGGTAGGTGTTATCATTGAAATCAAGTTGGGCATACCATAAGTAAGTTCTTGGGAAAAGCCTCAAGCTCCACAAGCTCATACATGAGGGAAAGAAGAACTTAGTTGTTGCAACAAGAGGACACTCAAGGTGTAACTTCTTCAATTAGCAAGGCAGGGCTAGTGACAGATGGAGAAAACTTGATGATGAGGAGAACAATGCTCAAGATACCCCAAGATCAATAGCCATGATAAAGGATAAGCTTGTTTAGAACCACCTGTAGGTCACATGGGAATATTTGTAAAGTGATTGTATATTCTGGTTCCACTAAGAATATTGTCTCAGTTGAAATGGTGCACAAACTCAAACTGAAAAGATTACCTCACCTCAGTCCCTATAAGGTACCATGGCTCAACCAGGATCAATATATACTAGTTGATGAACAAGCATGGGTGGATTTTAAAATTGGTGAGTACAAGGATAAATTATTATGTGACATATTGTGTATGGATGCTTATCATTTGTTGTTGGGTCGTCAATGGCAACATGATGTGAAAGCTACTCATGATGGGGAGAAGAACAACTATCTTATCACCAAGAATGGGAAGAAGTATCAAATGGATCCATGACCTGAACCAAAGGAAGAAAAAAAAATAGGCTCAAGTGTGATACTGATGAATGGAAAAGAGTTTCTCAAAGTGTTGAAACAAGGACATCAAGGCCATGCTATAGTGTTGAAACTTAGAGAAGAATCTAAGGCAGATCTAATGAGTGAAGTGCCTCAAGAGGTGCAAGGTCTACTCAAACAATATGAAGAAGTGATAGGGGATGACTTACCTGATTCTTTTCCTCCAATGAGAGATATAAATCATCAATAGACTTAATACCGGGGGCCAATCTACCAAACAAAGATGCCTAAAAAATGACACCTAGTCAAAATGAAGAGATCACCAAACAAGTGAAAGAAATCTTAGACAAAGGGTTTCTCAAGAAGAGTTTGAGTCCATGTGTTTTTCCTACTATGTTAGTGCCTAAGATGGGATGAAAATGGATAATATGCATGGACTCCAAAGCAATCAACAAGATTACTATAAGGTACTAGTTTCCCATGCCAAGGATTGAAGACCTATTAAACAATCTAGGAGGTGCAAGTTACTTCACAAAGGTGGACTTAAAGTCTGGTTATCATCATATTAGAATCAACCTGGAGATGAATGGAATACAACCTTTAGAACCAATGTAGACATATATGAGTGGTTGGTGATGCCATTTGGCCTCACCAATGCACCTAGTACCTTCCAAAGGCTCATGAATGAAGTCTTAGTTGAGTTTATTGGTAGATTTGTAATTGTATATCTTGATGACATTTTTATCTACATAAGGTTCAAGGATGAATACCTCAAGCATCTGGAGATGGTTTTGAGAAGTTGAAGAAGGCTCAACTCAAGATTAACCTTGAAAAAAGAGTTTTTGAAAACAGAGCTTGTCTACCTTGGTTTTGTTATTTCTCATGGATGTTTAAAAATGGATCCAAGTAAGGTAGAAGCAATACTTAATTGTCATATCCCTAGGGGCATAAGTTAAGTTAGAAGCTTTCATTGAATGACATCTTTTTATAGGAAATTTGTGAGGAACTTTAGCCATGTTTATGCTCATATTCTCAATACCATTAAAGGAGGGATTAAATGTCACTTTAAGTGGATAGAGGAAGCCAATAAGAGGTTTGAAAGGTTGAAAACCAAGATAGAAGAGCTTTCAACCCTTAGATTGCTTTATTTCAATTAGTTCTTTACAGTAGAATGTGATGCAAGCCAAAGGGCAATAGGGGCATTTTTAAGCCAAGAGGAACATCCAATAGCTTTCTTCTCAGAAAAGTTAAATGAAGCTAAGCAAAGGTACTCCACATATGACTTGGAGTTGTATGCAATGGTTCCAGATTGAAAAAATGGCATCACTACCTACTGCCCAAAAAATTTGTAGTCTTCACTCACAACCATCCCTTAGTTTTCTCAATGGGCAAGATGAGTTGAACCAAAGACACCTAAAGTGGTTGAGTACCTACAATCTTATACATTAACTATTAAAAACAAGAAAGGGACAACAAAAAAAGTTTTTGATGCACTAAGTAGGAGAATCATGACCATGCAGGAGATTCAATTGCAAAGTGTGGGTTTGGGTGAGTTGAAAGACCTCTACAAGGATGGTAAGGATTTTGCAGAGATATATAATGTTTGTTCTCATTTTTCTAATACCTCACATGTCTCTTATTCAAAATAAATGATACAAGAGGGTTTTATATTCAAAGCTCATCTTATTTGCATACCTCAATGTTCTATGAGGCAAAATATTATTCAAGAAAAGCATCAAGGAGGTCTAGGAGGTCATTTTGGCGTTGATAAGACTTTGGAGCAGGTTGGTGGGTTTTATTATTGGCCCAAGTTGCAATCAGAAGTGAGAAGATTTGTAGAGCAATGTATCATCTGCCAAACAGAAAAAGAAGCCTCAAGTAATGTAGGTCTATATCAACCCTTGGTCATACCTTAGAGGCCTTGGGAATGTCTGAGCATGGATTTTGTGTTAGGCTTGCCTAGGACACCAAGAGGATTTGATGGTGTGTATGTGGTAGTAGATAGGTTCAGAAAAATGGCACATTTCATACATTGCAAGAGTACCAATGATGCCACCTATATTGTAGGCCTCTTATTCAAGGAGTTAGTCAAAATTCATGGTCTTCCAATCAGTATTGTTAGTGATAGAGGTGTGAATTTTTTGAGCCACTTTTGGAGGACACTTTGGAAGAAGTTGGGCACCAAGCTATCTTTCTCATCTTCCTATCATCCTTAATCAGATGGTCAAACAGAGGTAGTCAACCAGTCATTGGGTAACTTGCTAAGATGTCTTACCAAACAACATGGGAAGACTTGGGATCTAGTACTTGGATAAGCAGAATATGCATATAATGACTCAATGAACCATAGAAAAAGTAAAAGTCCTTTTGAGATAGTGTATGGATTTCATCCTAGGGGCATATTAGAGCTCAGAGATCTCAGTTCAATGGAACCCAAGAGTGTACAAAGGGAGAACTTTGCAGAAGGCATTAAAGAGGTGCATGATAAGGTAAGGCAATCCTTACAGCAAAAATTCGAGAAGTATAAGGTTCAAGCTGATAAAAAAGGAGGAAGCTACAATTTCAAATAAGAGATTTAGTATTGGCATACCTTAGGAAGGAGAGTCTTCTAAAAGGGCAGCTTGTCAAGCTCATGATGAAGAATTGGACCTCTCAAGGTGGTGCACAAGTATGGGCAGAATGCCTATGAGGTTGAACTTCCACCTAACTTGGGGATATCTCTTATTTTTAATGTATGTGATCTCTATCCATAAAAGGGAGATAAACCAACAAATCAAATAGACATGCCGTCACTGGTTCATGAAAATTGGGTAAAGGATTTGCCACCTAGTCAACCGATTGAGTTACAGAGTATCTTGGATACCAAGATAGTAAAGAAGACAAGGAAAGGAGTCTAAAAGAACTACCTTGTTAAGTGGAAAGGGTTCCTGATTTAGATGCCATGTAGATTCCAGAGGTAGATGTACTTCAGCATGGAGTGGAGATTTCAGACCTTATAACTCAAGGGACTTGAGTTCTTTGACTCAGGGGAGTATAGTGCAGGGCACCTATCACTCTAAGAATGAAAGATTTTATTTATTTTAAGTTTGTGTGTTAATTTGTGATGTAATAATGGACAAACCATTGAGGAATCAGTAGAGCCATGGTTGAGTTGTCCAAATTTTGATTTGAGTCAATTGTGCTCAGGATGTTGTTAGCCTGAGAAGTGAGATCCTTATTTAATTCATAGAAAAATTACTCCAGATGAAGGTATTCATGTATTTGGAGTCAATTGAGTTGTGTTTTAGGACCTTTAAGAACCTTAGAATGCATTAGAATGCAAAATTTGCATCCTAGAACAAAAGTTGTCAAAAGTTGTTGAGCAACATTTTGCAATTGATTGTAAAAGTTACATTTTTAGTTATAGGCGTTAGGAAGCTGGTTGAACTAAATGAAACAAGTGGATATAAGCCAAATTTCACTTCATTGTACGGGTTGGAGGATTGGAAATGCAACAACAAGTTTTTGGTTTGGGAAGCAACCTTGTTTCCACAGGTTTTTGATAGTTTTGTCTTGTTTTTCCTTGCTTGTACAGTCCAGTATGAACTAGATGGTGTAAACTCATTGCCATATTTGTATTCTCATTTTATTTTCTTTCATTAAAGTTGATTTGCAGGTTTGATTTTTCCAGGTTGTAGAGATTTCTTTCATTCTTTTCAACTAGGAGAAAAACCCTTGCAAGTAGGGTTTAAGAGCAAGAAATGGCTCTAGCCTAGGCATTCTTTGATGGCACCTGTTGAAATCACTAAGAATTATAGGTTAGGGTCTATACATATCTTATTAATAGGGTGTGTGATGTTGTAGGTGCAGGAGGAAGAGAAACAATGAAGCCCTAGGCTCACCGCTGGGAGTAGGTGAGTTAGGACAACAAGAAAAGTGCGATTTATGAGAACATGAAGATTGGTCCAGGTCAAAGTGGAATATGAATGGAAAGACCTCTAAGGCCCCTTGAAGGTTACCAATGTTTTTGGAGCAGTATACTTGACCAGTGAAAAGTTCTAGATTCATCTTGCCAATTCATTGGCTAGACCTAAAACCCTTCAAATTAGTGCAGCATTGGAAACCCCACTTGTACGGATAACCCAAATGCACTTTTCCAATATTGTCTGTAACTTCCAAAAGGGTACTCAAATTCATGATTTATTTCTTGACTTGTTTGAGACTTTTGCAAATTAAACCCCTAAAACCATGTAGGGAGTGCTAATGCAATTAGGCCTAATTAGGTGCCGGTAGAGACCTAGAAGGGTTAAGAATCCAAGATGATGGATTTGGTTAGTCTTAAACCTCAAAACACATTGAAGACACCTTGTTGATGTACTGGTAAACCATAGAAAGCGATTGTGTGTTAAGACCCTTGCGAGAGTGGTTGGAGCCTAGGAGAGGAGTGTGTGAGTAACTGAGGTGGCAACCTCAAGTGGACGAGTTGATTTTCCCGAAACCATTGGCTATACCTAGGAAGCAAGTCAAGAAGGTTTAGATCCTAGAGGTCTCATTATCATAACCCCTACCAAGTGCCATAGGAACGACTTGAGTAGTTGTAGGGTTGAGTAGGACAAGTCACTCAAGAAGGTGTATCAAACAAGGCTTCAAGACTCTCTGCATCAATCACCCAAATTCATATTGCTTGAGGATAACATGTCTTTGGGAGGAAAGACTTGTCTTGTCCCATTTATTAAAATATTATAGAATATTGGAACTAGATTTAAGTTGTATAAATATGTCCAAGATTAAAGATCGGACTTTCTTCTTAACAATTGCTAGAAAGTTATTCCTTGTTGGAGTGCATTCTCACTCAGGGAGTGCATCAATGCTTCAAGGCATTAGAGGGATATTTATGTTGATCATAATTTTTCTTCTGGTGTAGTCTTGTTATAATGATTATAAAATATTAAATTTAGGGTGATGATATAAATGTAAGTCCTATGATTCAATTGTGCAAGTTATGTGTGTTGAAGATTTTAATTAATTTTCGACCGTACGTTACAGTTTGTGGATTTTATTTGGTGAATATTGTTATTTGTACTCCAAATATTGTATGTAGCGATCATCTCTCATTTTATTAAGTCTCAAGTTCCCTCAAAAATTTGAGCAACTTAGATTGTTCTTGTTATATTAATGATCAACTATTTCTTTACAAATCTTATAATTTTATGGGCTTAAGTTCTTAACAAAACCTATTATTCATAATGTTTATGGTCACTTTAAAACCAACTTAATCAATATAATAGAAATACTTCAAATACTAACATTATACTTTAATTTTGTAGTTAAAGTACATTGATACCATATTATAGTTAAAATATATCATATGGTATAATTTAATTAATTGTCACATTTTATGAAGTTTATCTTGACAATATTTTAGGACTTATGGATAAGATATAATTTATTGTATAGGTTCAATTATTAGCCTAAGTTGTAAACCCTGAACGCTTAGAAATAAATGTCCTCATATTCACTAATCAATTCAATTAAAGATATATTGACTTAAGATTATGATTTTAGATACATATTCTGTACATGTCTACACTGCTCGCTTTTACCAGTGCCCTGTTGTACTATGAGTTACCAGTCGGTTCGCTTATGGAAATTAAAAATTCAGTATCTCAATAGAAAACACTACACGATTGCCTATCACTTCTCAACCCTGAATACTAAGATTCTGTCCTTTCAGAATAGGGGATGGACTCAAAGACTTTTGGTTTTGTCACGCATAGAGATTCGATTTTCCATAACTCGTGAGTAGAGATTTGGTTCTATTGCCATACAGTCAGACACAGATACTAACCATTAGAAGAATTAGGTATACTTACAGATTCAAAACTGAAAAATAGCCTTTTGAGAGTTCACTTCGTCAAGTTCATATATGATCATCGTGCTAATAATATAAATGCCCTCCTTATTCATACAACAACATGTTTCGCGCACGCTTGCTGCTCTTTGGTTTGATTGAAATTGCGAAGAGGAGAAAGGGAGTGAGCGATAACGACGGAGGAGTGAGTGTAAAAATTAGTCTTTGTCCTCAGCCCTATTGATTTTCTACGATGGGGGAGTGAATGTGAAAAATGAGTCTTCCTCTCAACCCTAGACATCATGGAGTTTGATTCTCCTTTAAAGATCGAGCTCCTCAATGCAAAGAAAATGAAAAAACCTAAAGCTAAATAGCAGAAATCGTAAAGACGAAGAAAGACGTAGATTAGAAACCACAAATTCAGAAGTTAGGTTAACATTATCCAGATCAATGATATAGCACATGCACACAATAGCTTTCATACAGAATACATAAATAAATGGTCACAATCCCACAACACGAGTGCTATAAAAAGTTAGGGGAAAAAGCCACACTAACAACCTAAATCCACCAGACAATTGCATGGACAGTTCCGAACAACCGTTTTTGCATTCTTTAGAAACTCTATGCTTGTTTAATTAGCAACCGCACACAAATTGATGCCGTATAGTATACGGAAAGTTTCAAGCATGCGGAGAAATTCATTCTTTCATTACCAAATGTTATTGTACCCTGCATTCGACCACATTCCCTAAGTCTAATCTCTGCAAGTCTTTGTTCCATAGCCATATGTTTCAAACTACTGTCAGCAACCCTGTTTTAATGGCACTGCAACTATACTCTATTTTGACGGCCTGCGACTGTCTCTGGAGATGTGCGTTTTCTCCCGTTGAGAACCGTGCAAGCCCCTGCAAACCACTGCAAACCGCCAACAACTCCAACAAGCCAACGCCAGCAAAGCTGAGACTAATAATGAGCGTAAACAATATGCATGTTTACCCGATAGACATAAGGAAACAAGAAAATATTTACAGAGAAGCATGTTTGATTGATTGCCAACACTTACGTTAATAACGCGTTAATCGAAACAGCATTCGTTATAGTTTCCTACAGACAGGAACTAATAATGCCGTTGAAACTTTCCCTTATTCAAAAAGCACATTACATAAATATTAAATGGTTTTTTAGATGATGGAGAAACTACATAGATATTAAATGGTTGCTTTTCCAGAACATGGATTAAAGCAGATAAAGACGAGCATGCACCACAGTCAACCCGACAGAGAAATTGTTACTGATATTAAATACCTGTTTACACCATGGGCAGGTAACAATTTTTCCCTTTACCAGTCTCCCATTCGTTATTTAGAAGATATTCAAACATAAAATTATGTTGGGTGTTTCCCATTCATTATTTAAGAAGTAGTACGACATAACATTAGGATGACAAATGGAATGGAAGGCGCCTGATAAAATGAGCATCAGCGGAGGAGGGCCTCAGCTTGTTTTTCGTACTTGAAGCCATTGGACTTGGAAGTATCGGCACTCCAGACAAAGATGCCCTGGAGCTTGCCAGACTTCTTCAGTGTTCTACAGCTTTGATAGATATTGTCATTTCCTGTGCTTGTGTACCCCACTCTTAAACTCAACTTGCCCTTTTGTTTCACGTCTGTTGGCAAATCTGCTAAATTTGTGGCCCATTTACATTTAAGTGCCGTGCACCAGCAGTTTACGCATACCCATTGTACTGTTAGCTTTCAGTTTATATGACTTTTTTTTGGCGTTTCAGGATATTAGTGTTTCTTTCACGTTTCTTATGATCCCTCTTTCCAATTCACTTTATAGACAATTTAGATTACAATACAAATGATTTTTGTATGCCAACCAAGCCCCATTTGCAGCTGCCTTACACAGCTCAAGCCATTCACGTTGCATCTACCGAACATAAACGAATTTATTACGTATTGCCTATAAATTTAATGTATGAGCTTGTATTCAGCAGAGCTCATATTATGACTTTCTCCTCTGCAATCATGTCTGATGTTATCAGAGCTGGGAGGGCTCTGTAGTTTTTCCTCCAATTAGCAGTGGACTGCAGACTAAGTGAGTAATATGGTGTGGTGTTTGCTGTGTGATGTATTGACTGTAACTTTGCTTGAAGTTTATTGAATTGTGCTGATAGTATTGTTGTAGCCAATCTCTATCGCAGATCTGGAATGTGTTGTTTCGCACATGAAGCTCACACTGGTCTGACTGCAAATGGCGCTTGGTTGTCTACAGTCGGCTGAAAACAACGTGAGGTGGACCTACATTGGTCTAGACCGGAAAAAACAGGAGACAATTATTTTATCCTTTCTAACATCCCTACATAGATTAATTGTAATAATCGTTTTTACATATCCTTCCATAAGCTAGAAAGAATGGGTCACGGTCTCAAGACTTCTTAAGTATCCATTCTTTCTAGCTTATGGGGAATATCTACAAATGATGAGTACAATTAATTTATAGAAGATGTGGTAATCCAAAACTACTTGTGTGAAATTTGTGGTGAGTCAAAATCATTTGTGTGAAGCTCATGGTGAGCCAAAAACCACTTGTATGCAAAGTTTTTGGTTAGTCAAAATTACTAGAGTGCAAAGTGTGTGGTGAGCTTGAAACCACTTCAACATTATATCGGTTGGGGGTAAGTCATTAAAAAACTCAGTTGGGGGTAAGTCATTAAAAAATTCAAGTGATTTTTGATAAGGGGAACATCATAGCACACAAAAGCCCATTTAAACAAAACATGTGAAGTGTTGTAAATGAGTACGCAAGAAGGCTTTAGGCATAAACCCAATCTATCTGGCTCATGGAGGGATATCTAAAAACAATTAGTACAATTAATTTATGGGGGGATGTTTGAAAGTATAAATTAATTGTCTCATGTTCTTTGTCAGCATAGACCAATGTAAGTCCACCTCACATTGTCTTCAGTCAATTGTCAACCAAGCATCATTTGCAATCGCCTTACATAGCCCGAGCCATTCATGTTGCCTCTAACAAACATAAATGTTGCAGCTAACACTGATTAGAGTTTAATTTATATTTCCTATAAATTTAATGTATGAGCCTATATTCAATAAAGGTCATTTTATGAGTTTCTCCTCTACAACCATTTCTATTTTCAGTTGTTTGCTATTTTAAGTTTTTTTAATTTCTATGTCAAATTTAATTATTTTTCTATTATTTAATTTGAGAGTTTGAGTATATATTATATCAATTGAGAGTTAAGAGAAAAATGTATTCATTCTATTAGACTTATTGACAACATGATTATGATCACATCTTTATTTTAGTGATCTTTATAGGGCTTGAATCTTGGTGGATGGCATAATCAAGGAACATACTATCATGCCCATCAATTTAATTACTTTTGTTTTTGGTACTGATATTGTTTTTACTAATGGCATTTTATAATGGCAATGAGAAATTCAATTGTATATTATAGATGCACATGTTTTTGTATTATACTTTTGAACTCTAGCACTTTTTCAACTTCGCTTTTCACTTTATATGTGTCTATGATTACATAATCCAATTCAACAATGGGAATTATTGATTACACATCTTCAACTTCTATATCATTGTAGTCGTAGATATTTTGACTAGTCTTTTGTCATGCCAAAATGTCTAAAGATTTAATTAAGTGTTAATGCATACATTTCCCAGTGGTGACCAACATAGAGAGAATTGGAATAAATAAATATGTATGGTTGGATTGCTCATCTCACTAGATTTAAGTTGCAATATGAGCCATGCAAATCTTCATGAATCCTTGATTTGAATCAATGTAAATTTTAAATTTATGTATGTATTAAACTTCTAAAATATGTATGAATATGTTTGGTAAGATTGTTTATTTTGTTTATGTTTCTATTTGTGTAGTGTCCATAATATTGTTTATCTATATGTGTAATCATTAATATGTTAAAAAAAAATACTTATTTAGATTCTGCTAATTTTTTCCTTTGTAGATAAGATGATACACAAAATATAGATTTAATTACATTATTGAGAAAAACTTGTTCAAAAGTTGAAGATAAATTAGAAGGTTATCTATATGCTATTGGAAATGAAAATATATTATATTTGAATATCTACTTTAAAAATTATCTATTTTGAATGTGAAAATAAGAAAATTTCATTTCAAGATATATTGGATTTTCTCAATAGGAAGCAGATGGCGGTCTTAGTCATCCAGTTTTCCCCATACATCAATGAGGTCTGAGGTGATGTTAAGAATTAAGCACCCCTCATTTGTCTTATATTTTCCCTCCTTTTCTTTATCTTCATTCCTTGTCAATGAACTTTCTTGGGCCATCCAAGGGAACCACTTAGAGGAATCTAGCCAACCACCACCACTAGCTAACAACCAACCATTACCACTACTAGTAGATGATCTCACCACATCTGAGGGCTACTTAGAGGAAAAACCTCCATGTATGAGTGAGGTATAGAACTGTTGAGCCAAGTTGCTCCTACCTCTAGAGTGACAATGAGGAGCCTAATATCTAGGGGACTAGGAACATTGAGCCAAAAATATTTGGCCACATCTACAACTAAAAGGTTAAGACTCGCCACATGAAGCTGAATTGTCTAGGGGGACCCTAGTCACAGTGCTAGGGGCATTATGTTGATGATCCAATAACTCCTAGAGTTAACCCACCTCTAGTTCCACTTTATTATCTTGAACTTGTATTTGGACCATAACATTATTACAAATACAGGCTTTTGTGAGAAGCAAACAATAGTATCTATAGATCTATGAGAAAAAAAAAAAATCAAACATTTTTGTCCTTTAATAAGGAAAACAAATTCCACCCAGAAAGCATGCTAGATTTGGGTATATTTATAAGGAATGTGAGGCTAATTCCCCAAAAGATCCATATACAAGGAAAAAGGTTTTAGTCAAAAGGGACAAACAGAGTCATCAATCCAACTCCATAGTTGTTGAACATGGGAACAAAACCAGAATAGGTGTTTGAAGGACTCAAGTTGGCCACAAAATGGATGAGTGTATTGAATACCCATATGCCAAATGTGAAATCCCATTAGAAATCCTTGTAAAAGAATACATTGGGCAAAGTGGGTGAGCTTAGGCTCTATAACAATCGACTAGATATTGTGGTATTGGTGTTGCCAAACTAATAAAGGTGATTGCAAATGCCACTGTAATTTCAAAATAGGAACCATAAGAAGGTGTAGAGAGACCTAATAGTACCAAAAACACTCTTTATAATTGCATAAAGTGGTGTTGGGAAACAAATGCCATTCTTTCAACCATGGTTTGACTGAGTGGATGTCAATTTTACGAATTAAATTTATAGGAGATCTTTAGAAAATTTTACATTACAAATTTAAAATTTATTTCAATAATCTTTTAAAATAGGTTTGTAAGAATTACATCACATTGTTTATCCTCTAATAATATATCTTCATTATTTAGATTTTGTTTTTGCCAAGCTTTTTTAATCTTTTTTTAATATTACCACAACATTCATATTTAATTAGTTCGATCAATCTTATAACTTCTAATACATTTACATGAAGTATACCAACAAATTTATATAGTGGAATTTTGAGAGTGCCAGACCTTTGTGTTTTTGTATTGTTAATGCTTAAGCCAATCTTAAGGGTGTTTCAATTTTGTGACCTATCGATATTAATGCTATTAGAATAGTATGTAGATTTTGGTTTTCAAATCATAAGTTTGAGTAGCTATTAAGTTCAACTATAACACATTGAATGCATGAAATTGGAAGAAGGAGAAAAAGGAAATTGAAAAGATAAAATGGAATCAAAGGGAAAAGATCAAATTTAAATTTATAATTTCAATGTAAAGCTCAAGTTGAGATTCCTAAAACAACTTTCTCTGTAGAGGATGTCAATGCAATTTAGCAACATAACACTATGGATTTTGATAATGAATTTTAACAAAATAAACTTATATAAATATTTGGAATATAAAAATGATGACAGGTCGGGTGTATTTATAGAATATTTGGGGGAGATTAGGAATATTTTGGATGTTTTGGATGATTTACAAGATTGTCAATGCAACTTATGTCATGCAACTTAGCAACATAACACTATGGATTTTGATAATGAATTTTAACAAAATAAACTTATATAAATATTTGGAATATAAAAATGATGACAGGTCAGGTGTATTTATAGAATATTTGGGGGAGATTAGGAATATTTTGGATGTTTTGGATGATTTACAAGATTGTGTAGCTCGGTTGCATTTGTTATGACTATTACATTGAATGGACTATATTTTGGATTGGATATATTGTAGAGAGGTGTTTATATGGCTATATTGGAATCCTAGAATTGTTGAAGAGGTCAAATTACTAAGGTAGAGTATGTGAGGATGAATAGATGTTGGACGATATAAAAGGATTGTTAGATGGAGGATTGAGGATGTGATATATGAAGCCTCACCTTAGTACAACTCAATTATATGATCTATTGGTCAAATAATTATTGATTCACATAGTCATTGATCATTTGAGTAGAGGATTACTACCCTAAAGATATAAAAAATAGTCATTGATCATTTGAGTAGAGGATTACTACCCTAAAGATATAAAAAATTAGACAATTGTGTTTTTTATTGGATTAGCAGGGAGGCAGCCTTAACTAGAGAAACAACAACCAACTTACAAGATCATACAACCATCAGTAGACAAAAATTGATTTCCCTTCAAAAATAATCAAAAACTTTCATCACCCTATAGCTATTTCTACTAATACGAAGAAGCTTCCAGCTGTTAAACCAAATAACAATAGGTAACCTATTAACCTTCTCCTTAGAGCTAATAATCATAGAGTTCATATCAGCATTAAACCTATCATAAACATTTCTAGAAAAGTCATAAACTAAATAGTTAGTCAAAAGGGGTTTGCAGACCCCACAATTGTTCTCAAAATGGCAAGTCATAACCATAACAACAGTAACAGAAACATAACTAAGAACAACTACTCTTTCTTGAGTAGGTTCCAATTTTTCTTTGACCTTCCCAGATTCTGGATCTATGTATCATCCTGGTCCATGTCCTCCTCCTCATTTAGCTTGTCATTGCCCCTCTTAGCCTTCTTCTTTTTATTCCTCTGAATTCTACCATGACCAGAGATTATCCCCATAATAACATTGTTCATGATCCCATCAGTAATTTGACTAAGTGAATTGACAACATCGCATAATTCATTAATCTTCTTGTCTGGTTCCTCAATTTTATTCTCCAGAGTAGACAATCTTTCTTTCATTTCAATTAACTGCCCCTTCATCTTATAACTTTCATCATGATCAGTAGACATGGGAGAGCACTTAACCATTTCATCTTCCTCTAAGTTGTAAGGGTCCATTGGGCTTCTAAGAAGGGAATCATATTCAATTTCCATTTTACTATTCTCATCCTCCCTTTCCTCTTCATCCTCAGGTTCACTTTCAAAATTACTACTCTCATTTCTCAATTATGCTTCTTCCTCCATATCCTTATTGGGGTTATCATTCTTCTCTTCATCCTCCACCTAGAAATCTTAATCTTTAGGGTTATCCTTAAAATCCTCTTCCTCATCAAGTTCATAGATTTCTTGAAGGGGGGAATTAAACTGTTTAAACTCATTTTTCTCATAATTAATTCTCCCTTCACTCCAAAGAAGGGCTAACCTTCTTTCCCATTGGCCATAGTTATACTTTTCTTGATTCTCATCTTTTTCATCATGTTTCTTTCAGTTATGTAGCTCTAAGTCAATGGTGATACTCGGCCCAACCGAGTCACTGCTGGTCTTGTTTTCTTTTCTTGGGGTGTTTTTGGGGTTTCATGCTTTCGTTTATCAAGGTTAATATCAAGAAGAGCCAACTTTGAGGATTCCTTTCCAAGGACCGCAACGGAACCAATAGAAATTGTTATCATAGAATCAACAAGACTGAGAGAGTTGTGGGTTTTCAGAATTGAGGGTGGTAGTTTAGGGGTTTTAGCATAAAACTTCTTGGAACTACGAACATTACCAAAAGCCGGGGAAAGACTACTAACAATTGGGAAATGATCAACAACAAATTTGTACATCAGGTAAATGAGACCTTGATGCAGCGGGGGATTCGCCCCAATTTTTATACATGTTTTAAGGGAGGAAAAGAGAAAAAAGGGCATATTAATTTTATGCCATTTCCTAACATGGTTGAGTATAGGGAAGAGGTACCCATGTATATTTGGGTATGGCTCCTCAAGAGTAAAATACCTCATAGCATAATAACTAATTAGTGGATAGGGTTGAGGAAAATAAAAATGATCATACCCATTTTGGAGACACTGGTTTCTCACCCTTCCTGAAAAATATCCTCATAAACTTCCTGTATTCCCCTGCATTCTTCCTTTCCACCAACTCTCCATCGTTCTAAAGTCCAGTAAGCTCCATAATGTATTCAGGAGTAACAGTGAAGGATATTCTACCAACTGTGACCTTCCCATTCTGCCAAAAGTTGCAGACCCTGGTAGAGAGCTCCTTGTTGTAGCCTTTAATCACTAAGAAGAAAGGGGTAAAACCTGCTTCATGAAAAATATCCCACAACTCCTTATTATCTCTAAGTCCTTCACAATTTTTAGGTTCAGTGTGTTTGAGAGGGCCCCCCATATATAAATTGGTATGAGAAGTGGAAACAAAGATTCTATGAAAGTGCCCAGATAGAAGATTACAAATTTTCCTTCTCCTGCTACATTTGGAAGATATGTTTTTAAGATTATCAAACCAAAATTTAATCTTTCTGAGGTCCTTGCATGTGTGACACCCATTGAAATCATTATTCATAAAGGTCTAGCATAAAAATCTAAGTTTCTCCTTATCTTTATCATGAAAGCCAAAACTTTCCTAATCCAAGAGTAATCATCAACTAGAGCCATCGTACTCATATCGGGGAATTTCTTGTCCACATCATAGACCATGTAGCTCATCAAACTGGAAAGAGATAATGAATAACATACATAGACTAACCTCAATTATTATTATGTAGCGTAAAAATCTAAGTTTCTCCTTGTCTTTATTATGTTGGGTTCAAAGTTGTTTAGATTATTATAGAAGATGATAATGAATTACATACATAGAATAACCTCAATTATTTATTAATGATGTCTTGGTGTTGAATGATAAATAGGTATCTTGATATAGAAGATTCACATAAAATTTTCCAATTAAATGTTTTGACTTTATATATACATGGAGTTGGGTCATGATATGTGCAATACATTATTATTGAATTACTTTAGATGATTGTTTTTTATTAGTGTAAGTGGATAAGGATCCCATCCCATTATAGATTAAACAAATAAAAATTAAAAAAGTTGAGGAAAATAGAGTTAGAGACCTAGGTAACCTGAGAGCAACACCATAAATTTGAATTAGACCAACAATATGGACTACTGAAAATCAAAGTAGGATCTAGAAGCAAGCTTATCGG
Source organism: Cryptomeria japonica (assembly GCF_030272615.1). Lineage (NCBI taxonomy): Eukaryota > Viridiplantae > Streptophyta > Pinopsida > Cupressales > Cupressaceae > Cryptomeria > Cryptomeria japonica. Next base: position 243,257,602 of record NC_081405.1, on the reverse strand, counting down.
AACAATCTTAAATTTAAAGGTTGAAATAGAAAGGCCCTTTTTATTTTGATGTACTACTATCCAAGAAGTGTCCTATTTTGGAGAACTAAGGGGAGAAATTCTTTTAGATCCCATATAAGTAGAAGATGAATTAGATAGTTGAGTTGCCAATTTGAAAAGGGGAACCTAACAATTTGAATAAATAGAATCAGCAACTAAGGAAGGAATTAGTCTAGTACTACAGAGTACACCCAAAGGATCCAAAAGAGCATCAACAATACTTAAAGAGGGAATAATAGGAGCAACGACTACCAAGGCAAGAACAACACCAATCGAAGAGACTGTATGGGCCACAAGGGTAGATTTGATATGAGCCACCAAAGTAGGGATGGGTAATGGAGAGGGGTTTGCCAAAGATATAGGAGAGTAAGAGACTCAGTCCAACTCCTTCGACAAGAGCATGAGATGTCACCACAAGGATAGGAAGAGGCCAAATACCCAGTTTTAAAGTAGTGCCTACAACTAATTTAGGTCCAATATATTTAAAAATTTATTGATTTAAATCAAATAAAATTACTAAATGGAATGGTAAGGATCCATTCAGTTTTTATGAAATTGATTATTGATTGCATGCATGATTGGGTATGTACTTGAAGTGTGTTGCTTTGACTATAATATTATATGAATATATTAATGTATTGTTGAATTTTGAAAAACAAAATATTGTGACACAAGCATACAAGATCAAACAACAAACAAGAACACCTTCCACAAGAGAGAGTTGCACAAGTGAATGCTATATTACTCAAAACCAAGAAATACAAAATTATAGGATGAATTACAATTGTACAATGAGGTACTTATAAAGAATGAACAAAGCTAAATTTAGGACAACTAAAGTGCAAGCATGATGAGCGAAATAAAGCTCAACTCTAGATAAACTAGATGCATAAAAGCTAGCTAAAAGCTACAAAAGCTAACTAGAAGAAGTTCCTCTAAGTGAACTTAAGAGAGAAAAACATAATTCCTAGTTAAAATTCTCTAACACCCCCCCCCCCACTTTAAGTGAAACACAGGGTGAATAGAAAAAAATTAAATTGCATGAATATGAAAATGGGTCCTATGAACAACAGGCTTAATTAGGTACCCATGTACAAACCAATGAATTTTTCTAAGCAAAGAAAATGAGAGAAACCACGTAGAAAAAAAACCTCTCCAAAAGCAAAAGATGCTATGCATGAAAAGAATGTGAACTGTTAAAAATAAGAATCCTCCAAGAAAATGTCCCAAAAGAATAGGAACATGAAGAACATCATTGAAGAACAAGAAGTTGTAGGCAATTGTTGAATGATAACTACTAGAGTACTAAATGAAGAACCTCCTTTGAAACAAAGATGATGATCAAGATTAAGAAGACAACAATCTACATGACTATCCCCAATGACACTACTCAAACAATCAGATGAAAAAAATGGAAAAACATCTATCAATTGAATATATAGATGGTAGATGAGTTTGCACGAGTGACCCCAATGAGACTACTCAACCAAGCAAGAAAAAAATGCTCATTGAAAGTACAAATGCCAAAATTATGAAGAACACTTATCAATTGAGGATAGAAGGTCACCTCCAAGAAAAACCAAGGAAGTATTAAAACCAACCATAGAAACCCCCCATAATGCTAACATGGGAGAGGAATGAAAGATCCATTGAAATTGTGTTCTACCCTGAAGTGCATGAAGGAGAATCTAAATGTGCTCAAAAAATTACCTGCAACTGAAAAAGGGTATTCAAACGATGCACACATACATGGGATAAGAATCACTAGGACTCGATGTTGTCATGGAGGGATACTCACCGGACAAAGATGTGGTGGAAAACCAAAAGGAACTACAAAACCCCCCATGACACTTTATAATACAATGCATGTGCAAAATAAGGCACAATAAAATGTGACAAAACTCTAAGAACCATACACAAGTAACACTTTATCTCAATGTGTCCACAACAAAGAAGTGTATGAAAGGGATGCTCAAAATTCCCAAATATAGAAAAGTGTTGCAAATACATGTAGGATAGCCCAAGAGAAGCCATCCATTGCAAAAAGAAAGATTTCTGGAGCCAAAATGACCAAGTAATTAGCCATGAAGTGAAAACACAACAAACTAAATAAAAGTCACCAAGAGAAAAATTTGGAAAATCTAATAGCTAATCTGAATAGGCGAGTCTAATAGATTTTGACAATCTGTGGGAGTCAAAAAACACAGTCTATTTTTCTATTATGGTCATGGAAGCACAAAAAACAAGTCTAAATTTGGAGGCCTATAGTAGACATTTGGAGAAAAAATTGATAAAACTACCACCATGCATGGATTGGTGCAAGAACGAGCTTTCTGAATACATGTGGAAGTCAACAAATAGAGCTTGTATAACTACATTAGGATCAAAACACCGAAGGTAGCTTTTTATGACTTGAGAGGTCAAATTGGTCAAAGTTGGTCAAACTATTGATGTGATAGTCAAACTAATGACATGGCACCTTATTGACATGGCATTACTAATGTGGCAAATAAATCAAACCCTTTCAAAAAATCCTTTGGAAAATAATTTGATATGTAAGATATTCTTTTGAATAGTAAAAATAGAGATTTAGCTAAAAAAAGAGACCACCGCCAAATTTATGAGAGAAATCCAAAGAAAAGAGGTCCAATAGAACTGATGTAAGTGTTGTACCTATGCAGGTATACCTACATCTAGGCACAACTATGTAGGCTTTTTGAAAGGCTTATTTAAAAAAAAAAAAGTTTTAATCACTGCTTTTTAAAAAAATGCACCTCATCATAAATTTTTTGAAATCAATGAATGAGTGATAGAAAATAATTATCTCAACCTACGCGATAATTTTGAACCTCCATTATTTTTTCTAATGAAAGCACTAATGCAGAACAATATGGTAGTATGTAATCGTACTTGTGCAAAAAAATGTGTCTTTAGAAATTATCAATTTTTTTGTCGATCTCCAATTTTGACAATGTGATAGGTGGTCTTAGGGTTTTTAGGCCTTCTAAGTTTGATGGTGATGGTCTTTTGACTCCAAAATAACCAAATTTTCAACTACCTCTAGAAATCACCTCGTAAAATATGCCCTCAATGAATTTGATCCCAAATTTCAACTTCTTAGATTTTGATGAAACAACAATTGATCTTAATATTTTTCAATTTTGTGGATGCAATGGTGATGCTTGTTTTTCCTCAAAACTAATAAAAAATACTCTCACCACTAGATCCAAGCAATGCTTCTCAGCAATGAAAACCCTCAATGCTAATAAAATATTTGTGACCTTGCAATGCTTCTCAGTAATGAAAACCCTCAAATCTTGAGAAGGGGCTTGCCAAATTCAAGCTTTGATACCATGTTGAATTTTTCAACACAAAAGATTCCAAAATAAACCTACAAGATCAAATTGAAAACAAGAACACCTACCACAAGAGAGAACAACACACATGAATGCTATATTACTCAAAAGAAAAAAATATAAAATTCTAAGATGAATTAATATTGGACAATGAGGTGCTTATAAAGGAATCACATGGAGCTAAATTTAGGAGAACTAAATTACAAGAACGAGGAGCTAAATAAAGCTCAACTCTAGCTAAACTAGATGCATAAAAGCTAACTAGAAGTGCTTCTAAGTGAACTTAAGCTAAAAAAGTGTAGTTGCTAATTAAAATGCTCTAACATGTGTGAGATCAAGTGTGAAGTTTGATTCCAAGGCCAATGGAATGGAGGCTTCTTGGGAACCTGATGGAATCAAACAATGAGACCAAGGCCACAATCCATCTGGAGTTACTATGGTCTCATTTGTGAATTATTTTTTTTTGTAATATGAATGCAAGTGATAGTTTAAATGTTGTTATTACAATGAGGCCACCAATTTTTATTTTTTAGGTGTATTAATATTTTGATTTCAATTTCCTTATTAAGTTATTTTGGGGTTTCTGAAGGGTTGAAATATAGTGTATTTGATGTTTTCTATTTTTTAACTGTCCTTGGTTGGGTACCTATGGGTTAGGCAATTTTTCAACCATGGGGGCTTCACTTAGTGAACATGGGTTATAACACGTGTGTTCATGGCATACTAAAGAATTCCCCTATTTTAAAAAAATATTACCCTAAACTCCTTTTTTGTCAGCCCCTCCCAATACACATCCTAAATTAAAAGCCCCCTCTTTTTGCCAAATATTGTATATTTCATAACCTGAATTAAAAAATCCCCTATATTCATCGATAGGCAATATATTGTACCCTCATTTTTGGGATATTAAACCGCACAATATGAATTCATGTGATATAATAATGCCTAGCCAGTGAAGCCCCCATGTTTTCAACTCATAATACTGGACTTAGTCCAAGATTTGATATCTCAAAAATGTCCTTAATAGTCTTTAACAAAACTTTTGTTTGGGTGTTGGGGTTGTGACTTATCACATCCACATCCCATTCTCCCAAACTCATTTAAGTGGTTTAAAATTTTCATAAGGAGTTCACACACGTGAACCACATTTGTAAAGTTATTTTGCGAAGAGTGTTTAAGTACACTCCCCATCTCCTAAAGTTTCACACATGTGTGAGCACTTCTGTGAGAGTGTTTCTTGAAGACTGAATGGGAAGGTGACATGTGTCACTTCCCCATTCAATTTTTCCAAGCTTGAGTTTCTTTAAATCATCACCTTGAAGATGATGAGGAGTTCTAGTTATTTTTTCAGGGATTTATTTTTTTGGTTCATGGGAGAAGAGATTTGTATGGGTTGTATACAAGTGGAATTATGAGAAGAGCTTGGAAGGAGGTTCTCAAACAAGCTCCTCTAAATCTTCGTCAAGATAAAAAAATTATCTCTCAAGCTCTTAAAATATTGGCTATGATCAATTTGTGATTGTATGAGTGAATTTAAAGAATATTTTTTATGTGAATGTCTATTGATACTTTTAGGTATGTGTGAGTCTAAAACTCCAATGTGGATAAATTCTTGTAATTTGTAAGGGTTAAGTATGGATTTGTCTTGTTAATAGTTGTTATTGTTAATGGGGTACATTTTTTTTCTCCTATAATTTAATAGTCTTTAACAGAACTTTTGTTTGGGTGTCGGGATTGTGACTTATCACATCCACATCCCATTCTCCCAAGCTCATTTAAGTGGTTTAAAATTTTCATAAGGAGTTCACACACGTGAACCACATTTGTAAAGTTATTTTGCGAAGAGTGTTTAAGTACACTCCCCATCTCCTAATGTTTTACACATGTGTGAGCACTTCTGTGAGAGTGTTTCTTGAAGACTGAATGGGAAGGTGACATGTGTCACTTCCCCATTCAATTTTTCCAAGCTTGAGTTTCTTTAAATCATCACCTTGAAGATGATGAGGAGTTCTAGTTATTTTTTTAGGGATTTATTTTTTTGGTTCATGGGAGAAGAGATTTGTATGGGTTGTATACAAGTGGAATTATGAGAAGAGCTTGGATGGAGGTTCTCAAACAAGCTCCTCTAAATCTTCGTCAAGATAAAAAATTTATCTCTCAAGCTCTTAAAATATTGGCTATGATCAATTTGTGATTGTATGAGTGAATTTAAAGAATATTTTTTATGTCAATGTCTATTGATACTTTTAGGTATGTATGAGTCTAAAACTCCAATGTGGATAAATTCTTGTAATTTGTAAGGGTTAAGTATGGATTTGTCTTGTTAATAGTTGTTATTGTTAAGGGGGTACCTTTTTTTCCTCCTATAATTTAATAGTCTTTAACAGAACTTTTGTTTGGGTGTTGGGGTTGTGACTTATCACATCCACATCCCATTCTCCCAAGCTCATTTAAGTGGTTTAAAATTTTCATAAGGAGTTCACACACGTGAACCACATTTGTAAAGTTATTTTGCGAAGAGTGTTTAAGTACACTCCCCATCTCCTAAAGTTTTACACATGTGTGAGCACTTCTGTGAGAATGTTTCTTGAAGACTGAATGGGAAGGTGACATGTGTCACTTCCCCATTCAATTTTTCCAAGCTTGAGTTTCTTTAAATCATCACCTTGAAGATGATGAGGAGTTCTGGTTATTTTTTCAGGGATTTATTTTTTTGGTTCATGGGAGAAGAGATTTGTATGGGTTGTATACAAGTGGAATTATGAGAAGAGCTTGGATGGAGGTTCTCAAACAAGCTCCTCTAAATCTTCGTCAAGATAAAAAAGTTATCTCTCAAGCTCTTAAAATATTGGCTATGATCAATTTGTGATTGTATGAGTGAATTTAAAGAATATTTTTTATGTGAATGTCTATTGATACTTTTAGGTATGTGTGAGTCTAAAACTCCAATGTGGATAAATTCTTGTAGTTTGTAAGGGTTAAGTATGGATTTGTCTTGTTAATAGTTGTTATTGTTAATGGGGTACTTTTTTTTTCTCCTATAATTTAATAGTCTTTAACAGAACTTTTGTTTGGGTGTTGGGGTTGTGACTTATCACATCCGCATCCCATTCTCCCAAGCTCATTTAAGTGGTTTAAAATTTTCATAAGGAGTTCAGACACGTGAACCACATTTGTAAAGTTATTTAGTGAAGAGTGTTTAAGTGCACTCCCCATCTCCTAAAGTTTCACACATGTGTGAGCACTTCTGTGAGAGTGTTTCTTGAAGACTGAATGGGAAGGTGACATGTGTCACTTCCCCATTCAATTTTTCCAAGCTTGAGTTTCTTTAAATCATCACCTTGAAGATGATGAGGAGTTCTAGTTATTTTTTTAGGGATTTATTTTTTTGGTTCATGGGAGAAGAGATTTGTATGGGTTGTATACAAGTGGAATTATGAGAAGAGCTTGGAAGGAGGTTCTCAAACAAGCTCCTCTAAATCTTCGTCAAGATAAAAAATTTATCTCTGAAGTTCTTAAAATATTGGCTATGATCAATTTGTGATTGTATGAGTGAATTTAAAGAATATTTTTTATGTGAATGTCTATTGATACTTTTAGGTATGTGTGAGTCTAAAACTCCAATGTGGATAAATTCTTGTAGTTTGTAAGGGTTAAGTATGGATTTGTCTTGTTAATAGTTGTTATTGTTAATGGGGTACTTTTTTTTTCTCCTATAATTTAATAGTCTTTAACAAAACTTTTGTTTGGGTGTTGGGGTTGTGACTTATCACATCCACATCCCATTCTCCCAAGCTCATTTAAGTGGTTTAAAATTTTCATAAGGACTTCACACACGTGAACCACATTTGTAAAGTTATTTTGCGAAGAGTGTTTAAGTACACTCCCCATCTCCTAAAGTTTTACACATGTGTGAGCACTTATGTGAGAGTGTTTCTTGAAGACTGAATGGGAAGGTGACATGTGTCACTTCCCCATTCAATTTTTCCAAGCTTGAGTTTCTTTAAATCATCACCTTGAAGATGATGAGGAGTTCTAGTTATTTTTTTAGGGATTTATTTTTTTGGTTCATGGGAGAAGAGATTTGTATGGGTTGTATACAAGTGGAATTATGAGAAGAGCTTGGATGGAGGTTCTCAAACAAGCTCCTCTAAATCTTCGTCAAGATAAAAAATTTATCTCTCAAGCTCTTAAAATATTGGCTATGATCAATTTGTGTTGTATGAGTGAATTTAAAGAATATTTTTTATGTGAATGTCTATTGATACTTTTAGGTATGTGTGAGTCTAAAACTCCAATGTGGATAAATTCTTGTAGTTTGTAAGGGTTAAGTATGGATTTGTCTTGTTAATAGTTGTTATTGTTAATGGGGTACTTTTTTTTTCTCCTATAATTTAATAGTCTTTAACAGAACTTTTGTTTGGGTGTTGGGGTTGTGACTTATCACATCCACATCCCATTCTCCCAAGCTCATTTAAGTGGTTTAAAATTTTCATAAGGTGTTCACACATGTGAACCACATTTGTAAAGTTATTTTGCGAAGAGTGTTTAAGTACACTCCCCATCTCCTAAAGTTTCACACATGTGTGAGCACTTCTATGAGAGTGTTTCTTGAAGACTAAATGGGAAGGTGACATGTGTCACTTCCTCATTCAATTTTTCCAAGCTTGAGTTTCTTTAAATCATCACCTTGAAGATGATGAGGAGTTCTAGTTATTTTTTCAGGAATTTATTTTTTTGGTTCATGGGAGAAGAGCTTTGTATGGGTTGTATACAAGTGGAATTATGAGAAGAGCTTGGATGGAGGTTCTCAAACAAGCTCCTCTAAATCTTCGTCAAGATAAAAAATTTATCTCTCAAGCTCTTAAAATATTGGCTATGATCAATTTGTGATTGTATGAGTGAATTTAAAGAATATTTTTTATGTGAATGTCTATTGATACTTTTAGGTATGTGTGAGTCTAAAACTCCAATGTGGATAAATTCTTGTAGTTTGTAAGGGTTAAGTATGGATTTGTCTTGTTAATAGTTGTTATTGTTAATGGGGTACTTTTTTTTTCTCCTATAATTTCATGTGGTTTCTTATGATGTGTGGGGAAGAAGAAGGGCAAGTCTCTCTTTGCCCGCTTTTAAATTGTGTTATAAGATTCAAGTAATGAGGTGTTTCCTCTTATTGATTCTAACTATTTTAATCATGAGTATAAAGGTTATGGAATTGTGGTTCATTGTTAGTATGTGTTTTAGTGTAAAACTATTTTCTATGGAGGTCTCCTAGCTTGGGGAAGGAAAGTGGAGATGCCTAAGGTTGGGATGTGAGAAACACCATGGCCTTGAAAAAATAAATTGTTTTTCTGTAGATTGGGAGATTCAATAATCTCGTTGATTTGAAGGAATCACACTACCTTACTTGTACAATTTTAGGAAATATTTGAGAATTGTATAGTTCATCAAGTTTTAATTGTATTTGTCATACAAGACAAAAAAATATCTCATCACCATCACATTGATGTAATTTATGCCATTGTAAAAGAAAATAGAAGACATAACCTTTCTATTTAAAAAACTATTTTATACAATGATTACCATACAAATTAAATGTAATATTTAAAAATTGTAAATATAAATTTTATATTCCTATATTTAATTAGTGCTATGCATTTGTGTATAAGAAATGGTAGGTGAACATAAACTAAACACATAATTTGAAGTGTTTTTTATATCATCAATAGAACTAGCCCAATCATTATCTGCACACTAAATTAAACTAAGATTATCTGTAGCTGCATACAAGATACCAAAACTAATTTTAACCTAAAAATAAATCAAAACTATTTTCATTAGACAAAAATGAATTTTACTAGGATTTTGCATATAAACCTTGAAAGAAAACTAATAGTGTTTATGGTGAAAATGGAAACAACAATATTGAAAGACTCAATAGATTCAACCACAAAACCCTAGCCTAACAACAACAAAGATCCACCATAACATATGAAGATTACCTAAGAAAATGCAAATCAAATGAAATCACAAAGATTATACCATCACATGTCCAATAGGGTTTGGATCTCCATTGATCTTGCTTGATATATTTGCTCTCAGATTTTATGTGCACAAGAGCTCAACAAAGAATGGAATGTGGTTACAAGTAGGATCGCCTATGTTCAAAAGTGTAGTGTAGTCAAGTAGTCAACGGGGGGTTTGATAATGAAGGAAGCATCTCCTTATATAGAAGACACTATATGAAATGGAGGGATAAGATTGAGAGGTGTAAAAGGAGGTCGGGCATGATTAGAGGGTAGGTTAAAGAAATAATAAAATAATGAAAGGGGTAGGTAGTGTATGAATTAAGAGATGAATGAAATGTGTCATGGGTAGAAAAGGTTAATGAATTAATTAAATAAATAAAGATTTATTTAATTAATAGAATAATTAGGCTTAGATAATTAAATAAATAAAATATTTATTTAATTAGACTAGACAATTTTAGGTGTCTACATTTTGCCCCTCTTTGAGACAATGCGGCTTGTCGCATTGTTTCAAAGAAGGTAAGATGTACTGATACAAAGTTACCCCAAGATAGGAATGATATGCCCCCTCGAGAGATTGGATGAAAATGTGTGAAAAGACCACATACAATCTCTCGATAAGAAAGAAAGGCTAGAATGGACTGACCGGATAAAGTGACAGAGTCATGGGATAATGAAGACTGACTTAGGAAATGAGGGCTAGGGCAGTCTATAAGATAGACCATGAGGGAAATACATCCTCATTGTCATCTACACCTCCAAGAGATTAGAGTGCAGAGAGAGAAAAGAGTAGCAGCAGTCAGCAACAATGGCTTTGGTTCACAGATTTGACCGCATTCACCGATTCCAGAGGCCAGTAGAGGTAGGAGAGCCAGTAAGTACCACAAAACCTTTTTGTACTTTGATGCATTTATTGTTGTCATTAATGCATGCTAGGTAATGTAATAAATGCGCATTTATGTCAGGAAAGCACGTTTGTGTCCAAAAATGTGAATTTGTGTCTTCTGGGTCAAATCGACAATTCTGTGATGAACATATGATGTCGATTGGATAAGCTACTGAGAGGATACACTCAAGCAGGTCCTCTAGGGAAAACTAGGATAGCAAATAGGGCTAGGATTGACAATTTTGTAATAGAACATACGTTGCCAATTAGGAAACTACTCAAGAGGGTTCACTCAAACATAGGCCCTAGAATAAGATAGATCAAGGCACTTTGTGATGAACAATGAGTACCAAGATATAGTACTTTGTGATGAACAGGGAGTACTAAAATATGAGCAACACTTTGTGATGAACAATGAGTGCAAATGTGAGCAGCACTTTGTGATGAACAGGGAGTGTCAAACACATAGTACTTTGTGATGAACAAGGAGTACCACTAGGATAGAAGCAACACTTTGTGATGAACAGTGAGTGTCAGTAGGACTGGGATGATTGATTTGTGTGACTGCAGGAGTATTTGCCTATGCTAGAGTCATGGGAGAGATTCCCATCGACTCAAAGGTTGAGACTAGAGTTGACATTCGAGGACAGAGCTGCCATTAAGGGTATGGGTTTGAGACATATTCTGTATGTGCCTGAGTTTTGGGTGAACATGGGATTGCTGACTGCACTGGTGGAGAGATGGCACTCAGAGACATGCACGTTCCATTTGTCGATGGGTGAGATGATAGTCACCTTAGAGAATGTATACATGATACTATGGATACCAATTGATGGGGAGTTAGTACCCTACGATCGAGACGAAGATAGGGATTCCCTTAGATGAGTGTTCTAGGATCCAGGACTGGAGATGAGGGTGGGACATGTGGCATGGGATACCATGACATGGACAGGATTAGCACTACCAACAGTGTTGGCAGGAGTTATCAGTGGGTTCCTGTGTCCGAATAGGTCGACATGAGGGGTCGCTGCAGAGGACACAAGGGCTAGGAGAGATGATCTTGGGGTGGGTCCTTCTAGGGCTCAGACTCTATTGAGGCCAGCTGGCTCTGAGGGAGGGAATTCATCATAGCCGTAGAGGGCTCCCTATGTATCAGTATTGTAACATTTTTGTATGATGATGTAGACACCTATGGGTGATTGTAGCCATATGATTTTGACATCATTGTATCATGACACTTTATATATATATATATGAGATGATTCATCTTTACGATAGCTATATGCATGTGTACCTATGTGATGAGATGTTTAATGATGTATGTTTTATGTGATGGTTATGATATGGATGCAAATATGTACATGAAGAAATGCAATTTTTTTTTTGTTCTTTTATGTTTTATATGTGTATGCATGATGCAAATGTGAATGTATGTAATGCAGATGAATATGATAATGCAAATGTAAATTGTGCTAACAGGTGTTGTGTGTAGGATGTGATGCAGTTGTGATATCTATATGTATGTATGAAATGCTTATATGTGGTAATGCAGGTGCAACTACATGAAATGCAAATGTTTTTGGTGTGTCATTATACTCAGTCATGTGATAGCAGGCTACGGGGACTCAAGAAGGATGATGGAAGTCAATCAAGAAAGGGGGATGGAAGATAGAAGATATGAAAGTGAAAGAGCTTCTTGTGCATTATCATCATTGAGCTTTATTATGGCAAGTAGGTTATGACAATTGAGGCATACGTTCGACCCAGAAAGTCATTGTACCTGTTTGCATGGAGATAAGACAGTCGCAAACAAGGAATGCCCTAGTTCACACTAGACTCACAATGTCCTCATATCCTTGGACAAGTCATAGCATTACTAAGAGACAATCCACATACAGCAAATACAAATAGGTGACGATACCCCATCCTTGCCTTTCTAGTCAAAGACATCCTGGAGATAGAATCTCTAGTCAGAAACATCCTGGAAAAGATAAAAGACATGTCACCAAAAGATAAAATCAAAAGAAAACCAAGACTCGACACCAACATCCACTGTAGTCCTCAAATTTAGTGTCTCTTGTCACTTGTATAAGTCCTATTTGATTGTGGTCACAATGTTTACTTTCACAGAAAGGATAGATAGCACTGAACCATATGTTGTTCGAGTCTGTTGAAAGATTTGATTTGTTGAAGCCCATTGTTGCTGTTGTGTCTCATCTGAAACTGATTGAATCCATGAAACTGATACTTTATTGTGGAGAAGACAAAACTTTATTGTGGATCGACAATGCAGATGTTTCTTTATTGCGAATTGGGAGCAGATAGACTGAAGAAAACTGGAAGAAATTGTACTCCTCAGAACGTGCGATGCTCTCAGTTCCACACCCATCACTAGACGTAGGATTTTCCTTAGCCACAGATAGGAGCTGATTTATTATGGATGGAAAAAGGATGAAAATGAAGGTTTATTATGAAAGGCTAACCAATCTTGGGTAGATCAATAACAAGCCATGATGGGAATGGGTAAGTTTATTATGGATGAATTGGTCATGAGTGTGTGCAAAGTGAAGTGATGAAAGAGAATCCTGAAGGAGGGAGGAGCAATGTCTCTACACATGGTGCTGGTGACCCAGTTTTCACCATGGTACTTGCCCAGGGTGCCACCGAAGTGGTTTTCACTATTGGACAAAATGTTTTTTCTTTACTTTTTTTCACTTTTTTGTTGTCACAAGGTGCCTGTTTGCCAGGTTTTCACCAAGTAACGATTTTTATGTTTTATGATTTTTTTTGTATTTTGAATTAGGATACTTTGAAGAGCTATGTGTAAAACCTGCGAAGGTGCATGCTGTTGATAGGATCCTCTAAAGGTTCACCCTCTGTGGTTGAGAGTTGATATGCACCAGATCCATATGCTGTTGTAATGATGTAAGGACCAAGCCAGTTTGGTTTTAATTTGCCCTTCTTCTCTCTGTCTTGCTGATTTTTGGGGTTTTCTTTGAGAACCAAATCACCTACCTCAAATGTGCGAGGCTTGACTTTGTGATTGTAGTTGCATTGTTCCTTGAATAAATGATGTGTAGCTCGAGTGACTGTCTTCCTTGATAAAGGAATTGAGATAGAATTACTAGTGTGTGGACTATGTAGGCCCATATGTGTGTCACCTCAAGAAGTTTGGGCATCCCTGATAACAAAGTCCTTCAAGGAAGCTCCATTAAAGGTCCATGATGTATTGCCAAAAGGGGATGGATGTGTGGAACAAGTGGATGAGGAATGAAGGCTTATGATTGCAAAAAAAAGTAAAAGTAGGATAGCATGATGGAGACTTAGGATCAACAAGTATGCTTTTTGACTTGCAATTGTAGAAATTTTTGAATTTTTGCCCCCAGTTATTTTGATATTAGGGGAGATCAACTCTTGTTCTTTTTCTTTTGTAGGATTTTTATCCTTGACTTTGATTTTTGCAGACTCCAATAGCTTTTGATTTTGATTTGAACTAAAGGACTTTTCTTTATTTTTGACTTTTAGATTTTTCTTTTCATAGCTTTATTTTTTATCCCCAGTGAGTAAGGGATTTTGTAATTCTTGTTGATCCAAGTCAGGAAGTGGAGTGGAAATGGTTTGAGTGGATGAAATGGTAAGGCTATGTGAGTTCTCAAGAGGGTTGGCAATATGCTCAATAGATTCTTTGCTGGAACCACTCTTAGGACTATTGATATCAAGATATGCTTGCACCACTAGAGGAGATTTGCATTCAGACTTAGTAGCCACAACACTAGGTGGTTCACACCCAATTCCTTTCAAATTATTTATAGATTGTTCTTGTTGACTGAATACCTTAGGAGATAGTGGGAGTTGATCAACATGAAAAATATACTCACCACATCCCAAGTCTTCAATCTTGAAATTTTCTTTGATCTCTGCTTGTTTTGATGTAGAAGCTTTTAAGGATTCTAGATCCACATATGGCGATGAAAGAATAGCCTCTCAATTGGCTGGATTTGTTATTTCTGATCTAGGTTGTAGATTGTTGCAATATATGAATGGATTTGGATCAGCTTTGATAGTCACTTCAACTCCATTGTGTGGAAACTTGATACATCGATGATATGTAGATGGGATTGCACTCATCTCATGAATCCATGGGCATCACAAGAGTATGTTGTATGTGAGATCTAGATCAAGGACTTGACAAACCACATCCTTTGTAACCGGTCCAACTCTGAGAGGTAAGGTGACTGTTCCTTTGGGTGAATGCTCTTCATCATCATATGCCTTGATGGTAATTTTGTTTGTAGAATTCACAGTTTTATCAGAATATCCCAATTGTTTAATAGTTCTCAATGTACAAATGTTTAGACCTGCTCCTCCATCTATCAGAACTCATTTTATTTGATGTTTGTGTATGAAGGCTTCAATATGTAAAGGTGCGTTATGTGGCTTACCTATAGAGGTATCATCAGCTTTTGTGAGAGTAAGGGAGTGTGGAATGGAAAGGTATCCCACCATGGCTTGAAACTGGTCCACATTCAAATCAGTAGGGACACCACTATCTCTCAAGATTTTATCAAGAATGGCTTTATGTGTGGGGGATATGCGTAGGAGCTCAAGAATGGAGATGAGTGTGGGTGTCTTCCCTAGTTGTTCTACAAGGTCATAATCAGGTTTGGTTGATGAGGAAGCGGTGTTCTTGGCTGGAGCACCTTGCAAAGTGATTTTACCTCGATGGGTTGTAACATGACATTCAGAGGTAGGTTCAGAAGAAGATCCAATGCCTTTTAAGACAATCTTGGGTCTCTGGGTAGAATTCTTAGGGTTTTTGTCCTTGATGATAATGGTAGAGATGTAATTGTCCATCGAGATGTGATTGATAGTTGAATCATAGTTGTAGGATGCTTTGATATAGTTGGTTTGATCATCTATGACTTTAGCTTTTCCTTTGTCATTTTTTGGGAATGGTTCCTTAAACATCTTATGTTCTTGATTGGATGAGTGCCCTTCAATCTCAATGTCACCCCTATCAATGAGATCTTGTATGATGTTCTTCAGTCGATGGCAATTTCCTATCTTATGACCCTTGCTCTTATGAAATTCACAATATTCATCATCATTCCACCAATTTGGTTTAACCTTTGGTTCATATGGAGGAAAATCTGGAACAATGATTACCTTGTTTGCCACTAGCTTTTTGAAAATTGACTCAAGTGGTTCTCCCAATGGAGTGTACTTCCTTCGTGATTTAGAAGTTGTTTGAGTATTCACCTAATTTGATCCAGAAAATATGAATTTCGGTCGCACTGTATTGGCATGAACAACACCATCATTGACTGTGTTCTTGTTTTTATTCCAAAATCTTGGCTTGTCTTTTCCTTTAAAGTCATCTTTGTTTTCCTTGAATATCTTAATGACTCCATTTTCTTTTGTAAGTCCCTGATTTGTTGCTCCAAATTGTTCTTAGGTGGAGATCGACTTCTTGGACCATACCCTATGCTTGAGGCACCAATTGGAGGAGGAGCATGTTGCATATATGGATGATATTGATCATACACATGTTCATATGGAGGAGGTCTATAGTGATGCTGCATATATGGACCACTTGGTATAGATTCATGTTGAGGAATGAAATATCTATTTTGTCCATGTATACCATACTCTACAGGCATGTCATGTTCTAATGTGTTGCCCCCAAATTTGACATGGGGTTTCCTTGTGTCCAAATTTTGAGCATGCCTTTGAATATCCAATTGCTTTGATGGTTGATCCTTAGCATTGATATGTGATTGAGCATATTTCTCTCCATAAGACTTCCATAATGGTCTGCGAAGGTGAGTATCATATGCTTGACCATGTGTATGTGGGACCTCTGGTTTTTGAAACAAAGATGATGGTGATTTAGGCACAAGATGTGGTCTTCTATTGCCTCCACTATTAGGCCTCCTTTGATCCATGTTGGAGTGAGGTTGTTGCAAAGGTCAATTTTCCATTATTTGAGACATGTCATAATCATGAGGTATCTTGGCTCCACTTTGTGCCATCATTTGTAAGAAGTATTGTCTATCCCTCCTCATTATTTCCTCAACCAATCGATTGAAACGGGGATCCATAATGGATTCTTCCACATTTGTTTAATGTACTGAAAAGTTGTCCATATCATCATTGTGTGTATCATTGTTGTCTGTAGTGTCCATGTTCTCAACATTTGGAATGTTTCTATAGGCATCCATGTCAGGTAATGTAGTATGATCAGAATTGAAAAAGATATCAATGTCATACTCATAAGAACTCATGTTTGCGGACTCTTCAGCCTCTTTAGTTTCTCTCCTAGATTTTTGAAGACAGGTTTCAACCATGAACTAGGTATTGACCGAGATGTGTGAGACTAGATGAAAATGGAAAAAGTATGGAAGACTAAGAGTTGGATGGAATGTAAATGAATCTGAGGTGTACTTGCAATGTCCAAAGTGTAAGACCAAGTATGTATGTAGTAGAGTAGGTGTGACTTCCAAAGAGAGGATAGTTTCTCTTGATGAGGGACCACTTAGCAAAATGTTGTTGTATGTAGTGTGTTGACAAAGTATGATGAGGACAAGCAAGTGACCTTTTGACTCAAGTTTAGACAAATGTAAATTTAATGCAAGATGTAAAGCAATGATGGACTTTGTGAGACCCAAAGACAAATTGAATGCTAGATGAAAACCTAGAGAAACAACCTAGGAAGCTCAAGAATTTTGAAACTGATTGCTCTTGTTTGCTGGACTGTAAAAATTTTCCAATTTGTAAAGTTGTTTGTTGTGACCAAATCTAAAATTTTGACTGTATTTTGTGACAAGAGGACACAATGATGATGAAGACTCAATGTTTGCAAGTGTCTAGACTCAAAATGACTCAAAGAAAAGTGTGTTGTTTGATGTAAAATTGTTTTGCATACACTTGAAGACACAAAAGACTCAATGTTTTGTTGTTTGGTCTTGAATGCTTGATTGTTCAAAATAATTCAAGCAGAATTCTTATGGTTGGCCAAGACAATAGTTGTTGATCCCACATGGAGTTTCCCTCGAGGCTACACTATTCAAAGTGGATACTTAGATGCTTGACCCCACTAGCACCACCCTCGACACTCACTTCTCAAGGCAGCCAAGCATCAGTCCCCATGAAAACTCCCTGTCGTGAACTTTGTATCTCTACTAAGAACCGTATGTGTGTGGGCCGCTACCAAAGGTCCGACCTCTTGCCCCAACAACTAGAAGGATTTGGGCTTCTAAAACAAAAAGGTACTAGTAAGGGCATCCGCTCATGTGGCCATACATGTGGCACTTTCAGCTCTATAAATACAGAAGGCTCCCAACCGATAGGGGTTACGCCCTACAAATGATCAAATAAATTTGATCAAACGGGTTTATGGGGAGACATAGTGTCAGTATGAACTAATCAGCACACGTTATCCATAGTTTTCACCATGAATACAATTGTTTATAGTGGTTTGGAAGAGGTGGGTTTTCCTCACTACCACTTGGGTCATTCTCTTATCACTAGTAGTCCTAATGACCACACAGGAAGATAGACCCTCTAAAGATTAAACAAAAAGAGCCTGTTGCTCAAGACACAAAAGACAATGATTCAATTTTAGTGCACCAATTGAAGTGTTTGCTAGTTTATGAAAACAAGGCACACAATAAAAATCCAAAAACACTTTCCAAGGACCCACAACAAAGATTTATTAGTAGTTTGGATTGTTTGAAATAATCACCCCTTCCTGCAAGCACACAAGTTAGGTAAATTTTAGATCCAAAAGACTTTGTGAAATAGGGGCCTTCAACAATGCATTTTGTTGACCAATTCAAAGAGATGATTCATCATAAAAAAAGACCACTTGTAAAATGTCAAGAGAATTTCAGAAATGTAAGAAAATCCAAAAAATTTGCAAATTTGCTCCAACAATTAATTTTTTATGAAAAATCATAAAAAATTCATATAAAATGAAAAATCGATCCCAAAAATCTAAAATTTTTACTGGAGAGTCATGATGGTCTTTCAAACTTGCATAAAAAAATTTCTCCAACAAATCCAAGTAGTTTGTGAGATATTAGTAAAACAATAAAAAACCCTAATTTTCAAAGATCTGATTTTTGAGGAATGATTTTGCATCAAATTTAAAATCACAAAGAATAGATCCTGTGTATAATTCTGAGATATTTCCAAAAATGTAAGAAAATCCAAAAAAATTGCTAAATTTCTCTCAAAATTAATTTTTTATGAAAAGTCATAAAAAGTTCATATAAATTGAAAAAGTGATCCAAAAAATCTGAATTTTTTATTGAATCCTTTTGATACTTTTCTTGACTTGTAAAAAACATTTGATGCCAAAATTCGAAGCTGTTTGTGAGATCTGATCAGAATAAGGAATAACCCTAATTTTTAAAGATCAGATTTTTAGGGAAATATTTTGAATCAAAATTAAAATCACAAAGAACAGATCCTATGTATAATTATGAGGGATTTCCAAAAATGTAAGAAAATCCAAAAATTTCTCTCATTCTCTCAAAATTAATTTTTTATGAAAAATCATAAAAAATTCATAGAAAATGAAAATGTGCTCCAAAAATTTTGAATTTTGTATTGAGAGCTCTTGATACTTTGTTCAACCTGCAAAAACATTTTGGTACAAAATTTCCAATCCGTTTGTGAGATATGATCAAATCTCTCCAAGATCTTGATTTTGTGTCTAAAACCCTAGCTGCACAAGGTTATTCTCCAAATTGTTTTACAAAACAGCAATATAGGGTTAGAAAAATCTGCAAAAAAACATAGATCTAGCAAAAATCCATGTCCCATCGAGCGTGCCAAAATGTTTATGGTGAAAATGGAAACAACAATATTGAAAGACTCAATAGATTCAACCACCAAACCCTAGCCTAACAACAACAAAGATCCATCATAACATATGAAGATTATCTAAGACAATGCAAATCAAATGAAATCACAAAGATTATACCATCACATATCCAATAGGGTTTGGATCTGTACTCTTCCTATCTCCATTGATCTTGCTTGATATATTTGCTCTCAGATTTTATGTGCACAAGAGCTCAACAAAGAACGAAATATGGTTGCAAGTAGGATCGCCTATGTTCAAAAGTGTAGTGTAGTCAAGTAGTCAACAATGGGTTTGATAATGAAGGAAGCATCTCCTTACATAGAAGACACTATATGAAATGGAGGGATAAGATTGAGAGGTGTAAAAGGAGGTCGGCTATGATTAGAGGGTAGATAAAAGAAATAATAAAATAATGAAACGGGTAGGTAGTATATGAATTAAGAGATGAATGACATGTGTCATGGGTAGAAAAGGTTAATGAATTAACTAAATAAATAAAGATTTATTTAATTAATAGAAGGAGTGAGATCAATTAAATAAATAAGATATTTATTTAATTTAGGAATAGGATAATTTAAATAAATAAAGGTATTTATTCAAATGAGAAATAAGGTTAGAAGAGGATAAATGAATTAATTAAATAAATAAAGATTTATTTAATTAATAGAAGAATTAGGCTTAGATAATTAAATAAATAAAATATTTATTTAATTAGACTAGACAATTTTAGGTGTCTACAAATAGCATACATGATATCTAATCTAGTAGCTATCAAATAAATAATGTTATTGGAAAAACCCTTTATAATTTTTCTTCTACCTTTTTTTAACAATCATCCTTAATCATTTTTATGAATGCTCAAAGATGTGTTCACGGGTTTGTAATTTTTCATCTTTAATTTATCAAATAAATCATTAACATATTTTTGTTATGAAATAGAAATATCGTAATTCCATTTCCTTTTATTCCAAGGAAATAATACATTAATACCAAATATATCATTTCAAATGTAATCTTCATGGCATGTTAAAACTCATCCAAAAACTTTTGACTATTTCCTATAAAATTCAAATTCAAATTTTCTTTAATTAACTATCTATCCTACTATATTATGGTCTATGTGCTTGTTTTAACCTGTAAAATGGCCTTTTTAAACTATAAATTTTTTTGTCTTGTCCTAAAACTTGATAACCAAGTGGTTGTTCTACATACACTTCTTCATTCAATAAACCATTTGAAATAACTAATTTAACATCAAATTGATAAATTTTCAAACTATGTTGGGATGATAATATTAAATCTCTTTTGTGATGTCAAATATAGAAAAATGATAATATGTTTCAATCTAATCAATACCTAGTTGTGAAGAGGATCTGTTTGCAACTAATATTTCTCTATATCTTTAAATAGATTCATTATCTTTATATTTAGTTTTAAAGATTGATTTCAAACTTACAACATAATTTAAGGTTTAAGATCAACTAGTTTCCACATTATATTCTTTTCAACTGAATCGATTAACTCATTCATGGCTTTAATCCACACTTCCTATTTTATTGTAGCTTCAAATTCCCATGGTTCAACTTGAATATGAGAAAATAAAGAAAATTGTGCAATTTCATCAAGAGTAGTGGTACCTTCATAAATATTATTCAACACATTATCTTTCTTGGTGGACTAGTATTCAACCTAGATGAAGAAGGTAGTGAGCTTTGTAAAGGTCATGCAATACAATTTTAGCCACTGCTTGAGCCATGAAGAGAAGATGGAAAATTTAGCTCCAAATTAATATTTGTTTTCTTTTTCTTATTCAAATTAACATTTCATTTCCAAGCTTTATTCTCAACAAATATAACATCTCTACTAATAGTTATATTTTCACTCACTAGATTACACAAATGATAATATTTTGTCTACTTACTATAGCGAATGATTTTTTTCTCTTTTATCATCAAATTTTTACCTTGCCTGTTCATCTATATGATCTTGTAAGAAATATGTACAAATATTCTAATGTGTACAATTAGAGGATTTCATCTAGACCAAGCATAATAAGATATCATGTTTTTCATAATTTTTGTTAGACACCTATTCAAAATATATATAGATGTCAAGTCAACACTAACCACTACGCGAAAGCCAGTGCTTCCCACATTGGGCTACACATGGCTAAAAGAGAGGGGTTTACTAAAGTCTGGCTGGAGTCTGATTCACTAAACATTGTCAACTGCCTGAGTGGTCGCACATATCCTAGCTGGATGATTGCCAACCTGATCAAGGACTGTCAAAATATAATTAATGAACTGACAGATTTCAAAATCACACACATATACCGGGGAGGCAATAAGGAGACAGATCTACTGGCCACTCTAGCGGTGGGATACGTGGCAACCAACTGGTGGAGTAGCAAGGATGCTTTCCCCAAAAATGTGTGCGATCTGGCATGTAATGATTACTGCGTTAATTGATGATCCCTCATCATGACATGACTGATTTGATAGGGAAATGAATATTTTTGGTTTTCCCTAATAAAAAATATAGAAACCTCCTTGGCGACTGGATTTCCTATCTCATTGTGTGGTTTCCCTGCTACTATTTGGATATCCTTTAGGTGTGGCCCATTTTTTGCGATTGGTTGGTGATAGTGAGCCCTCCTCCATTTTTTTTGGTGACCAAGAGCATAATGGGAGGGGATAAGAACAGCCAAGAGCCCTCTACTTTCAAGAAATGGAAAAAGAATAAATATGTCTAGTAAGAAGTCATTGATGGTGGTCTCATCCCCTACCTAGACTGGCTTCATGGCCCCTCTCCTCTAATTACAAAGGCCTTTGTTAATGGATGGAAAAAGGGAGTCTTAGGGCTTATGTTGCCGATTATCAGATTGATGAAACTTTGGTGGTGATGGTCGCTGGTCTGGCTATGATTGGAAGAAGGTTCTATAGGGATAGAAAAACTGGGGAGGAGGACTTGTCGAGTTTCTTTGACAAAGGCAAGGAGCGCTCCAGAGTCACAAAGATGGCCGATGGCGGCTATAATAGAAAAGACCTCATGGCCCCTTGGGCTGACATGGATGAGTTTATAATGAGGTATACCACCCTCAATGGCAGGTATGCAAGCATCTTCTCCTACCATTTCACTATCTTAAATCATTTTTGTCATGGTAAAATTATCTATGTTCCCTACTATCTAGCCTCCGCCCTTGAGAATAGCCTGGAAAAGCACCTGGAGAACCCTAACAACCCTATTCTCCATGAGGGACTTATTGTCCTTATCATGGAACATGCTAAATCCCTTGAAATTGTGCCCCCGCTTGCTAAGATTGGCTTGCAGATGGAGGTCCAAGATGTCTCTGACTCAAAGATGGACCTGGATGATAGTGGGGTTCCTGTTAATGATCCTGAGTATGAATTGGTGGATGAAAAGGAAATGATGGTCACTCCTAGGATGCTTGGTAACAAGAATCCCCCCAGATGGGCGGCTAGCAAATACAAAACCAATAGCAAGTTCATCTCCAAGGATGAACCCCTCACCAAAAAGAAAAAGATGATGGATAAGGATCACAACCCGGAGATTACAAACCAAGGTATTAAACTGGACATCCCTATCAATGTCCAAAAAGAAAAACAGGGGACCATAGCCATTGAAGAGAGCTATGGAAATCAGAAGGTTGGTAGTTTGATAAATTTGGTAATGGAAGCCACCAGAAGCCAGGAGAGCTATTGGAGGTGGGTCGAGCATGAAATTGACACCTTCAAAATGGGGGTTAAAGAAATAATTGACATTTTTACCGCTTCCCCTGAACCCAACAAACTAGAGAAGCTTATGATTATGACTCAAAAACTCTCCCAGAATTTTGAGGTGATGAATTGCAATCATGAACAAAGGATTGGTAAGGTGGAACAATCCATGGCTGAGATTAATAAAAATCTCAAGAACCTGGTCGACATTACTAAAGAAGCCATGAACAAAAGCATTGAGGGGCTTGAAAAGATTAATGCCATGGTTGTTGATTATAGATCCTATCACAGTGATCCATGAAAGATCTTGGAGGAGATGATATGGTTGCTAGAGACAACAAAACCACTGGACCCAGTTCCAGAACCAGGAGAAGAAGCATCAACAAGGGTACCTCCAAATTCATCATGGAGGAGCTTGAGGAAATCAACAAGATTTCCATCCAAAAGAACAAGGATCTGGTGCTCTTAGTTAACTGAGAGATTTTTCTTTTGCTTTGGCTTGTTTTTCTGTGTTTCCTTTGTTTTTGTTTTTTTAGGGATGCTCCCTTGTTTTGCTGTTGTTTCTTGCCGGTTTGGCTGTTGGCCGATTGTTGTTAAACTTTAGGTTTCGGGTCCTTGTAAAATCCTTTTATCCTTATCAAAAACATTGTCCCAATTGTGATAATGAATTTACTTCGACAATTGTTCATCCTAAGAAGAAATATACCACTGACAAGTATTCACCTTCTCAGGCCAAATTGCTAGATATTCAACTCCAATGCTCTGGTTTAAAATTAGAATACATATATTAATCAGTTCCAACTCTATTACTACTTGGATAATTGTCCTATTTTGTTGTTTCTATGCCTAGTTTTATTCAAGTATTAGTTTTGATGGTGCATGTTTTCAATCTATAAGGGTTGGGGATGTTCGCCATTTATATTAATAAAAAAGAAAATATAGATGTCTCAATAATTTTATCCCAAAACATATCAGATAGACCATTATATTTATATATGCTTCAATTCATTTCTATATTGATACATCTTTTGCATATGACAACTCCATTTTTTTGAGGAGTATAACTTATTGTCAATTACTTGTGAATTCCATTATTTTTGGAAAAAATCCCAAAATTCATTAGAGTTGAATTCCCACTCTCTATTTTGTGTAGGATTTTGATATGACAAGCAATTTTTTCTCCACAATATCTTCAATTACTATTTTAAAAAAAGAAAAATTAATTTTTCTCAGATGAAATAGACCAGCATTCTTTTATTAAAATCACAAAAAAGAAACAGAATAAATAAATTTATATTAAGAGATAGTGTTTACATTAGACCACAAATATCAGTTTTTAGTAATTTAAGTGGTACTTATTCTCTCCACAATATTCCTATTGGGAAGGAATCACAATGTTTCTTACCAACAATGCACCCTTCACAAACTGGATGATCGTGAGAGATAAGTGGTAGTCCTCTTACCATATACTTTTCATAGAATAACTAATTTCCTCTGAAATTTAAATGCCATATCTATTGTGACATAACCATGAATAATCATTCTAATTTGTTCTAAGGACTTTAGTCTCACTATATGCAAGCCTTAGAAGTTTATCCTAATTTGTAAAATCCTAACCTTTGTATTTATATAATTATTTATATTCTTGTCATAATTGATACATTCACTATTTTCTAATATTGTAGAGTATTACTTTCCAACAAGTATCCCTATGATGGATAAATTATAGTGGTAACCTAGCGGTATATACAAATTAATTTATTTTTACTAAAATTACACCCTTAGTTGTAACTTGAACTTCCTTATCATCACCAAGTATCGCATGTATTCTAAAAGAATCAACCATAGTTGCAAAAATATTTTTATTTCCAATCATGTGGCTACTACAATCACTATCGAAAATCCATAAGCTGTCTCACTCTTCATTTGTAGAATTATAAGAAAGAAACTAGTTAGTATGTAATTCTTTTTCTTTTTCTTTAGAAAAATTTAGATGTTTTCTATTCTTTTTCAAATAGTATCATTCCTAATAGCCAAAATTTCTTATAATAGTGATATTATACATTTGATTAATTATGATTTTTACTATTATTTAACCATAACTTGAATTTATTCATCCATAAAAATTTATAATTGGTCCACTATTAGCTCCTTTATTGAAATTGATGTTTGTTCCTCTTTCTTTGAGCTTTACCTTACTCCAATGAGATATCCATACTAATTGTTTTTTCTTTTTCTTTGAGACATTTTTGTTTCCCTAAAAGTGTAATTCAACTACTTTTTTACTATACCTATTCATTCTTTCTCATGGATTTGAAGAGACCCCATAAAATCAGTTACCGAAGGAAGACTTAAGTCTTTTGATTCCTCAACAACTTCTACAATTAGATCAAATCGAGAAAGGAGACACATTAGTATTTTTTTCACACAATTTCTTTATTAGGTAGATTTCTCAATAGGACCTAATTTGTTTGACTAAACTCAACACATACAAAAATAAATATTGTGTAGGTTTTGAGTCTTTCATGCCATGTTTTGAAATTCCCTTATGGATTATTTTGACTTTATCTATTTTATAATATACATTTTGTAACAAATCCCAAGCTTCTTTGGATTTTCCCATTGCATCTATTCTTAAAAAAATAACTCATGGATAGCTTGTTGGATGAAAAACAAGACTTTTGAGTCTTTTTTATGTTTTCTTTCAACTAAACTCTATGCGCAAAATTTGCAATAGGAAGAGCTTGAACATCTAGAGGTTTCATAAAACCTTGTTCTACTATGTTATGAATTGCATTTCTATACTCCAAAAATCATAATTTTCACCTTTAAATATAAATGTTTGAGATTGGATTAAACTTAATTATATTAATTTATCAAAAATGTAATTATCTCTAGTAATATTATCTTGCATACTCCACCCAAACTTTACATTTCTCTACTGAGATTGAGCCCACTTTTTTTATGAATATGAAAATCAAATTTCATTAATTAGAAATCAGAATAAATATTCACAAAAATAAGGTGGATGGACACATGGTCACATCCCAAGAGTCAGAGGAGAAAAGCCTTGAATCAAACAACTAGTCACAGGGGAAACCCCATAACAAAAAGAAAATAACAACATATAAGTCACTAAGTGATGAAAGCAATTCCAATTAGTGGCGAAGGTGGATCTTAATCATTAGGTTTACCCCAAGCATCACCGGAGTCAGAAGTGACATTAGGAATAGAGTAGCCATCATCACCTTTTTCATCACTTTCTTCTAAAGGAGCCACCGAATGCTGACGAGAAATAGTAAGGGCAAGCCAAGGCAACCCTTAGGAGGGCACGATGGGTGGCCAACCAGAACCACCTCCCTGCGAGGCTCCAACACCACTAGTAGACCAACCATCACAACCACTAGCAGTGGTTCTATCCCCTCCCCAAGGGGCAGAGAAGCGAATGCTGATTCACACCTCTACTAGACCAACGACCAAATCATCGAGGTCTAGCCTAAGATCTATGATAGTGAGATAGCCACATGAAAACAATCTGCCCCTACCGCTGACCTTGGGAGGGGGAATGACTATGAGGGGAAGAAGGATCCTCAGGAGGAACCCTAGCCACAACAAAAGTTGCATTTCCCCAATGGTCAAGTAAAACCTACAGGTGAGCCACCTCGAAAACAAATTTATTTTCTTGAACTTGAATCTAAAAAAGTACATGCGGGCATATAAGAGCTTTAGAATAAAGCGAGATGTTGGTATCCATAGAGTTGTGTGAAAAAATAACTGCATTTTTATCCTTCCAAATCATAAAAAGTATCTCCATCCTGAAAGCATGCTAAAGAGGGGTGTATTTCTTAGGAAATTGGGGAGAATCATCCAGAAGGGCCATGTGCCAGGAAAAAGGTTTAGGTCAAAAGGGTTTGGAAAAATTATGAATCGAGACTAATAAATTTTGACCCCTCTTAAAAAACCAAAAGAGGTGTTGAAAAGATTCACGATCCCATAGAATGGACATCAAGGGTCTCGAACTTCCATATGCACCAATTGGGAGACAACAAGAAAGCCTTGGAAAAGAATACACCAGGATAAGTGTGCAAGCTTAGGCTCAAGCGCAATCAACCAAACATTAAGAAATGTACACTACCAAATAGAGATGAGTGATTGTAAATGTCACTTATAATTCAAAGCATCCACCATGGGGAGATGGGGAGAAATCCATTTGTAACCTATATGAGGTTTATAATTCTTGAAAGTAGTGTCTGGAAACCATTTCCAATTCTTACACTATGGAGTGAGGGATTGAATGCCAATCTTGTGCATCATTTCCATAGAGAGAGCATCTCAAAGAACTAGAAAAGTCTGATGATCAGATCGAGAGAGACAAAATCTTCTTTTAAGATTCTCCCAAGAAATAAAATTCATAGTAGCTCTAGGAAAAAGATCAAAAGGAGTACCTATTATTTTTTTGTGAAAATGCAAAGCCTTAATCCAAGGTAGCCGAGCAAGAGAGAGTCCCTATGATTGAACGAGAAGAGACCACCAAAGGTTATGTTGGTTGAAGGATAAACCATTCCTGAAGCCAGAGCCAACCCATTGAAGCCAAGGTTTGACAACATCCCAGGCTTTCTAGATACTTTTGGCAACAAAAGTTCCTTGTTTGTGAACTAAGTCATGAATAAAGAGAAGGGTCTGAAAGCCAATCACATTCTACGCTAGGTGATGAAGATGAAAACTTGAAGAGATACAATTCTGAAGAAGGATTTTCCAAGCCTCATTGCTAGAGATGGACAAAACAATACATTTAACACATAAAGAAAGGACTTGGCATTGAATAGAAATCAACCAAAGGCCACCAGAGTCACACAAGAGGCAACAATAATCCCATGCAACTTTGTGGAAGCCTCTGTGTTCCTCAGAAGAGGCCCAAAGAAAATATCTGAGGAGCTTCTCTAGTTTCAAGTATGAAGCTTTAGAGGGAGCCCAACAAGAAGATTAGTAAACATGAGTAGCTATGAGGATCTTGGAACAAATCTAAAATTCCCTACTAGAGAAATGGGTTTGGTAACCCAAAAAGATATTTTCTTCTCAATTTGTTAAAGAGCAATATTCCAAATCTCAATAGGAGAAGCTTCAAAGGAAAAAGGAATGCCTAAAAAGCAAAAGACCTCGCTTGGGAGAATCCACTTCTAACCATAGTCCTAAAGGCAAGAAGGGGTGGGTGATGTTGATTGCCTATAACATTGAGTTTTATACCATTGAATGGCAGAACTAGAGTCAAGGAAAAAGTATCCAAATAGTGAAGAGCCTCCTTGATATTATTCACATCCTCAGACAGAGTACGGAAGGAATAATCTTGGAAATGAAACAAGTTGGGCAAAATAATTCGACAAAGAAATGCCACAAACACAACCAAGAGCGATGGACTTGGCAAGAAGATAACCAAACCCCTCTGCAACTAGAACATATGAAGTGGGAGAAAGAGGGCACCCCTGCTATATAAAATGAA
The DNA here is from genome assembly GCF_030272615.1 of Cryptomeria japonica. NCBI lineage: Eukaryota > Viridiplantae > Streptophyta > Pinopsida > Cupressales > Cupressaceae > Cryptomeria > Cryptomeria japonica. Next base: position 243,229,186 of record NC_081405.1, on the reverse strand, counting down.
AAAGGCCAAACATAGAGGATTTTCTACCATTAATGGTGATGCAAGAAGAAGCATCTGCAAAAAGTATTTGAACCATATGGAGAAAATGCATCCCAAATCCCAAGGCTCTTAGCATGGCCAAGATGAACAACCATTCAATATGATCATAAGCTTTGGCAAAATCAATTTTAAGAAAAAGAGCTTTCTTCTTAGATTGTCACGCCCACTCCATACCTTCCTAGACCATAATAATATTGTTAAGAATAAACCTGGACTTAATGAAACCAATTTGTTTAGGTCAAACAATCAAAGGAAGAAGGTGACATTCTTGCAAACCCATGGATTTAGGAATGACTTTATAAGAAATATTAAGTAGAGTGATTGGGCACCAATTGCAAATACCTAGGGGATCCCCAAATTTAGGTATGAACTTGATATTTCCTTTATTAATAAGTTTTCCTAATGAGTTAGAGTAGAAATCTTCAAGATAAACATTATAGAGATCAGGTCCCACCCAATGCCATGTGGTTTATAAAATACATAGGGAAAACCATCACAATCGGGTGCTTTATCATACGCCATGGAAAATTTTGCCTCTTTGAGATCAGCCAAAGAGAGAAGTTGATTGCAAAAAGTGATTTGTTCTTCAAACAACCGATGTGGAGCAGAACCAAGACACTCCTGCAGAGCACAATCCCACTCAAGAGTGGGAGGCAAAGCTGCAAGAACCTACTCATAATGTGCACAAAGGTTTGTAAAATATCAGGTAGCACAGAAAGGAATTGAACCCCTTCTCTGATCGTTTTAATGCCCTGAAAAAGAGTGTCTGGCATGAAGTATCGAAGAAAAATACTTTGAGGCATAGTCACCCACCTTATATCAGTGGAGCCTAGCTTTGATTTGGGCACCCTGGGCAGCATAATTGTCTACAATTTTCTCTTTTTGTCACAATTAATAAGCTTTAGATTCAAGATTGCCAAAGAAAGGATTATCAACAAGAGCCTCCATGGCACGCTAGAGCTCCAAGGTAGTAGCCTTGTATGAATGTCAACAAAAAATGGAAAACTAGCGGTCATAGATGTGAAGAAAGTGAGTGGTATGTTGAAGGGTACAACACCACCACACAATCCAACTTATACATTGACCAAGACGGGCTTCCAAATTCCAAACACACTGAATAGATAACATTGGGTGATGAGTCATCATCGATGTATTCAAAAATAATTGAATAGATCCCTTAGAAGGCTTGGCCGGACCCACTTGCCACTTAGTGCAAAATAAATAGGAAAATGATTGGATAGAGTAACCTCTAACAAAGCCATAATTGGCAAGGGAGACGTGGAGGCAAAATGAAAAATAAATTATGCTGAGATCATGGCACAATCAAGCCTCTTAAACACTTTGTCACAACTAGCACGAAAGTTACACCTTGTATTCCTAACCATTTGAGGTTGACGTCAAAACATAGTGGGATCAAAGAGGCCCAACTTGTTTCGCATAGAGTACCACACTTCCCGCTCACTAGTTATCCATGTGAAAGAAAGGACACCATCCTTATCATCTGCCATCTCCACCATATTAAATTAACCACATAAAAGCCAAGTGGCAAGTGGCATTGAATTAGCTATCCATCGCCACAAGCCAAATCTTTCTGCAACATCATTGGAAGCATAAATGTTGATAATCCAAAAAGAATAACTACCCACATTCAAGATGAGCCAAATGGCTTGTTGAGTCGAACCAGACCGATGGTCTACCAAACAAGAATGTTTGCATGGTGTAAGAATAGTGACCTCTCTTGCATAACCCGCCTCATGATGAGATGGGTAAGGGAAGCTATTAGGCCAGATCACACGGCAGGGGACAAACAACATGAAAGAGGAAATTTTAACTTCTTGTAGACACTATACATCAAGACCAAAATATTTTTGAAGAGTATCCCTCATGGAATACTTTCTTGGGAGGTCAGTCATACCTTTGACACTCCAAGAGAGAAAATTCATGAGAAAAGCTGCATATCTTCCTCATCTTGTTTTAAAGAGGAAAAAATATTTTGGAGAAAAGAAGCTACTGATTAAAAACTAACAACACCACACTTGCGTTCATCAGAAACTCACTCTTTCTCCTCCGCATTCTCTGAAGGACTGCGAGAGCAATGCAAGGTGGATGACTATTTACTAATAACCGAATCAACCAAGGGGGTTTGCATAAAAGGCTGCGATGAAGCCTTCGAAGTTGAAGCTGACGCTTCAACTTCCTTCCCCTTTAAGGAAGGGTTTAAAACTGGCAGAGGAGCTGAAGTATCCCCAGACTTGTTGGAAGAGACATTCTTCCCCTTGCGACCCACTTGGGTCTATTTTTCTTCAAAAGGGGCTACTTCAGCAGAGTGCAACAGTTCAGAAACTTGCAGTAGTGAGGGTTTGGGCTTTGATGAAGCCAATAGGCAATCCTTGATCTTATGGTCTGCGGATTGACAATGGAAGCAAGTATTAGGCAAATTTAAGTAAAGCACCCTCTGGGTATTACGAACATCCCAAATTTGAATCTCAACATGCTATTTGAGTTCTTGAGCAAGATCAACTTTCACATAAACTCCTCGCTGAGGCTGGGCTTGATAAAAATGCATAGGCTTGTGACTGACCACCTTATCAATAGCAAAAGCAATATCACCTAGGAAGTTCTCGCATGGCAAAGGTAAGCTAGGGAACTCAACCCAAATATGCACTTTATGCATTTTATCATCAGAAATAGAAAAAACATGAGACCAAGGTTGAAAAACTAACAAGGAAGATCGGACATACCAAGGACCATTCTGGAGAATGGGTTGCACATGGTTAACTTCAATAAAATATAAAGTAAAAACCCCTTGGTGGGATTTTAAACACCCTCCAATAGAATACCATGTGGGGTCTAGGAGTGAGCAACCCAATTTGTCAAAATGCTTTAAGGGGGGACCTTCCCAACAAAATAACCTATTAAAGCATGTTTTTCAAGCTATTGATGAGCATTATCGATCTCAAGGATGGGCAAAACCACATCCATAGGGGTGTTAGAATGCATACCTCATTAAAGACTTTGGGGATGAACTTATTGGGACACTTGTTCAAAGGAGCCATTGATAACTACCACAGACCAATTAGTACTAGTAGAAACTATTGGGCTGTGTCTGGACGAAGCCATATAAAGGGCAAAAAACACAATATCATGCAATAAATATGAAATGACATAGGCAAAAACTAGAGAAAGTATGCAGACTACCCAAACCCTAGCCTTAATGAACTTTCTTTTCATTTCTCTATTAAAAATAAACCCACTCCTTATTTGTTTGTTACTTAAAAAAATGTAATCTTTTTCTAACTTCTTATATGCTCTAATACCAAATGTTGGTTTCGAGGAACACACTGATTACAAAAAATTAGATTTTTAAGACAATGTCATTAATAAGAAAGTTTTGTGATATATAATTGTTAACACATCAAAGTATGGGTGAAACAATGAAGAAAATAATTGATTTATTGAAAAATATAAAACACATTTCAATGATGTTAATGCTCATAATAAGATTTTTTTCCCAAAGAGAAACATATTAGTTCAAATAACGACAAACTGAAAAACAATGCACCACAATAATAGTATAAACAATGCACCAGAACAATATTATATTGAAATATATTCCAATTTATACATCACATACCATGGTTTTTAGAAGGAAAAAGATGTGCTGGCAGCTTACAGACTAATATGGCAGCATACAAAGTCTGTATACATAGCCTCTCCAAAAAAACACTTGCATCCAAAAGAATCTATCACCGTATAGGAAAAAAGAGAATTTTGTTCAATAGCGAATAGCTTTTTCTTACTATACAACTGCATGGAGCTTTTGAGGCTAAGAATTAAACATTTGGCATAGCACATTACAACTATCAAAAAAATTTAAGAAACGTATTTATAGTTACACCTGTAAGCAATATTAAGAAAATTAAATAAAAGATATAGAAAACACGATAACTATCAACTAGAAATGGTGCTGGAAGATGCTACGTGTCTTTAGAAATGCATTGCAATGCCATTTAAGCATAATTTTTTTCAGAAATATCAATCTAAAAAGTCTATATTAAACTTATGATAAGATATGTAGATTTGTCAACAACATTTAGATAATATATTCAAAATATTTAGACAAATGAATTAATATTAAACTAATTTTTTGTTTCAATGAAAAAGGCACAATATATAAATATTAAATGATGATCTAATTTTAAACCACACATACTAATCAACATATTAAGTCTGAAAAATGTTTGTTAATTTTAAATATTTAACACTTCTAAGTCTAAAAGTCAAAACTTAATATATATAATCTAAGCCCTGCATTAAATAATTGTTTACATACTTAAAAGAAACTATTCTTTCCATCTTGTAAATACCTATAGGGCTACACTTCATAGATATTAAATGGTTTTCTTAAAAACTTTGATTAAAGCAGATAAAGACGAGCATGCGAAGGCACAACGGAGTCAACCAGACAGGAATGGTATTCATTATCCGGCTCATATTAAATCCTTGTTTTCGCCATAGACAGTTTAATTTGTTATTCTGAAGGTACCACGGCATAAAATTTGGATGGGCGTTTTCCATTTATTATTTAAGAAGTAGTACAACACAAGGTTAGAATGAGAAGTGCAATTGAAGGCCCCTCATAAAAAAAGGATCAGTGGAGGAGAGCCTGAGCTTGTTTTTCATACTTGAAGCCATTGGACTTTGAAGTATCTGCATTCCACACAAAGATGCCATGGAGCTTGCCGGACTTCTTGAGTGTCGTGCAGGCATCGAAGAAACCCTTGGCAGGGGACAGCCCTCCGCTGCCGTCGCTAGTAAAGCTAGGCAACACTTTTCCCACGCTGTAGCGTTTCTCCTGAGCGTTGAAATAGTTGATAAACTGCGGGACGGTGGTACTCGAATCGTAAGCGTAGAATTGGAAATTCACGTAGTCGATCGATTTGCCGTACTTGTTCCACAGGGCACTGTAATGGGACTGCACTTTTGGATCGTCGAACGGAGCGATGGAGGCAAACGAGATAACTTTCTTCTGCTTTAGTTGAGTGATGAGCTGCCCAATACAGGAGGCAAATGTACTGGGATCTGAAACGTCGAAATGCTCATAATCGATGTCGATGCCATCAAGGTGGTATTGCTTGATAATCTTAGTGAGAGAAGAAACTGCATTCTTCACCCACGTCGACACAGAGGATGGATTGAACTGGACGTGGGTTTTACCCACGCTGTCGCCGCCTAAACTGAGAGCAACTCTGACGTTCTTATTTTTGGATTTGATTGCCTGCACAGCGCTCGGGCTCAGATTGCCGGTATCCCAGAAAATATTGAATATTCCGTTTGTGGGAGAACTTCCCGACGGGGTATAGTCGATGGCGAAGGATAGAATGAAGTCAACATGCGTGCCGGGAATGATTGGCAAATCCGAGAACTTAACGCCGTTGAATTGTGCGCCTATGTATTCCCTGAATACCCCGGCACCTGCACAGCAATACAAACATTCAATCCATCAAACTTCATTCTAACTGTGCAGTAATTCGAATAATTGAACAATTGATATTTCATAGCAAAACGTTAGATTTCCTTACCCATCGATCCATTCTCTGATAAACCCACAGCCAAAAACAGCATCAGCAGCAGAACAGAGGAAATCTTCGCCATTTGAAGATTTGGATTGGATATATGGAATCAGTAAGGCCCCCTACACTTTATATACAATCTTTTTGAATTGTTTATTATTCATGCCCGAATTGACCAAATGCTTCAGATCCTCCCAATCCGGCAATGTCATGTGCATTCATAAATGATAATGTTTTCTAAATATTAAGTAGTTATTATTTACAGTCATGTCTACCTAGTTCGTGCATTCATAATAATAATAATGGTTGCGTTTGAATACCGAAACGAATAGTAGCCGTCTGAAGCACAAATTATGCCCAATTGTTGCAGAGTACATCAGATTTAAAATACAACCAATTTAATAAGGAGGTTAAAAGGTCAAATCTTATCCTCTAGGATTTCATTAACGGACTATATTCACGTGGAGAAGTTTTGGAAAGCAAAACTCATTTCGAGGATTGACCAACTATTTTTAATTTTTGTGTATGGAAATTTCTTTAGTGAAGGTCATATTTGGTAATGTAATTTTACATGCATTTATTGTGAAAGCATGTGATGTAATCATATATAAATCGTCTATAATAGACAATTTATTTATGCCCTTAATTTTTTTTTTTAGAGGAAAGGTTAAATTTGAAAAAGTAGTTTTATTTAGTATATAAATGGTCTATAATAGACAATTTATTCATGCAGCATAAATTTGCAATAAAAACACGTTTATAAAATGACATAATTAATAAATTTTAAATGTAAATTACATAATAAATTGTAACATAAAACTATCTATTAACAAGTATAGATCATTATGCTTTATTGTAAAGTCTTTAAAGAAAATTTACATATATTTTTTTTTGGATATAGCTATTACCTTACAACAAAAATATATTATTGTGATAAATACAAAAAGTCATCTAGGAGTAAAGTTGTGAATGCTAATAGATCGAGTTGTCTAAAACTTGAGATGTCCCTTAATGATTACAAAGTAAAAGAAAAAAATGATTGAGACAAGTGCTATGGTGACATAGTGAAGGGATAATAAGAATTATGTATACATAGATTTAATATGTGGTGTGTAATAGAGGAGTCAATGTGATAAGATTGTTGTGGGATTTTCTCATGGTGATGGTTATGCAACTATCAAAAGGAAATTAGAACCAACACATAATAATCATGGCCATAATAGTAATAAATCGTATAAAACAAACTTTGGTGCCAACCCATCCAATGTGAATTCTAAAGTTATTTTTCAACTACTAAATTGGATTTGCTTCAATAGTGTTAGCTTCCTAGAAGTGAACAAGTATGTGCAAATATAAATTTTTCATATTTTATGATGTGTGAACAGTAACCAGATACAATCATATTTTAAATGATTAGTGAAATTTAGTGTGTGTAAACAATTTTTAAATAACACAAACTGTTAATATTTGTACATGCACATATGATTGGATTGCATGCACTAGAAACATATTTGAAAATTTTACATTGATTATGAACAAAAATACAAGTGTGTTACTTAGATGGTACTCTCCAATAGTAACCCTTCTTTATAATTTATTTCTAATTGTAATTTTATGCTAGTACTAGATATATATATAAGAAATGAAATGAACTTTAAACTACACATAACAGTAATTAATATTAAAACTTACACATAAAAATAATAATTAAGTTTTAAAATCTATATTAAAATAAAAAACTAAAAAATTTATAATTTATATTCTATCTTTAAATAAATTCAAAATTAATATATATTATAATTTAAATATCATATTATATTTTCTTATAATAAATTTTTGATTCTTTACTAATAATTAAAATTTCATAATTATGATTGTATAAAAATATAGAAAGTCAACAATGTGGTCAAATGGATTTTATAATTATAAAATATTGTGTAATACTCTATATTATTTCTTTAACGACCAAATTCTTGACCTACATGTCACAATTATACATGTTATCATATTATAAACCAATATGATACGACTATGAAGTTCTAAGCTTTTATATACCATCCCATCTATCCTTAATATACCCAGTACAAGGAATTTGCAATCTTATTTAGAATTGATTCTTAAATTATTTTTAACTCATGTCTACATAAACCAACTACTATAAAAAAATGTCTTAACTTTATATCTATCCAACATGTGCCTCCAAAATTTCTTAGAACTTAACAAAGAATGTGGACACAAGTGATTGAAAAATGGGAATTAATTACACTTTACAACTTTCATGTGGAAATAGGAAAAGAGATTTTTTGCCAACCTTGAGATAAATATCAACCATTTTCTAGAAAGATCTATCAATTGTGTCTTTTTAAGTTTGTTATATTTGGGTTCTTAAAGGTTAGTGTTCTCTAGTTTTAGGTGTAATAAAATTATAGTCATGGAGGCCCAACATCTATATGTCAAACCCACCTCATATGTCTCCCTAAAAAATAATATCCAAGTGTGGGACATCTTTGATAAAGGAAGAGTAACCTTGATCTTCAAAATCATGAAAAATATTAACAAAGACCTCTTGTCTAAGTTTATGAATAGTTGGAACAATGGGAGAGTTGTAGTAGGTGTGTAAAAATGGACGTATCAAAAGAGATAATTTCCCAAGTAATTGGTTTTAAGTGTGATGGTAAAAAGTTCCCCTGTCTAAGTCAAAATCGGGCTATTAAGAGTATATTTCATTGTTCTTCAAGGATAGAGAGAGGTTAAAAAGGCACCAAAATAGATTTAGGAGAGAAGAAGATTTTTAATTGCCGTGGGAAGCCATCAGCTATCACTTGATAAATTACTTCACATTGGAGGGTCAATTTGCAACACTTCATGGGTACCATTTTCCTCTTCCCAACCACTTAAGGCATCATAAACCTATTAGTTATCCATTCTTTTCATTTTCATCCATGCAAAAGTGTTCTTCTAAAGGGGTTTACCTATCGTTAAACTAGGGATTGATTTATGTCATTTACATTTACAACCTTAAAAATACTCTTGTTCTCTACCCTTTTTTTCCCCATGATTTATTTTGCCCCATGATTCTCCTAAGGACCATGATGAAAACAGTCCTCCTCCTAGCAAGTCTAAAAGGAAAATTCCCTATAAAGATTTCTCTACACAATGTCCTCCTCTATTCTCCTAAGAATTGAAAGGTTACCATTAGATGTGTCACAAAATACCTTCTTGTAGCCCTAGTAGTTTAGGGTCTAGGAATGTGAGTGGAAAAGAAAAAGTAGTGATTAAGTCTTTAAAAAGAGGAATGTTGTTTCCGCATCTAATGATATTTCTGATAGTGAGCTGGCCAAGGGGGACAAAATGACTTCCTCAGGAGAACAGACATTTAGTAGGATGCTAAACTTTTGGCAACTGCTAAGATTATCAAGACTAGAAAAAATCCCACCTAAAGATAAAGAAGATCATCACTCGAGAGGCTCTAAATTTTACATTGAGAAAATAGAGAGAAACAAAGAAACCCAAGATGAACTCCTTAACCTGGTTCTCAAAGATTCCATCTCTTAGTCCCCTTTGACAAAGAATAAATTTAATGAGGCACTTCAGGGCTTAATAGCTTAAAGGATTATGGGGATGATGAGATGGTGGAACAAAATGTTGGTGGTGGTACTATTGAGTCCTAGGATTGCCATGCGTTGGTTGTTAATCAGAAGACTTGAATGTTAGGGTTCATAGTTTGGAGATCTATCAAAAATTTCCTTGGATGCAATATAAATAAGAAGTGGATAAAATGTCTTGAGAGTAGAATTTAGAACCTAATTAAGCTTAATAAAAATTGGATGTAGAAAATAATTATGGATGTCCTAATAGTGAGAGAAAAAATGAGAGAAAGAGAAAGAGGAAAGCTCCAGCAAGGGCAAAGGGTAGAAAAGCAATATAAAATCAGATTAGTGCCTTGTCTGATTAGGAGATGGAGCTTGAGGAGATGATGTATGGGCGGGGCTATATCTCTTAATGCCTCTATGTTGTTTATTTTTTATTTTCTTGATAGTAAATGTTCCTAGGATGTTGCTCTTCACATCTTTAGTTTCATTTTTTATATAGACAATTTATAAACTCTTCGATATTTTGGTTGATGAGCTTGACCTCTAAGCCCTTGTTTTATTTTGATCGATGGTTTTTTATTTGGATGCATAATGGATTGGGGCCCTTCCGCACTTAATCTAATAATAACATGTGCCTCCACAAATACTAATAATTTTTGTATTTCAATAATTATTATTGATAATAAAATGTGCATCCAAAATGCTAGAGTAGTATGTTCACTCATCATACCATGTTGAGATAATATAAGTGTGTTATATTTGTCATAGTCTACACCAATGTTGAACTATAACTAATTTTTTACTTGAGTATTAAGCTAATAACTTATGCTCTTAAATTTTAATAAAATTTTATTTATTCATGTCCAATAATATAAAATTAATATAATATTATAATTTAACTGATTCTTATTGTAGATGATTTCTTCATAGGGTTATCAATGATTGACCAGATAATAATAATTATATTTTTTATTGATGACCACAATTATAATTAATTACAGAAGAAAATAGATTGTCATGCATTATTGTATTGTGAACATATTGCATGCCTTTCATATTAAAATATATAATATTTTTATAATTTGAAAATATTATTTTAGGAGAGGTTGTATTTGATATTGCAAATCTATTTAATATGAGTGGAACATTGGTCGTGGGGAACTTGGGGTGGTATAGTTTAGTGAGAACGTTGCTAGTTGGGCCCATTTGTAGAATTATTGAATATTTTTGGTTGATTCAAAAATATATTAAATATTATAAATGTATTTAAAATTTGAGGTATATGTTGCATGGCAACCTAGTTTGAGAGAAAAAGGGGGTAAACAAGAAGGTGTTCTAGGCTAAATTATTTAACAAATGGTTCAACTCATTATGTTTTATATAGTGTCAAATAATGTTTACAAATGTGATGGGGAAAATCTTAGTTTCCACATGGCCAATATTATACATATACTATTGAATAATTTTTTTTAAATGATTAGAAAATGTAGCAAAAGAATCATAGATTATACAAGAGGAATATTTTTGAAATTGAAAACTATAATAACTTTGAAAGGTTTGGGTTGTCGGTATACAGGTGGAGGCATGGGTCAAAGAATATAAGTGGACATATTTAGACATGTAATCTACTACCACTAATATGAGTACTTTGCGACCTAACTTGGGAGGTCCATAAATGAAATCCATGAAAATGGTTTGAGAAAGTCTAAAATTGTAACAATGACATTTTCATATATCAATTTAAATAACAAACTACTTGATATCTACCTTTCGACCATGACAAAAGAAATTGTGATGTACCTACTCATGAGTTCTAGAAAACCTTGAATGAATATCTAAGAGAGAGGCATTCACTACATGAAGAATTTGAGCATGTAATTCAAAGAATAAATACGAAACTTTTATACTATAAATATTGGGCATCCCAAGAGTTGTTGGTGATGAAGGAGGGTTGACAAAGTGTTGGTTCATGAGATGATGTGTGGGCTAACACTTTAGCCACTGTTGTTGGAGAGCTTGCAACCAATTATAAAGGGACATATAAACTACACACTGGATGGCATAGTCCTCAACTTTGTGGGAGGAAGCATCTTAAACCACATTATCCTTTCCCTTCTTATCTATGATCTCATAGTCCTATTTGATGATTATGGTGACCTATTTTTGCTTTTAATTCTTCAAGCCATTGTCCTAACCTCCGTTGCAAAAATCTGGGCGAGGAAAACTTCCTTACAATAAAACTATGGCGAGAAGAACCACAGACTTCTCTCCATCAGATTCTTGTCATCGCTCCTACTGGACCAATAATTGTTATTGATGTCTCGTCGATTGCAATCACAAAGCGATTTCATATCTTCAATTGTTCAAGCCACTGTCATCAGCTCTCATACAAAAAAAAAGGATGATGGAAACTTTGTTCCAATCAATAATGACAAGCAGAGTCAATGAATCCTCTGCATCTGATTCAATCATATCTCTCGCCATCATTCATTCTTGAAAAAATATTATTGATGTTTTTTTGATTGCAATTACTAAGCCACTTCAGGGTGGATATACTGAACCTTTTTCTTCGTTTTCGCTAGGCATGGCCTAATCTGTCTGTAATCTGGTTAAGTACTTTTTACTTCAAATTTTCTTTTGAGCTCAGCTAAGCAGCATCTACGTCTTTAGAATTCCCATCGTCCTCACATATGCTCTGATAATTAATCGTATTGCAACCATTGCTCTGCTTGAACTAAAGGAGGAGGCTGCTCCAAACTTGAAAATCGTGAATGACAAATTGGAGGCAACATTAATGACTTGGATGGTGGTAACCTTTGTTAGGCTCTTCAGAATCTTCACATCTTGGACTTCTGATTTTTTTTAATGGTAATTATAATTCTTTTTAGGTATAAGATCTATTGAAAAAGCTAGTATAATTTCAAATGAATTATATAAATCTGAAATTGTGGCATTTAAGACAAACCTTCAATTAGGGGTAGTTCATTGTTTGGTCATCTTCAACAATAGGCTTAAATTCATCAAGAGAAGATGTTTAAGAGTTGTATAAGGGCGGGCTATTGGAAGTCAATCTTGGTGGCATAAGAAAAGTTGGATTTAGTTTGGCTCTCCTCCATATTTCATCATGAAAGGATTTTTAGGAGTTGTACAAGGGCGGACAGGCTCTTGGAAGTTAATCTTAGTGCCTTAATAAAAGTGGGATTTCCTTTGGCTCTCTTTCACGTTTCCATTGTTATAGTGCATCACGGAATTTTGTAAAGTTCTAGTTGAGTGCAGAATTGACTGAAAGAAAAATTGACTTATTTTTATTTAGCATATATTTTTTTTAAATATTAATTTATAACCAGTGTTTAGAAAAATTTATGTAAAAAATATTTATAGATATTATTATTAAGGTAATTAGAAACAAATAAAATCTATTTTTGGCTTTTTATACACAAATTAAATCCAAACCAAATCCAATTTCTGCTTTATATGATGGGTGAACCTTTAATGTTTCCTACAAGAATTGTGCTAATCTCATATACCCTATTGCCATTAATAGATCTATAACATTGATTTTCAAAATGTAATAAATAAAATAAATTGTAAATTTAAAAAAATAAATGATAATCTTTTCTATCTCCATCATCCATTCTCCACTCCCAACTTTTATTTCAAAAGCAAAGAATGCCCTTTAAACTTTAATTTATTTCAAAAGGACGCACCAGACAAGTATTAAAAGATAATTGACAATACGGAGATACTATTCTCCCTTTATGCAGATTAAGAAATTACCCTTGCTTTAAGGGCGCACTACAAATATACATATCAAATGCCTGTTCACACTATGTCTAGATGCCATTTTCCCATTCCTTATTACAAAAGTATTACAACAAATAATTACGATTAGAAATGCATTGGGAAGCGATGACCAAATCAGGATCCCTGAAGAAGAGCCTGAGCTTGCGTTTCATACTGGAAGCTGCCATTGGCCTTGGAACTGTCTGCACACCACACAAAAATGCCTTGGAGCTTGCCAGAGTCCTTCAGTGTTTGACACGCATCAAAGAAACCATTGGCAGGCGAAAGCCCTCCACTGCCCCCGGTAGTGAAACTAGTCAACACTTTCCCACCACTGTAACGGGATTCCTGAGCGTTGAAATGGTCGATAAACTGTGACACGGTTGTGCTCGAATCGTAAGCATAGAATTGGAAATTCACATAATCGATCACACTGCTGTAGTGGTTCCAGAGAGCAGTGTAATGGGTCTGCACTTCTTCATTGTCGAAGGGAGCGATGGAAGCAAAAGAGATGACGTTGTTCTGCTTCAATTGTGTGATGAGCTGCCCAATACAGGAAGCAAATGTATCGGCATCTGAATAGTCGAAATGCTCGTAGTCGATGTCAATCCCGTCGAGATGGTATTCCTGGATTATGTCGGTGAGAGAAGAAACGGCGTTGCTCACCCACGACGACACAGAGGTTGGCTTGAACTGGGCGTAGGCGCTTCCAACGGTGTCCCCGCCTAAGCTGAGAGCAACCCTAACATTCTGGTTTTGGGATTTTATGGCCTGCACGGCACTCGGGGTCAGATTTTCGCTATCCCAGAAAATGTTGAACTTCCCGTCTGTGGGATCGCTTGATGTGGTGTAGTCGATGGCGAAGGCCAGGATGAAGTCGACCTGTGTGCCCGAATTTATTGGCATGTCTGAAAATTGGACGCCATTATACAACGCTCCTATGTATTCTCTGAACACCCCCGCACCTGCACATCAGTACTTAAATTCAATACATATAAAAACTTCCTTCTATATAACTAACAACCATTCATAACTCTAGCTTAAAGCATTATTGTTTCATTGCAAAATGTTGGCTTCCTCACCCATTGATCCAGATAATCCCAGTGCTGAAAAAAGCATTAGCAGAAGGGCTGAGGAAAGCTTGGCTATCAGAACAACTTATTGTTTCAGAAAAAGTGAGGGTGAAGTGGGTCAGTGCAATCTCAATACAGATAAGATATCAAATTGTTATTGAAATTGAATGTCTTCACGTGCTCCACATACTATTCTCCAAAACGTGTTGACCGTGGTGCCTAAAGCAAAAGTGTCGTGAAATACTTTAAAAGCAAGTTCAAGAGAATGTACCATCCTAAATGGGGTAAATTTACTGTATTGGAGGCGTCGGTGTATGCGCAATCCAAGCTCTGTGGAATGAATCTGTACCTTTGAAGTTCGATTTGAACGAGTCTTCTCCACATTGTTCAAATAATGTTCAAATAATGTTATCGTCGATTGACCGAATAATTTAATAGCTGTTTCCATAACAAATATTTTACTGAATGCACAATTATTATAACCATATATTTTTATTTCCACATTGATTGCTGGATATTATCCAAAGCAAAGAAAAGTAACCAATCGGAGATCAAATAAAAGACTATAAACAAAGACCTCTGTTATCTTAAACTCAACTTGTCTTTTTTCCTTTTGTTGGCGAATCTTCTTAATTTATGGCCCATTTAGATGTAGGTGGCGTGCGCCAACAGTTTACTCGTACCCATTGAACTGTTCGCTATCAGTTTATGTGACTTTTTGTTGACGTTTCAGGGAATTGGTATTTCGAATGATTTGATGTTTCTTATTACCCTCTTTTCAATGGTCCTGGCTATGGAGGAATTATTTACATCCGTAACATTATGGGTTGGGTGCAAATAATCTTCTCATAGAAGGTGTTCTTTTCAATTAATTTTTATATAAAATTTAAATTATTATTTAAATGATTATTGTAAGCTTCATGTAAGTATACCTTATTAGAATGATCAGATTTCCACAATTCATAATGATAAATCTATTGTTGCTTCTGGATTTGATTGTGTGACTTTATTTGCATCAAAGTTTCAGATCACATTCATTCTTATCCTGGCATTCTCTAAACATCCTAATGATGGATCACATTCATTCTTATCCTGGCATTCTCTAAACATCTTGATGATGGATCACATAGTGTGATCCGAAATGTTGATGCAAATAAAGTCAGACAATCAAATCCAGAAGCAACAATAGATTTAGTATACCTCATATCACGTTGTTTGGTATTTTAAGGTTTTTTTAATATTAAATTTAATTCTTTTTTCTATTATTCTATTATTAGTTCTGCTGATATGCACGATATTTATGTATTTGTTGGATGCAATTCTAGTTTTCAATCAACTACTCATTACAGACAATTTTTTAATTATTTTTATATTCTTCTAATTTTATTTTTTCTAAACATTTTAATAATTTAAACAAAATTATTTATTCATCTTTCTATTGATGTTGTAAACAATAGTTGCAGGGCTCAATTGTCCAAGTAAAAGAAAAGTATTTTAGATCTCTCTAATTTGTTCTCTTTTATTGATAGTGTGCCCAACATTTATATCATGGTAGTTAGGTATTGTAGGCTAACAACCATATTAAAGAGACAATCTGAGACAATCTTAGAGACTGTCGAAATCTTATCTTTTTTGACATAACAAAGTACAACAAAATTGAAAGAAAATTGAAAATTCTCGAGAACTCTATACGAGTCTTAATTCTTTTGAGCAACAAAGTACAAAGATCTGGAAAAATCTTACCTAAAATTCAAAGAAATTCTACATTTTTGGATTTAGGCAAATACATTAAGAATTTATTCCCTAATGATTAATACTGCTTCCATAAACTACTCTAATCAAATGCAACTATTTGTCAAACCAAAATCTACAAAAACCTTATCCTATTTAATAGAAGTTGGATGTACATAGGTAGGCACAAACATTGGATGCATATGGGAGTTGATGCATGTACACGAAACTTCATAGACAAGTATGCATTGTTTATTCATTTTCTTGTTGTGTAGCTTATTTTTTTATCCATATCCAGAAATCAACTTTAAGACCATCTATGACCAAATTTTAAGACCATCTCCTACCATCTTTTGGGAAAATATCATCTTCTGAAGACATGAAGACCAAGAGATCAATGAGACAGTCATCTAAAACGACGAATTCCTAAAGAGCTTTGTAACTTGACAACCCTTTCACAAATGTAGTGTGGACATATTGAGGTGAAATAGTTGTTCTATTGCAACTTAGTAGTTTTTTGTACGTTTATGATCAAATGTGTTTATTATTGTTTGAATGAGCTTCTCTTTGAAGATTGTATTTTATGGTTTAAAGATGTTTTTGATTTTCTCCAATTCTGGAAGGCATGGTAGTAGTTGCAATAACACTTCTATTAATAGCTTATACCTATTTTGGGTACTGTTAGTCTTTCCCCCTTACGATATTGTAACCCTGTTTGTACCATAACCCATTAAACCAACTCACACTTTTGTGAATTATTCTTCAAATTTAGAGGGCTCGGTCTCAACTTTATGTTGTTTAGATTCTTCATTTACCAACCTTTAGATAATATCGTGTGCTTTCAGTTTCAATCTTTCTTTGTGTTTATGATCCTACATTAATAATGAAAGAGATTTAAAGAGATGCATCCTTTCTGTGTAATTATCATGGGTTGCCCGGATTGTCCATAGTCTTGCTTTTCTTTCTATATACCACATGCAATGTGAAAAAAGAAGCCAATCTACAAAAATGATTAGAAATGATTGATTATGACATTAAACCATGCTTGTCTAAAATGAGAACTAGTTTATTAAAAGAACATATTATTGTTTATTAAATTGGTGTTTCATTTTATTTAATGTTTCTTATGATCTCTCTTTCTAATTAATTTCTATAAAAAAATTAAATTACTACTCAAATGCCTTTTGTAAGCCTCATACATCCATACAATATAAATATTTAAAAAATTATGAAAAATTTAGTAAAATAATTATTAAACATTTATTTTAGAAAGCAAATAAGAAAGAAAAAAATTCAAAGTAAAGAAAATGCTTATTTATCCTCCGCAAGCATGATGGTCAAACCCTCTCACAACTATGGCAAACAACGCCCATGGTTTTAGAATTGCCTTGAGGTACCACAAACACTATGGTTCTTACAGCCGATAATAATTCTTTGTGTCCATCAATTAAGGCTTTGAAAATTAAAAGAGGTTGCTAATATTTCCACACGTCTAGCACTCCATCAATGGCTAATATCATCCGACTGTCTGTGTGCCTTCTCAATGTTTACTTCAATCACTTGTAGAGATTTATTTCGGCCTTTTTGATAGCTTTCATAAGGGCTTGGTGTGCTGGGTTTCCTGGTGGTGCGCCATATGCAAGGGTGTTCTCTCTGCCTGGCTTAAGCGTGGCGTCTAGAGGATGGCAGTGGATTTTCCTAGCTTTGTCTGTGGCATCCAGAGGATGGTGAGTCTTGTTGTTTGCTGGAGCTCCTGGTGGGGTTCGTTCCCCTCTTTCTGTGTTCGGGCTTTGGGTGTGTTGAGGTCCCCATTCTGGGTGTCTCACTGTTTTGGGGTTTCTCATCTGTTCGGTGGCTCTACTTGGAGCTCTTCTAAAGTTTGGTGCCCTCCTTGCGTCCTGGCCCCGAGGGTTTTTCTTTCCTCCTTTCTTGGGCCCCAATGCTATTATGGTTTCATCCTTATGTAGTGGGGTTGTACCATTGCCCTGGCCCTCTGGTTATCCTCTCTCATTTTGTTTGAGAGGGTCATCCCATGGTTTCCCTTTTGCCTCTTCTCCGTCTTTATATGTCCTTTAGAGGTGGATGGCTTTCCTTTAGAGGTTGAGAGAGGTTTTGGGGGCTGTTAGAAGTTGTTCAGGTCTCTTTTTGGCCCTTGTTTCTGTTTCTCTATCATTCTGCCCCTGTGGAGGTGGGTCTTTGGTGGAGTTTCCTTTCTTCATGTCTGAAGGGTTTTTGGCTTGTCTTCTCTCAAGTTTTTGGGAGCCTTTTTAAAACCCAAATATCCTTCTCTTTTGTTTCTGACTCAACATCTTTGGTCTTCCTTGGTTAAGCCTATTGAGGTGGTTTTTTCTTCTATCATGGTGGAGATGGTTTGTTCTAGGGATGACCTTTCTTCTTTAGAGGTGGATTTGGGTGTTGTGTTTGTTTTTAGGAGATGTTGGTGTTTTTCGGATGGTCAGTTGTGGTTTGACAATATGGCTATTGACAAGATGAAGGTTTGGGGAGCCTTCCAAAACCCTTTGGTCCTAGATTACGTTTGTTTTCAAATTCGCAAGAATCTGGTCGGTGATGTGCACTTTGTCTTGTGCATGTTGCTTTCTGCAGGGATCATTATCAAGGTTATGGTTATGGGAGCTTGGATAAAACCCATGATTTTGGTTGAGAGAGACTTGTTCCCTATGTTCGATTTTGTTTGTGGGAGCCATTCAAAACCCATCAAGATTGGGGGAGCCTAGAAAAACCCCATGTCTTTTATTTTTTCTAAGGACAGAGAGGATGCTAAAAGTTTTCAAGGGCCCAGTCTGGCCAGTTCTTGTTTTTGGTTAGGGCCACGCTTTGGTTGTGGCCTGGAGAAATTGTTACAAGTTATGGGAGCATGGGAAAACCTTTCTTGTTTAGGTTGTGGGAGCTTTGTAAAACCCGCTAATCAGGTTATGGGTTCCTGGAAAAACCCTTGATTTCTGTTGAAGGTTAAGGGGGCCTTGATAAAATCCTAGTGTTAGTGAAAGGCTTTGGCCTCCTCCTCTTTCAACTAGGTTTCACTCGTATATCTTTGATGATAGGCTAGTTTTAGGCTAGTGGTTGTCTTTGATGTATTCTAAGAAGCTATTTGTTTTGGGTTTTGGATCCTGGTAAAATCCGAGGGTTTCGGGTCCCTTCAAAACTTGTTGTAAGGGATTTTGGGTCCCCTCAGAACCTATTTATCATAATCAAAAACATTTATTTTGAAGCATTTATTTTGATGTTATTTTATTGTTTTCCATATTGCCACACACATGATAAAATCTCTGCTTACCTTCCCAATTGTTTAACATTTTTTCATTAATTTTTAACCATGTCACAAGATCCAATTACTCAACATCTCATCTTATACGTATGCATGCCTCTATGCACTATTGATGCCTATAATTTCTTTCAAACACACAACCTTATGGGAAACTCAGTGTTGGGGGACCTGTGCACTTTCACTAAGTAATCTCCAAGATTTTAGAAGCCAACTCTTCATCTACTTGAAGGCGAAAGGGGAATAGAAAACATATAATAATAATAATAATCTAAGGCAATGTGCCTAATCTGAATTTCTATTGAACAACTGACACAGAGAACCTCATATATATGTAACTCTAAGGTCCATTCAATAATCTACATGCCTTATGAACAATATTGAATACATTCAAAGACCTTTGAAATGGCATAAAGCAAAGAATACATGAACATCTACTAGAATGAAAGAGTGCATAACATGATTCAACAAGCAGAGTTAAGCATGCATCACTAAAGTCGAGACCAAATACAAAATTCCACAGAAAATCATTAATGAATACCAAACAAAATAGCCCAAAAGGCTTGAGGCATAGGTTGATCACTTTGATTCAGAAAAAAAATAATAGCATTGAGGCTTTAAGTTTCATTTCTAGAGATCTTCTCTATATTCAAAATGAAAAGTCCAGAAGAACTTCATCTTTCAAGCATTGAGAATTAAATAGACGAGGCCTAACCATCCACTACTGAGAAAATAGAAAACATCATGATACTGCACTAGCTAGACCATTCAACAATGTACAAATTCATCAAATATTGTGAAAGTGATGACTTCTTTCGGCCTATAGCTCAACCAAGCATATACCTTTCCATTACTAGGATCAAAATCACCATTATGACCTTTCCACTGCAACAACTTCACAAACATATCTAGCACAGTTCCCCAAAAATGGTTTGTAACAACTCATTACACTATATGGACCTTGTGAGTGGCATCCCACTTTCTATTATATGGGCACGTGGAGCTTCCTACATTCACTTTGAAGTGACACACAGTAGAATGATGGGGACAAGGGTGAGATACAACCTCAAAACATCCTATGGATCAAACATGTGTCTCTCGAACTTCATCCCTTCAAATTATAGACAAAACTCATGGGAGAAAAAAAGGTGATGCCATATGGCATTTGAGCGAGGCTCTACAACAAAAAGATGTCAAGACTATGAAAAAGACATTTCACACCAACATGTGGTGAGTGCATGCAAACTATGACCTTAATACTTATTCGATCAAAATCAAGGTGGCAAGCCTAAACGAAATAAAAAGGGGCCCTTTTATTATGTGATGGAGATTATAAATCCATAATTTTCTAGTGACTCTTGGGGAAATATCACATTCGGGATGAGAATACTCAAAAGTCTGGTTCAAAAAACTAGAGGGTAAGTGCACAAAGATGGTGGTCAGAAAAGTGGACACACCCAAAAAAAAACATGAAAAACAACAAAATGTGCATGGGGTGTTTCAAATTTAAAGAACCCCGTACATGTTTAGGCTCGTTTTGCCAAGCCTAACCAAAGCTAAACCGTGTACGGGGTTTAAAGTATACTGAGTGCGTACACGGTTTAAAAAATAAAACTACATACGCGGTTTAGAAATTAATAACCCCATACGTAGTTTAAAAACTAAAACCACGTATGCGGTTTAGAAACTAAAAACCCCGTACGCGGTTTTAGTTTTTAAACTGCATACGCGTTTATCTATCAATAAAAAGTTATATTTTATGTATATATTGTCAAGATATTTGAGAGTGGTTCCAGATGTCTAAGAGTTATAATGCAGATTCTAGTTTTTTGAGTATTCTTATAAATTTCAGACTTAGTCAAATTTCAGTAATCAGCATGCTTATATCAGCATTATCTCTCTCATCTCTTCCCTACATTCCCCCTCTTTCTTCCTTAACCCCTACCTTTTTGTCTCTTATGCATCTCCCTCTCTACTTTCTTCCCTCTCTCGGGTATCTCTCCCTCTCTTTCTCATCTCTCTCACCCTCTTTCTCTCTTTCATCTATCCCTCTCTTTCTCTCCCTCTCTCAAATATCTCTATCTCTCACTCTCTCCCCCTCTCTTCAGTGTCTCTCTCTCTCATTCTATCCCTCTCCCTCCCCCTCCCTTTCTCTTCCTTTGTCAAGTATTTATTTCCCTCTAACTCTCTTTCTCTCTCCCCCTCTCACTCCATTTCTCTTTCTCTCAAGTCTCTCTCCTTCTCTCTATCAAGTCTCTGGCTAACAACCTATATCTCTCTCTCTCTCTCTCTCCTCTTCTATCAAGTCTCTCTCTCTCTCTCTCAAGTCTCTTTCCCTCTCTTCCTCTCTTCCTCTATCTCTGTATCTCACTCTCCTCCTTTGTAAAGTGTATCTCTTTCCCACTCTCTCCCTACCTCCCCCACTCCATTTCTATTTTTCACTTAAGTCTCTCTCTCTCTCTCTCTCTCTCTCTGAAGTCTCTCCCTCTCATCCTCTTTCTCTATATCTCACTCTCTCCTTCTCTCAGGTGTATCTCTCTCTCATTCTCTCCCTCTCTCCCTTTCTCATTACCTCTCTTTCACACTCTCTCCCTCTTTGCAGCTCTCTCTCTAGTCTTTTGTACTCTCCTTCCATCCCTTCCTCCCTCTCACTCAAACTCTCTCTATCTCTCACCCTCTCTTTCTCTCTCTCACCTTCCCTTCCTCCACCTCTTAGGTCTCTCTTTCTCTCCCAACCCCTCTATCCACCTCTTAGATATCTCTATATCTCCCCCCCCCTCTCTCTCTCTCTATCTTTGAGTCCCCTTATTTGTGTCACTCTCTATCTCCATCTCTCCCTCTTTTTTCCTCTCTCTCTCCCCCTCCCTTTTCCTTTTTCTATCTTTGTCTCCCCCATTCTCTCTCTCATTTATCTCTTGTCTCTCCCTCTCAGTCTCTATCTCTCTATCTCACTCTCCTCCTCGCTTAGGTGTATCTCTCTCCCATTCCCTCCCTCTCCTCCCCCTCTCTCCCTCTCTAGGGTCATATGGTATTCTTAGGGGTCATATGGTATCCTAGGGATCCATGCATGTGTCCTAAGGGGTCATAGGACACCATATGACCCATAATGACACATAAGAGGTCATATGAAGTCCTAAGGGGTCATAGGATACCATATGACCCCTTAGCACACCATACGACCCATAATGACACCAAATGGTGTCCTAAGGGGTTATAGAACACTATATGACCTCTTAGGACACCATACAACCCATAACAACACCATATGGACTCCTAAGGGGTCGTAGGAGAACCTGAACTTGGAGGACACCATTTTGTGTTTTTCATGTCATATGGTATTCTTAGGGGTCATATGGTATCCTAGGGATCCATGCATGTGTCCTAAGGGGTTATGGGACACCATATGACCCATAACGACACATAAGAGGTCTTATGGAGTCCTAAGGGGTCATAGGGCACCATATGACCCCTTAGTACTCCATATGACCCATAATGACATCAAATGGTGTCCTAAGAGGTCATAGAACACTATTAGGACACCATACAACCCATAACGACACCATATGGAGTCCTAAGGGGGAGGAAGAGAGAGGAGAGAGAGAGAGAGAGGCACCTTGTACGTTCTTGAGAGGGTGAGAGAGGGAGACAATACACATATGTGTGTGCATATATACTTAATATATTATATATTATTATATACATATATATATATATAAATATTATATATATATATACATACATATATATATATTATATATTATATGTATATACACATATTATATATTATATGTATATACACATATTATATATACAATATCATACTATACACACTCCCAAAATTTAAACATAAAAGCGCGTATGCACTATTTATAGTAACGCGCTATTTATAGTAAAAATAGCGCGTACGCACTTTTTATAGTAAAAATAGCACGTACGCGCTTTTTATAGTTAAGATAGAGCGTACGCGCTTCTTACACGATAAGTACCCCATACGCGCTTTTTATACCATAGATACCTCGTACGCACTTTTGACTATTTAGGCTTGGAAATAGGCCTGTATGACAAATCTACGGTTTAGAAGTTTTATTTCCCTCCATTTCCCTCCTTTTTGACGTGTTTTATTTTATCAACTTTGTTTCTCGACTTCATCAAGTGGGTATTTCTAAAATTGCCACCATATTTTCACCCATCCTCTGAGCTTTCTAACCATAGATTTTTTTAAAAATTTGAACAACAATAACATTTTATTATTGAATTTCTTTTACCAGTGTCTCCATAGTTTTCATAGACATACATGCATCATTTTTTTAATAACTTTTGATATACCTATCTAAATTTTTAAAAAATTATATATTACTTTAGTGCACTTAATTCTTTACAATAAAAAAAAAAATTGTATTTTTGACTTTTCTAGTACAATTTATGCTTCGCACATGAACATGTACCTAATTTTTAGGATGTGCTTGATTGGAAAAATCATTAAAAAAGATACTCAACAAAAAATTACAAAAAAATACCCATCTTCCAGTGCTCACTCTTAATTATCTTTCTGCCAAATGATTTGTCAAAATACTAAACCTAACTATGAATTTTTTGATGCCCACGTCAGACACTATGTTATGTTTTTGTGAAAAAATCAGGGTCTATTTTTTATTTGCGAAGGATTTGACCCCCTTTATCTTATCCAATTTTGAAAAAGTTTAGTAGTTTGAAAACTAGATTCAGAGTACTATAATATCTGTTCTTTGATATCTTCATATCTTGAGTGGATGACTTTCAAAGTTTGCCTCCAAGTTCAGGTTCTCCTAATTTCAGAAAAATAAAAGTGTCCACTTATAACCCCCTTCTTGGCCACCATCTTTGTGCACTTACCCTAGATCTATGTGCCCACTCTAAAGACTTGGTTGAGGGCTTTCTGTAATGGGATCCAATCATCTTCCGAGGGAAGAGCTTGGGATTTAAGAATTTGATGATCCTGATCTAAATCAATGGTTTTCTTGAAAGGAAGGCTTCTTAGATCATTTAGATTTATCTCAATGAGAATATAGAGTTGGCCTAAGGGATGAATCAATTCTTCAATCTTTCCAGCATCAGGAGTGTCACTCAAATATTGGAGATATGACTAGTCCTGTCAGCGCTGGTCTATTTAGTCCATAACCTGCTTGACCTTCATTATTGGGTCATTCAGGAGGAAAGGTGAGAGAAATCCACTCTTCACAAACTGCTCAAATTGGTCCCTCATATGTGTGGTTGAGGACCTTAATGTTGCCAAGCTATACATAGCCTGAATAGTTGCCTTGTGGCAACTTATGGGCTCATTTTCCTTCCTTGCTATTGCTCCATGATCTTCAATCCCCACTGTTGTCAATTCTTGATCAAAAGGAACACATAGCCAATTAACTAGGCTATAAGAGTCAACAACCTTAGGTGCGATGGATTGCATGATCTGGTCAATGGTATTGCTTGCATCGACACACAATGACTGGGCATATGCCAAGAGTTTGATGGCCGATTGCAAAAAGGCAAAGAACTTCTTCACTTTCTCCCAATGAGAGACGTAAATTTTTTGTATCATAGGAGTAAAACCTACAGGAGAAAGAGGAGGAAGTGCAGAAGATGCTGAGAGCAGATTGATTTTAGCATCTTTCAATTCCAACTTTTTAGTCAACTATTTAATCTATTGAGATTCTTCAGACACTTGTTGCTAGACTACAATGATCATTGCACTCTTTTCTTGTGCCTCTTTCTACTTTTAACTATGATTATTGCATTCATTTTCCAAAGCTACTCCTACAACATGTTTCTCCTTACCAAATTGGGATTTCTCATCCTATAATTATTGTAATGCCTGCTTCTTTTCCTTTTTCTATTCCATGAGGAGAAATTGTGGATTACTTAGCTCTTGGTGGTACTGATCCTTGTCTTTAATGGCATTCTACAACTGGGTTTAGATTTGAGTTACATCTAGGAAGCTTTCTTGCATTTGTAGAATCTCTTGTTCTTTTTCTTGGAACCTTTTAATCGGATCATCTTATGCAGCCTTCTTCGCATGAAACTAAGCTTCTACTTGGTTCAAATTTATTTTGGAGCTTCTCTCTCTCCAATTTCTCTTACTGTGCGATGGACTAAATTTGAGCAATTTCTGCATCTCTATCTTTCTCTCTTTTTAATAAATGCTCAACCATGACCTTAACAGTATCCAACTCAGTTGTGACCTTATCCAAGCATCATGAATGCTTCAAGAAATCTGATGTTACCACCCTTGGGTTTCTTTCATGAGTTCTGCTTTATCTTGCAGCCTCACCTATTTCAAGTTGATGCCAATGACATGGACTATATAATCCTCTGGTTTCATTTGTCCTACTGGTTTGATGATATTTGGCATAATTGCTGAAAATAATAGGTTCTCACGATCTTCATTGTATAGTGCCTACACACTAGGCTCAACAGGCTTCTGAGATCCTTTCCTCTCCATTTTTGTGATCTTTGATTTCGAGCAATCTTGGTGGAAATTTCCTATTGCATAAACTCTAATGGATATGGAACAAATTTCTCTGTGAAGGGGACTCCAAGAAGAAGAGAAAACGGGATTGGGACAATGAGGGCTTGTGACTGAGTCTACATTGGCAAAGTAAGGGTGGTAGGCAAAAATGGAGAGATTCCTTGTAAAGCACTAGTGGGAGGAGAGAAAAGAGGGCCAACACTTAATGATGCCAAAGGCATGGAACTTCCAAATCCTAAAGCTCACGCTATCAAAGACATAGATGTCGATTGACTTGGGGTCATTGTGAAAGGGGAAGCACTAGCTAGTGTGATGAATGGTGCGAGACTATGTGGGGAACTGGAAGAAAGGCCTATGGATCTAGAGGTCAACAAAGCTTGCATAGTGATTATAGTAGTAGGGGAGCTAGGGGCAATAATGAAAACTTGTCAGATTGAGGCCACTAGTGAAACCATAGATTGAGAAGAAAGAATAGGTGGAGTGAAACGTACCTGAGCCAAAGATGTTGTTGACGTGGTTGAAATTTGAGTTGCAGCAAGTACTTGAGCCAAAGAAATTCCTTGGGCATTAGTTTTGTTCTACCTCTTCCTCAGGGCTATTAAGCCAACACTAAAATGACTCTAATGCTACAATGTCTTGATGGTGTGTTTCCTTAATATTTGTGGTGGCAGGAAAAGTGAGATTGGGTAACTAGGACCTAATCCTAATTTTGCCAACAAATTAGGAATACAAAAGAGCCTAGGGAGATAGATAACTTTGGCTATTTTTTGTGAAAAAGAGAGAGCCAAGGATTATCTCTTAGGGTTTCTATTACTCTTGTTGCAATTGATGAGAAAAACTAGGGTTTTAATGATCAACTAGACTAGGAGATAAAGAATGAAGCACAAATAAACTTAGAATTGAACAAACTTGCAGATCTGAAACTAAGATACTAAAAGCATGAAAGGGGGAGGATTATAGATGTGTACTTGATGCTGAAAGCTGAAAAAAATTGACCTAGAATAGGGTGCCACACCACTATCCTATTTCTGCAGACAAGAGGCTGCAACTGAGAAACTACAAATCTAAGATCCTGAATTTGTAACTATGCTAAGAATCACTAAAAAGCAAGAGGACCATGGTGCCACTCCATTTTCCTAGGTAGGACCAGGGAACCACACCCCTGCCATAGGAAGATTAGGGTAGATCTAATGATTCTGGGTGGTTCCTATGCTTTTTGTTGAGCTGAGAGTGCCTCTGGGTACCTGTTTCTGCACCTACAACTGAAAAGGGAAGGTTTGGGTGGCTATATAGGGTTTTTCCTTAGTCAAACCCCTATGTTGGTGATTTCCACCTCCACAAATAACTGATAATGTACTAAAAATGTGTGTCCTATAACCTTGTGTGTATGCAAGATCCTAAAATGAAAGTAAACAATCTACAACAACCCTAAAAGTAAACCCTAATTGCTTGTAATTGACAAATTAAATGGTCTAAATCAATGATGCAAAGTGATCTAAAGCATGAATGTAGATATTCAAGTTGATGTAAAGAAGCTCATACAAAGACATGAAAATAACATGAAATCATACCAATCCCCAAGGGAGAGATATTGTCATAAGATGTCCTATTACTCCTCAATGTCTTCAAGGCCACTAACTAATGATGAATGCTTGATGAAATGTTGTTGAATATTGTTGAATGTTTTTGAAAACTCCACATGGGCTTCTCTTTCACTACATAGAAGGATCCTTATGCTTGCTTTTCTGAAAACTCCCTTAGATTAGATAGATCTTGGTTCCTCCTTCTTAGTTCTTAGTTTCCTTCAAATGAAGAAAGAGAGATCTTATCTACGAAACCCTAGATCTTAAATTCAACTTAATTCCACCTTTAGGCCGACCTAGGAATTGAATTTCCTACCGATCGTTTTGGGTTAAGCATTATAATATCATAGAATTGTGCTCTCGAAATTTTAGGAAAAAAGTTGAGGACCGTGGCGGGAACGCACATGGTCCGACCAAATTTTTACCAAATTTTCAAGGCTATTAGATATGATTATATTAGAGTGAATATTAAAGTTACAACTGATTTCGAGGTGTTTTGATATGCGAAATTGGGCCTTAAAGGTCAAAATAGGACATAATTCGGGTTTATGATTAAATGATTTATTGGCAGAATAAAATAAAAAGGGGCACACTTAGGGTAAAGGGCCCAATTTTATGATGTATTAAGTGATGAAATCAAAATTTGTATTTAATTAAATTAATTAATTAAATGCTTAAAGGGAAATAAGAAATGCAGGACACAAGACACACTAAGGCGGGTACTAACCTAAGCGGGAAACTGTACCATCCTAGCAAGGGTGTACAATTTACAACACTACAATATTTATGAATGGGGCATTTGTATAGCTTCATATGAAGTCAAATCTCTAGGAGCCTTATATATCATCCTTTGTTCAACCTTTTTACACTTCTCCCTCCATTGTTGGGCTTCTTGTAGAAGAATTGGCTCTACTATAGCAGTGCCACCTAGGGAGAGTTGTAATCACTATCAAAACTATCATCACCATGATACTTCTACCATTCTTGTTCAAAAACTTCATCTATAGTGATATTCTAAATTCTTGTCACGAGATATTGAATCTCCTATATGTATGTCTAAAAGCCCAACCATTTTCCTTCTGGCCAATCATCCTCATCATCCTCCTTTGCAGAATAGCAAGTATCTTTTTGGCCAAGTCCACCTTCCCTATTGTCTTGTAAAACTTGAGCCATGGTGGTCATTCCTCTTTAGGAATGAAAGCCAGATCCACATATAGATTAGGGTCTTCTTGGGTTGTACTTATCTAGGTCTCCCAATACTCACGGGGCATATGTAATATGGGTTTCTTCCACTTTGAAAGGTAGTCGTTGGAATCATATCTCCATTTGTCATCAATAAATATTAGCCCTAGCTGGAATAGTTTTGAGGAGACCACGCCTTCTTCCTGAAGCCTCTTCTCAAGTGTAATATGTCCTAAAATATTCTGGTCTTGGGTGATAGAGGTTTTGTTTTTTCCTGCACCTATACGGAGTTCAATTAGTGGAAGGGTTCTTCTATAAAACCATGGACTATAATAAAAGAGAAATATTTACCTAGAAACCAATCACAATGACGTTGGCATGATATCATCCAGCCAATTTTCTCTTTGGAAAAGTGGGTGTCAAAATATAGACCTTGTTTTCTCAAATCATGCACGGGAAGACTTAAGAAGGCATCCAAAAAAACATAAGAATCAAAAGTGGTAGATAGGAGTGGGGTCCATGTGATTACATGCTTTCTATTCTTTTCATCATCATGGGTAGACAATTCCATATACTCACTAAAGAATTTTACATTTTGACGCAAAAACATATGGATAAAGAATGAGGTGTATTTGAACTTATATTGCTTTATATAATTCACCAGCTACTCAATGATCTCTTAAGTGAGGTGCTTTGCAAAATCATACCAAAAGGGCTCCCTTTGCTTATGAAGCCTTAAGAGTATCCCCATTTTAAATAGGTACATGTCAAAGTCATTGTCAAAGCCACAAATATATGCCAACATAGAGAAGATGTGTTGCAGATCCTTTTTCTTTAAATCGCTAATTAGTATAGGGAGATTTGAAAGCTCTGTCTCAGCTAGGTCTCTACCTATTGCACTATTACATAATCTCACAACATCTTTCCTCCTTTACTACTATCCCTTTAATTCTTTTCTAGAGAATTTTTATATCACTGGTGAGCAAGCGAATGCACAACATATCTCTAATTACTTCTACAACTATTACTACCCTCGACATATCTCCCTAGATAATGGCCAAGTCCAGTTTGAAATTTGTAATGAATGCATCATTTAATTAAAGGCAATGAGGGACCATTGGTACAATGTATTGTGGGAGACTACAAACCTAGAGCTTGCACATGCCAAAGACACTAAATTGCCTTTTCTCTTATGGACCAACATTTTCACATAGGCACCCTCCTATAGGTTCGTCGGGTGTTCCCGCAAGTCTGAGTCATAAACCTCCTCACACATGTTTGTAACTATCGAAGAATTCTTATGGATGCTCTTCTCAATCTTCTTTGTTCCAGCGTAGACAAGTTTCGGGGACATGACATGGGAGGCATATGATATGTCTCTGAATACATCCACAAAAGAATCAGTTGTGCTGAGACCTACAATGTTGCCTGAAACACTACCTTTTGTGGCCATCTTTCTACTTCTTCCTTCTTCTTGCTCTTTTACTTAGGTGCAAATAATGTCTTTCTCTCACAAGCCACTACTTTTGCATATGCATTTGTACAATCTATTAATATTCCTTAGACGTTACTACCCTTGATTTTCACATTGAACAATGAGTTGAAGCTACACTTATGTTCTTTTCTTGATGCATATGCCACCTATGTTGCTCATGTAAAATTAATTTGCACGATGTTCATGTAGCTACCATCTCAATAGGCTGAAAAGCCACTACACTTTACCCTATTGTGATCAAAGAAATCCAAACATCTTCCTTGAGAAATGCACATTCTCTCACTTGTTGTACATTTAAGACAACCTATAGAACATATAAGAAAAGAGACACTCAAGATTTACCATAATAAGTAATATCTACAGATGGACGTGTGGCTTAAGCTCACACCTGTACACTTCTTGAGCTTCTCTACAACCAGATTATAATCTTGTTCAATACTTTTTGCCTGTTGTGAATTTGCTTAACACTATGGACCAACTTGCATAGAATAATGAGTTATTAATTTTGCCTTAGGCTTATATCATTTCACCTCTATAAATATCCCTTGAGGGGATGACCAAACTCGTTCTAGCATTCAATTTGATCATTGAGAATAGAGATTATGGATACCCCTATAAGGCTAGTGAGCATTAGGGCACAAACAACTTTCTTAGGAAATATTTTTTATCATCATTTCCAAAGGATGATAGGGCACAAGAACCAATACCATGTAAACACGAATATTTGTTCTTAATTTGTAGCCTTGCTTCTAGACATTAATGTCTCGAAGCACCCCAATATCCATCTTACTAAAGTGCTCTTTCAATTGCTGTACCTGGGTGAGCTAGATTAAGTGGTGGACGTTGTCATTCCCCATGTAGGAATCCCCATAACTTCAGACCTGAGGCTCCTTATAGATCATGGGGAGGTGATTCCATGGCTACCCTTGATTTCTAGCTTCAAAACGATGACTCTGGAACAACAGCAAGATAGGGTGGTGCATGCTAGTGATTTTATGCTGCATCTGCATTGCTTGATACCTTCTAACAACATCTCTTGGTACATCGACTTTAGAGACTACATCTTCCCCAAGATTCTAACTCCTGCTGAACCCCCAGTCCTTATAGCGATTATGATTTTCTCTAACTCTGACTCTAATTATGTAGGGGAAGAAGATAACGAGGAAGATGATGATGAAGAAGAAGATTTATGTCTCCCATTTGCCATTTTATATGTTTTCTATCTATGTAGTTCTAACAAAAGGCCTCAAAGCAATTTTTCTCTTGCATATTTAAACAAAAACAATATATAATAAAATATAGTTTCTTCTTTCTATGTTACATGGCTCTTTAATATGAAATGTATGTTTTTTTGTTTCTACTTTTGGCTCGTAAAATTCAAATCCTTTGAAAGGCTTAAGAATTCAAAATGTTCGGACCTCTAGCTAGGACAAAAAGCATGGCCTGAAGGAAAGTGAAACACTCAATATTTATAATATTTACATACTTATTTTTTAGAAGTAGCTTACTTGAATGGTTTGAGATGGATTCCATTAACTGGAACCCTGAGTGCTTCACCTTGCATATTTTCAAAATCAAAAGCGTTATGTTCCTTCCATTTAGAAATGCAGAAAGGGCATACCAAAAGGTTATCAAGATTATCATGTTGACCAAGATTGGCACCTTGGTCATTATACTTCAACACAAGGTGCCTGTATTTGAAACTAGGGTTTGAACTCCTCTTATCAAACCATTTTTTAACAAGTTGTTATCTGTCATTTAGGGAGATGAAATCCTTCTCCCTTTCTTCTTGCAATAATAATAGTTCTACCATTCAAACTTCCATAGGTTTCATTTTTTTCCATTTCCAAAGATTTGAGTAGCTACAACACTAGGATCTCTAAGAATATCGAAAACTAGGCCTCTTTCCCGTATACAAGCTAATAAGGAGAACTCTTTAGAATTTGTTTAGGGGTTATACGATTATCCCAGAGCACATTCCCTAGGTGTCTATTCCAGTCTCTTTTGTGCTTTTCTCCTATCCTCTTGATGAGCTAGATTAGGTTCTTGTTTGTTGATAATGTCAAGCCATTCCCTTGCGTGTAATAGTTAGAACATGTTTTATGATATATACCATGGTAAAAAGTGAACTATGTGACTCGAGAACCTAGGAATTCTTTAACATTATTTGAGATGATGCACTTTAGCAGATTGAACCTTGCTACAAGCTCTGCTAAGAAATTTAGGATTTCTAGTTATGTTGCACTATTTAAAGGGACTACTTCTATCCACTTGGTAAAATAATATGTCGCTAGGAGGATCCACTTATGACTAAAACTAGATGTTGGGTTTATCAATCCATTGAAATCTAATCCCCACTGGGAAAAGGGCTCATCCATGACTATAGGTTTTAGAGGCATAGGGCCGCATTATTGCATTTACCAACATAGAACTTGCATCCCTTGCATGCACGGACCAGGGTGTGTGCATCATGGAATAGAGAAGGCCAGTAATATCCTACATGGGTGATTTTTATAGCTATGGTTTGGGCAGAGAAATGACCTCCTATAGAACCATTATGAAATTCATTCAAAATTATTTCCTCTTTCTACTTGTCCATGCACCGGAGGAGCATTCCATCAAAGTTTCTTTTGGGTAGGATCCCTTTAATCAATTGGTAATAGATATTCTTCCAACCTATATAATTTTCTCTTGTTATGAGGGAGATCAAGGGGAAACTTTCTGATTTGCATGAATTATGTTCTATATGTTACCCAACATCTCTTAGATGCAGACTCATGAACCAGGACCACTTCCTCTTGCTCCTCTTCAAGAACCTCTATTTCTTGAACAAGCATATCCCAAGAGTAACTGACACTAAGGATAAACATCCTTCAAATCAAGGCATACATGATCATTATTATATTCTCTACCATCCACAAGATATACACAATCGTTGTAATCATTTAATTCCTGCTAGCTGGAAATTACATTAATCATGAATATCCATTTAAAATAATCTTATCTTTTATATCTTATTTCAAAATCAATCTTCTATAAGTCTAATTACACATATTCTGGTATATTGGCTACATGGATTCCTCTACAATTACATCCTTTTTAGCTATATAGTGCATGATAACAATCATAACTACATATATTATGTTCCTATATACATCCACATGAAAAGATAACAGAAATCCAAGTCCATGCACGCGACATCCAATGAAGAACATCCTAATGGAAGAAGGCATCAAACCACCCGACCATGTGGAACCAAATAGGAACCACCCCCCATGCTAGGAGATGACATGGCATTCCAACAGTCACTCAAGACCTAGGTTTACACATAACAACCATGAGACTCAAAATAGCACATAATGAACTCAACCCAATAATAATCACATGACAACACAAGGCTGAAATCAACAATAAACTCTTCCAGAGGCATACAATAAATCATGACATATGGACATGGTCACATGTACGAATGGAGTGTCATCACATGTTGTCCTCATATAGAAGTGAATATGGCCATCCTTACTAGTCACGCTCATAAGTGCTAGCCTCACAAAGAAGGTAAATATGCCCCCATAGTAGACATGTATGCTATCCTCACAAATACAACCAATCCATACTCCTAATAATCATACAAGCTGCCATCACAATAGAAGGGTAAAAACAATCCCTTAACAGACATGGGGAGCCATATCAACCTATGTGAGTACAAGGGAGATTGACTTGACATCTCATATGGCCCAACCAAATAGGATTATCTTATTAGATGAAACCCAAACCTAATCAATTATTAAATTTTATTACTGAATTACAAAAAGAAAAACTCCCATTGTGCCCTAGCGGTCTAGGTGCCAAGCAACCTATCTCATGTGACTGTGGTCATCACAAGGAAGCCTACTCCCCCTAATCATATTCCAAGCCATTGGGTAACACATAAGATGACATCACAACACATAAAGAACGCTCACAAAAGAATTCCAGGAACACATAACATCATTGAGAACATACTGCACATAATGCACACATATGAACCAATAGAAGCATAAAGCCTTCACCAATGCCTCGTAGGCATAGTACAAATGAAAGAACATGAAACATAAGCACATCATAAAGTACTAAAAATCCTCAACAATGAGGTACAAAACATCCCACTAGAGTCCTAGAAATAATCCTCAAATAGCAAGGCAAGCACCTCTTGTTGGAGCAAATTTTTCATAGTGAAACTTGTCAAGGGTAGGGCATGATCCTACTTACTGGAGAAAAAATTACATCATAAGACCTCATAGAACATCATGATCCAAATAAAATTGCTCAACACAAACTGCACATGCCTCTGGGAACTCACAAAATCCATACTAGGACTTTACAACACTAAAATTGACCTTTTTGGGCCTTTCAGACCAGTTTAACTCTCTTGGTATGCAGGTTAGCGCCCTCAGTATTGAAGTAGTCACCGGCAAGGAGGGACCTAAAAGAGCTCAATCTGGACTAGTCAGCAAGAGTAAACATAATGGAAACACAAATATATGATGGAGGAAATGCATAACAAATTGATTTATTGCATGAAATTTAATTACATCCAACCAATCACATCTAAGTTGCAACATACTGGCTCACAAGTCTAGTTGAATAGGTCTCAACTGGGACCTTGAATCGAAAGATATATCTTCTATGAATAGTCTAGCTATCTGATTCTCTGATTGATTCTAACTGGTTTCATTCTAAAGCATAATTACAAATATATATCAATCCAAAGGATCTAGTTGCCCCAAAAGGGATCGAAACCCGAAGAACAAGAACTAACATGAAAATAACAAGGTCGGCCTCCGCCAAGAGATTCATCCAGAAAATACAAAGGATGAAACGTAGATCATGAGGAAAGGTCGGCCACATGCAAAGGAACATCGAGATCAATGCCTAAGGCTCCACAAGCTATGGAATGGGTTTCGGTAGATCACCAAAATAGGTCTCAAGCAATCGGTAACAAAGGAACAATTGGTAACTAGAAACTATCATGGAAACCAGTAGCAATATCTTGTCAAAAAATAAAACAAATATGATGTGGTCTGAAAGAAAGAAAGATGGTCAAGTCTTCAAGTACAATCCAACTCCACAGGATCCGTTGAGCCAAAACCGGGACACACAAAAAGGAAAACTGAAACTGCAAATAGAAAACAAAATAGAAAGGAAAATGGTTTTGGTTGATGTAAGATTATTGTAAACTAGGGATGCTCCTGCATCAAGTGTGTAGGATAGCATATCTAGTACAATGCATAGCATTTTTGGTCCATTATACAATGTTTTTGGTCCATTGGTTAGCGTTTTGGGCTTCTACGTCATCTTTCTCAACCTGAAGGTTAGCTCTCACAGTCAATTTGTCAACACTTTGGGTCTGTATCATGGAATTCCTAGTATGCAGAGTTGAATTCTTGGTTGGTAGGGTAGTATTCTTTGTTAGTATGGTATTGTTTCTGGTATTTTTGGTGGCGTTTCTAGTAAAGTGTGCAAAATCTCAAGTTTGAAGGATCCTAAAGGTAAGATAACTACCCAGATTGGTTGAGGAGATAAAAAAGACCTCAAGGGCATGACCAGGAGGTTGTATAAGCATGAAAAAGGGTTTACACATGGTTTATGCATCAAATGAAACTCACAGGAATGGGTTTGAAACTCAGTGCACAGTCCTAATGGCTAAATCTACATTTTGGGAGTCAAAGTAAATGGGAGATAGCTCTAACTCTGCATAGACAAAGTGGACTTAAAACATGAAACTCCATACACCCAAACACCCTTGAAAAATGATTATAATAGATTGAAACATGACATAGATCTAGTCACAAGAGCTTCATGGGCTCTTACATAGTCACAAAACACTCAGGACATAGCAAAAACAACCCCTATTACAACTAGGAGTATAATATCCAAATAAACATTTAAATACCAATAAGAGCATACTAAAAACACATATAAAATGTATATACATATATGCATTATCCACTATTCACTACACAGACAAATCAACTCAAGAATCTCACTCAAACATAAGGAGCCAATCTGCAATTTTCCCCCTTTGATTCATTTTGATTCCAGAGGATTTATACTATAATGTCTTTCTTATCCCCATCCATTAAACAATCACAGATAAATCATTTCACGGGAAGACACAGAGAAGACAAGAATTTCAGAAAAACTAAACAATGACAGAAGTACTCCAACCTGGAGATCACAAATCCAAGGATAAAAATTGAAGAAGAGCTTCCACAATCGAAGCTTCCAAAATCCAAATGCAAACCAAGATCCAAGCCAAAATCCCAAAAGTTTCCATCAAAATCCTGTCGACTGGTCATCCGACAACCATCCATAAATTTGAAATAAATAGAAAATGCATGACAAACTATGCAAAAATCCCAACCAATCAAAATAATCCAAAAATCAATATTTCTTACCTATTGTATATAGTTCCACGGTAAGAATATTTTATTATATTTGTTACCTATTATTCCAAATTCACCCAATCAATTTGGAGGGTAGGTAAGATTAACTTTATTTTATTTTTACACCTCCCATGCATAGTAAAGGCAATATAATAGTATTTTTACCTTTTAGCAGTGTAGAAATAGAAATAGGCTTTATACCTTTATAATTATTAATAATAAAAAAAAACTTAACAATTATATCTAAAATAAATTAAATAAATCAATTGATAATAAATAAAATCAAAAGGATAAAATTAATTAAATAAAATAACATTCAATAAATCAATTAAATAAATAACAATCAATTAAATCCAATTAATTAATAAATCAAACATTAATAAATTAAATAATAATAAATCAAATATCCAATAATTAATTGATTAATTATAACTTTAATAATTATTACTGGAAATTAATTAATTAATTAAATAAACACTATCGAACCATAGGATAATTAATCTATTCAATAATAATTCATACACACACATATAACCAACCAAAAATAGATAGAATGAGATACTGACTCGAGTGGACAATAGTTACACCCGACAAGACTGACAAGGTGAGCATACTAGACCATGAGTAGGTGATGGAAAACCAAGTCATCCCCAACAACTGCCATTGAGATTAGGACACGCTCAGACTTGTGAGACTAGGTGGAGTCAATGTCTGGTACCTGCAATCCCACATCCACCGATAAACACAAAAGGACATGTATACAATATCATAGTAACAAGCAAGTCAAAGAGAATTACAATACTTTATCATACTCGTGATGAGTGATAAGGAATCATCCCTTTCATAAAGACACTCACCCAACACAAACATATCTTATAAAATCATCATCATAAAGAAGGGTTAGTATATTAAATGATACAACCAAATCTTCATAAGATAGACTAAGCTAGGGAAATACAATCCTTTGATACGTAAAATACAAGGTGAGTCAGGGAGCGACACTACAAAGTGTCACCTTCCTAGAGCACATGTGAGGTCTGGGCCCAAAAAGCCTAGATATGAAACTATCAAAGCATCATCAAATGTGCCACTTGTTGATCAAGTGGAGGATTTACAATATCCTAAGAACAAAGGGAAACTTAGGCATGCCATTGACTGATTAAATAAAATTGAACCTAGACATTCCGTGTGACCAAAACAACAAGCAGACACTAAAAATAGAAAACAAACTTCCTTCCCAAACATTTTTAATAAATATCATGAGAAATCTAGATGGCTCTCATGCCATTCATTTTGGGAAGGATAATAAAGAAAAAATACCTCATGTAGAAGTAGTTGCAATGATTGTTATGATAAGATTAACATGTTGCGGATATGAAAACATGGATTCAGTTACAAAAACCATTTCTAGTCTATAGAAGAAATTCTTTTTAAGCCAATGAGAACTCATCCAATAGAGGCTGGACACATTTTATTTCTCCTTAGAAGAAACTGAAAGAATTATTTGAGCTAAGTAATTTGCAGCCATGATCAAAACTTAGTATGTTTGTTCTTAGATAAAGCATGGGATTGTGCCTTCCTTTTTTCGTTTTTCTATTTTATTTATGTAGATATCTTATGTCTCACTTTGATATGGAAGCGGTTACTACTTTCTCAATTCAAAATGTCTATTACCTAGTTAATCTATGAATTATGGTCCTTGTGAGATATTTCAATCTTCCATTTCCTTCAACTTGGGAATTAGACTATGCTTTTCAATAAATGAAATCACATAATGGTTAATTATTGTGAAAATACCTAAACATCCATATGTTTCTATCAATATTTTACAGGTGCTTCTCATAAGGGATTTGCATGTTATACTAGACTATGTCTTTGTAACTTTATGTATTTAGCTCTCCTCTCATCAATGAAGGGTTATGGCATGATGTACTCATTCCTGGGAACTAATATTTTCGTACAATTTCTATAAAAGGAGATTTAAAGGTTTTTAAAAGCTTTGTATTGGCATTTACCCTTCATTCAATTGTTTTTCATGTCATCCTCCTTCCCATTTTTATTTCCCCTCTAAAAATGAAGAGTCATCTTCTAAAATCTCAATGGTCATTTCAATAATCATAATCAAGTCCCAAGATCTATTTTTGTGAAACTTCCAAATAGCCCTTATTAGAGTGTGACATTTGTAGGGATCAACAAATTTATAAATTTTTTGAAAAATGTTCCATATTGTTACATAATGATAATTTCAAGAATGTTCATAACATGTTTCTATTTTAGAAAATATTTGGTAGAAGTTTCATGTTCAAGTTTCATGTTCCTACAAATGATGTTAAAATAAACTATGCTTGTACCTCTACAAAATTTTCCATCATCATTCATGAAGATATTTTGATACAAAAATAGAATATCATTAAACTTTTCTCAATGATTTCTCCCCTATATATGAACTATTTAAGAATCATGTTGATTCTTCTTCCAAAATTTACCTACCCAATAAGGATGCTTCGGTGCAAGAGGAACATGATTTAAACATTGATAATTCAAATCTCAACACATTTATGGACTTAGATGCCTATTATTCCCCTAGGGATTACCTTAATCATAAAAATGTCTTAATGTGAGAATATTTTATCCACTTGCTTAATAATATGTCAACAAATATTATATTTAGTAGATATGAAATATTGAATGTCGAAACCACTTCCTGCCATCCAAGCACTCTAATCAAAAAGGAGAATAAACCATTGAGTGAGAATCACTAGGTGTAAAATAGGAGAAGGTGTAGACACCCAAAATACTTTTAGGCTCTCTAATAGTATTAATATCTTAGGTGAGAGAGTCTTTGATAACTATTGAAGTCTCTATAAACTCCATTATTATTATTGATTGTGCATGCTAATAAATAGAAAAAAACTTTAAAAAATCATTCAAGTAAGGAATGTAGAAGAATTTTTTGAAATAATTTAGAGCAATTTTGATTATCCCTTATCCAAAAAGAATCAAGTAGTAATTATCAACCAAGATTCTAGTGATTTTACGTGAATAGAGGAAGTAGATTTAATATTTATAAATGGAGTCAAATGGCTGGAGAGACCACATTGTAGAATGCATTCATTTTTCTATGAAGCTAATGAAGATGCCATGGAGAAATTAAAAGTGTAAATAATATGATAATAAACCCCTTTCTAAATTGGCACTTTACTTTTAGTGCATGAACTAATACAAACACCTCTCAATTATTGGCACTTTAATAATTGAGTGCATAGATAATTCACTGATTTATACATGGGAATTTTTATAAAAATTCCTACAAGTGAGAAAAAATAGATACATGAAAAAAAAATATTTCCAAAAAATGGAAACATCATATTCTTTTATATGAGAAAGAAATCAACATTTTATAAAATCAACGACTTCCTCACACCTTTGATAGATTCCATCATGGTGATTTCAAATAGTTCAAACACGAGAACCAAAGATCACAATGCCAATTAATAAATTAGTACCTTAAATAAAAGATTTAATTGTTGTTCAATCTTTAATGCCTCTTTCCAATGATTTTCCACAATGCAAACACCAACAAAGGCAAATCTTTCATTTGTAATACACCAATACATGAGAAGATATAGGTGGATTTTTATTAGTTGAAAATAAATTTTCAATCAATAATAAAAATTTTAATCTCTTAATAGTGATTAGATCAATTCACTAAAAAGGACATGCCAAGGAAAAAAATCTTATAGATAGCACTAAAAAATGATCAATTACCTTTCAATACATATTATAAGTCAGGAGAGTCAAAATTACCCTCAAATCATGCCAATATAGGTCTTTTCTACCTTAAAAAAGGCTAAACACAATGTCTACATTGCATGCAAGTTGACATACCGTACAAATAAATGCAAAACGTTTGTATGTCACCTAAATAGTTCAATATGAAATTTTCTAACATCTCTAAAAAATAGAGATGTTTGCTAAAATATTAGTTTGATCTACTTCTTATTTTGGCCCCTTCTTTAGTTTAGATACACTTCAAAAAAAAGCACTTTATTTTCTGAAATGGATGCCTAAAGCCAAGCAAAATAGAGAAAAAATCCCAAAAATGTCCAAGTAAAAGATGAAAGGCAAAAAAAAGAGCAAGTAAAAGGTAATAAATTTGTATGTCAAACTAGGAAAACAAGCCGAGACATGAAAATATAGTAATTTGATTTCAAAATATGTTTATTCAAAGCCATATTATGTATTTCTAAAAAATATACAAATCCAAAAAAGTGCAAATCATTTCCTCAAAACAACAAATTAGCCATATTTGAAAAAAGAGCCCTACCAAGAAGGAGCTCACAAATACTTTCAAATCATATATATAGATGTATCAATTATGGCTTTGGATAGGTATTCGAAATGCCTTTCAATCTTAACAGAATGTAAGGAAGAACATAGTTTCCTTTCTTAGCAAAATATCTGGAAGAGAACACTTGGTATAGCCTCCAAACTCTTTTAATTGCTATGTGAATCAAGCTACTTGTTAGATTCATGCATGAATTAGAGATCATGAATCAACCTTTTTCCTACCCTTCCATGCTTGTCGACATATGAAACAAACTATTGATCCATATAGAGAGAAAATAAAAGTATGCAAATAGTAATTTCACTTAAATTGTCAAATTATTAAGTTCTAATATTGTCATGTAAGAACAAAGGATATACTTGATAGATGGAACCATAAAAATAAAACATTAAATGCAATTTGAACTACATAGAATTTAGACTATAGACATATTCCACTGACTTAGTAGTGAAAAAAGGATAGCTCTATCAACTCAAATATAAACTCTTATCTAGGATGAGGAATTCCACTCTAAAAAATTGTAAGATAAAACGAAAAATAGAACCTAAGAAAGCTTAACTAGAATATTAACAACAATAAAAATATTGTAATACTAAAAAACCATATTAATGACAATGATAAAAAAGTATTCTAGACAAAAAGTATGACGCATCCAAGATACTTATGAACATTGGGAAAGATGGCATGAGTTTGCACTTATAAACAAAAGTAATTTAGACACCTAACCTGGTCTTATATGAGGAAGCTAAACATAATTAAGAGTGGAAACATGTTATGAAATGAAAAATCAAACTTGGGAAAATATGGCCCTTTAAAATGGGGAAAATATTGTTTGCTAGAAATTGATCTATAAAATAAAAATTATAATAGATTGTCTTAAAAATTTTGCAGAAACATTATATTTGCTAAAGGCTTAAGTCAAATGGATTGTACTGATTATAATTAAATATTTAAATCTTTCAGTAGTTTTAAATACTCTTATATTTATTAAATCATTGAGAACTAGTTTTGGTTGGCATATTTATCAAATGGATTATAATAATAACAAAATTAGTGGGGAATCTTATGAAGATATTTATATAGATAAATCATGTAGTTTTGTGGATCTATATAATTATAATCTTTCTTACGAGTAGAATATTTCACAATATAGTCTTAAATAATTATTAATATCGTTGAATGAGAATATTTATAGATATTTTTATTTCAGTTGTTTCCAAAAGATACATGTGAACCTAATCTCTATCTGAAAATATGATCCAAGGTGAAGTATTCTTCTGAAAAATTTATGTGCATGATTTGATAATTATAAGTCCTAATACGAATAATATACATGATTTGATATCATAACCATAATATACATTAGATATAACAAATTTGCATGAGTTCAATTATCCTTCTTATTTCAAAGTTTGTAGCATAGATAATAAATTATGTTATTCGTTCTTGAGATATTTACCAAATTTCTTACAGTAGTTTAGAATGATCATATTCAATTCTATCGCATTTTGACATACAACAAAGATTTCTAATGGTTGTATTTCATAGTATGCCCATTTCATGTGTTATAGAAAAGTTGTTTGTAGCTTGTCTTATTAAATATATACCAAACCAAATATTTGTTCTACAACCAAACTAGCTTCTACATTTATATAGGAGCCAAAAGAAACACATTCATTGGGTGTAAAATAAATTTGGTGGTACATCCATAGAAATATTCCCTATAGCCTACACTCCAGCTATAATTCATCAATTTGTTTTGTGTGCTTTAGA
This sequence comes from Cryptomeria japonica, assembly GCF_030272615.1. Classification (NCBI taxonomy): domain Eukaryota; kingdom Viridiplantae; phylum Streptophyta; class Pinopsida; order Cupressales; family Cupressaceae; genus Cryptomeria; species Cryptomeria japonica. The sequence continues at coordinate 243,186,800 of NC_081405.1, read as the reverse complement.
GAGTAAAATTAAGATGGTGATATTAATGGCAATAAATATTTAGGTTGTTATTTTTTTATTCTTTTTCTAGTTTCCATATATGGGATATTAGAAAATGAATACCTATTTCGTTAGCTTGTTATGAGGTAGAGTACACAACATTAAAGAAAGAAAATAAGTAATCTAGATTCAAAATATATCATAAGAGCTTACCCTTGCTCATTGTTGTGCTACTACCACGTTTTAATAACATGTTTCATACATATTGAAAATAATTTTTTTTTCATTTTATATTAAAGTATTTAAAAAATTCATATCAATTGTGTAGACACCTAAAATTGTCCGGTCTAATTAAATAAATACTTATTTATTTTATTATTTTATCCCAAGTCTTCTATTAATTAATTAATTCATTTAACCTCTTCTAGCACTTTACTAATTTAAATAAATATTTTTTTTAATTTAAATTATCTTTTTCTTAAATTAAATAAATATTGTATTTATTTAATTAAACCTACTTTTTCTATTAATTAAATATATTTTTATTTATTTAATTAATTCACTAGCCTTTTCTACCCATGACACATGTCATTCATATTTTAATTTGTACACCACCTACCCTCCCATTATTTTCTTATTCTTCTATCTACCCTTTAATCCTAGCTGGCCATTTATCCTCTCTACCTTTTAATCTTATCCCTCCATTTCCTAAAGTGTCTTCTATATAAGAGGATGCTTCAATCATATCAACCCTACTCGATGTGTCTAATAATCTTATGCAATCAAGCCCTCTTGTGATCAAGATATCAATCACAATCCGTCCTTTGTTGAGCTCTTATACACATAAAATCTGAGAGCAAATATATTAAACAAGATCAATGGAGATAGGAGACAATGGAGATTGAAAACCTACTTGACATGTGAATGGTAATATTGCTTTATTTTTATAATTTATATGATCTTAGGTATTTTCATTGGTGTATGGTGGATGTTTCATTGTAGGACTTAGATTGTTTGTGGTTCGATCTCTATGGTTTTACAATAACTCCATCATCATCACTTTTCACCATATAAAAATTGCATCTGAGATCTTGATCAATTTGAGATTATTAATATCCAATTATTGCTCCACTAAAAGATAGACAATTAACATATCCACCAAGAGTACAACATAAACTAAAATATGAAATTTAGTACATATCTCTACTTGGTAAAGTTGCATATTAAGAAGAGTTAGTAATATGATGTTCCCCTTTCCTTTGTACCTCCTATTTATTTTATATTTTATCTAATCAATATTAAAAAACGATACAGAAGAAATTAATATTGTCAAAGAAATTCTGTAAAATTATGTAAAAAGTTCTTAGAAAAAGAACAAACTATTACAGTTTTCTAATCTTATACTTTTGTAGACGTAATGTAGAACCATAAAAGGAGGTTTACCCATTAAAAAGACAAAATGATTTTTTTATTTGCTGTAGAAGTTGAACTGCAATATAAATCTCCAAGTTTTCATGTATTTTAACCGTAATGGTGGCTATATTAACTAAAACCAGTTTATTGGAATACTAATGGAAGTATAAACATCACTTTCAAATTGCTTTCTAACTTCAAGCTGTCACACATGCTTGTTATTTTCGACTGTGCGCAGTACAGCATTGTAACAATTTCGAATCCACTTGGCCACGTTTGGAATTCCGTTATTAACCACAAGTTCAATCATCCTCGATGGACATGCCAATTGCCAGGCTGAGTGACGGCGAGAGCTGGACATATGCCAATTTATGGCTGCTTTTCAATTTAAACTGAGAAATAGAGCCAAAACTGGCAGAAACAAAAATATCGTCCAGATATCTGAAAGTTCTGCACCGTTCAAACACGTAATTGCAGACACGTAGATGGTTCCTTGTCGTTGCTGGAACTAAGGTTAGGAAGCTTCCCCATCTACAATAATTGTATGACAAGCTTTTAGTGGCATCCACAAGAAGTACAATAATTGTATATAGAAACACACATTTAAATTATCTGTTTTGTCGACTCTCTTATGTACGAATCATTTTCTTATTTAGTTTTTCCATTTTTTCACTCTCTATATCATTCTACGAATGGTATTTAGTGTAATAAAATGTTAATAGATAAAGGGAAAAGGTTTCAGTTATTGTTTATGTTTTAATAATTATTCATTTTTCGTTCATTCAATTTTTCAAATAATTTTGTATGTTAATTACTTAAAATTTTTATGGAAATTTATAAAATATTTCTTATAAGATTTATAATGAAAAATTAAGTGAACATGGTTTCAAAAGGGAAGAACAATAGTATCAAAAAACACATTTCATATATTTTAATCAAAAGAGACATGATGAATGCGTGTAACGAAGCTTATCACAAAGTGTCATTATAGTACTCAACAATTTGATAGGGATATTTTATAGAAACAAATTTTGTTGATTAAATTAAATTACAAAAGTAAAATTCTTTAAAAATGAAAAAAAGAACATGAATACAAATGGTGATTCCTCTAATTCATTTGATTCTATATTCCTCAAAAAATAGATACTAACACACATTCACAATCAAATATTATAAATAGGAATATTATGATAAATGCCTCTTAAACTGTTCAATACAGTTGCCTCTCAAAAGAAATACTTTTGTTGATGCTTTGAATCTGGCAAAAATTATCTTGTATTTGTATTTCCTAGTTCCTATTAAAAATAGCAGACAAACAATGATTTAAGGCAACAAAAAAAATTGTATAGGTTGGAGAGATCAATAAAGAAGGAAAAAACCCAATGAACGGAAACCACAAAAAAATGTTATAAAGGTTGGAGATAACAATAAAGAAGGGAAAATAAATATTGATTGTAAAAATTAAAATTAGACTATTAGACTCTATTGCGTATTATTTCTATTTTTCACAAAATTTATTCAAAATAATAGATAACAATGGCATTTCTGGGTTCCCTTGGATGGAGCAACATGTTAGGGTTTTAATGGAACCAAATTTGTTTGCTCTCACATTACAGGCTTCTCCATCTTATCCCATGCATTTGATGTGTTAGCTTCATCCTCCATCATAACATGTAAATATTTTCTTGATATAAATAACAAACTATTTGAATAGTAGATGCATATATCTATCATAAAAGGATGTGGACTACTAAGATTTTTTTAATTGTCTTCATGAGCCTGGTGGAAATTAGAAAGGTTCTATATTTAAAAACTATAAAAATATAATTAATGCAAAATTCTCTAAATATGAGATAAGAAATCAATAATTTTCTATATACTTTAAGTCCATCATTTTATGCAAGTTTTTTAAGATTCAACATAGTTTTATATTAGAATTTGGATTACAAGTATGAAAACCTACTTTTAAAAATTGCCAATATTTTTCTTTTGTGTGGGCCTTTTAAAAGACATGTTATCTTAACAAACGAGGCTTGGAAATTTAAGTCTTATCTTTTTAGTTATATGACTTGTCATACTCAAATCAATTATTTCAAAATCTTTTAGAATTCAAACTTACAACACATAAAAAATGAAAGACTCAAATGAGACTTTTCATCTCCTCATCAAAGCCACCAATTTAATGTCTTTTCAAAACCAAAAGACAATTCCCATGCAATGAGAGCCATGAACTTGGACACTACTTAGTGATTTGTTATTATAATTAAAGAAAAACATCTAAGTAATGCTTGCCAACCTCTCAAATATACATGTATACTTCATTGCCACTATATTAATATGGCTATCTTTTTGCACTTTGCTACCACTACATTAGTTTGGTTATGGAAAAGAAATGAAACAAACAAAAAATTCATATCATGCATGACATTAAATCTTTCCTTTAATATCATAAAATTGAGCACCTACAAATCCTATCTTTGGAAGAAATTGAAAAAAATACTACATAAAAAGTTAAAAAAAATAAGATTGTCATCTAAATCTTATTCATCTGAATCAAAATTGTTTGAAGCAACATAATTCACCACACCAATTTTGCACAACTTTTCAAGCACTCTTCTACCTCTAATATGTATTATCCACTATGCAATAGAATACCAAGTTCCAGATGCCTCATCTTTAGAAGGAACTCTTGCAACATCTTCTAGCAAAACTAGACATTCCCTATTCAATGCATACTTTGGAATAATCTTTTTTGAGTCATTTTGAATAAATTTTCTTGGATGACCTAAAACCTAAAAAATTGCAGAAAGAAGGAATATTAAACATAATATTCTATATTGACTTCACAAGTGAAAAATACCAAGAGTACATTATTAAATGAAATCTTGTACCCTAATTAGATAAGAATCTCAAAGTCAACATTAAAATTTATAGAAAGTGAGAGATTATACGGATAAACTATTGTAAGTAAAAATGAACATGTGATAACTCTAGCCTCTTATCCAATAGTTTATAATTCAACATATATAAATATTTTAGTTGTTAGTTTGATTTGAGCATGATGAAACATTGTAGGTGCCAAGGAAGAACCCATAGGGAGTGCCCGGTAATTATGCAACTACAATGACCTAGAGTAATCGACAAAACCTATAAGAACCATGTCATTAAAACTTTGAAAATCCATCTAGAAACATTCTTAATGAGTAATATATTGAAAGTGATGCAAATTTTTTTAACACTCTTTAGTAATAAGCATTCTTAAAGACAAGCATTATGAGGTACAACATAGTCAACCTTACAGAGAAGTCCATATTGATATTAAATCCTTGTTTACACCATGGAAAGGTAACTTTTTTTTCCATTTCCTAGTTTCCCATTTGTTATATAGAAGTTATTCCAACATAATGTCATGATGGGTGTTTTCCATTCATTATTTAGGAAGTAGTACGATACAATGTTATAATGAAAAATTCAATTGAAATCCCTTGATAAAACTAGGATTGGTATAAGAGAACCTAATCTTCTTTTTTGTACTTGAATACATTGGACTTAGAAACTATCGACACTCCACATAAAAATTTCGTGGAGCTTATTGAACTTCCTTAGTCTATTCTAGGCCTCGAAAAAACCCTTGGTAGATGACAACCTCTGTTGCCCTCAATAGTAAATCTAAGCAACACTTTTGAATCATCAAAGGGAGCAATGGAGACAAAGGAGGTGATGAGATGGTCAATACAAGCACCAAAAATATAAAAAAAAATTGATCAATGAATGTTTTCTTACTAGAGCTATGAATCCGTGAAGTCACAAATGGGACACCTCGTCTTTGGTATTAATGCAACAACAAAAACCAAGACTCACGAGCATCCAATAGAAGCACATAGACCACAAGTGCCTAGAAGGGGACTTGGCATAGACCTTAATAACACCTATCAACCTTCATTAACACCATGGTGATTCACAATTAATTGAAAGGGGATTTGAACCTTGGTGACACCATTAACAATGCCACAACTTAACCATCACATTGCAAGATCAACCCCAATAGGAGACATACAATTAGTGGAATATAGAACATCATAATTTTTAGAAATTGATCACATCTCCTTAAATGTTACATTATAGATATAAATTTCAAAGCCAAAGGATCCATGCAGGGGTATTCAATCATAGTATTCAGTTATCCTCAATGTGATGCTATTGTTGAGATATTCTTATTAACTATATGGTTGTTTTCAATTTTTATGTCCTTGATTTGTGCAAGATCTTTATAGTACCACAACCATTCTACCCTTTTAATACTATTAAATTGTGGGATTTTTCTGACTTTATACTACTTTTCTTGATGATGCCTAGCTACCAGACTATAGATATTTGGAAAGCTTTCATGAACCATGCTGAATTTATAAAATGGTTTGAACATATAAGCTATAAAAAGTAATCATTGCAATGATTTATCTACTATTTTTGATGAATTTTGGAGGGAATTTTGGTTGTTGTAGTTTTCTACAAGATAATTAGTTCAAAATCATTAAGGTTACTTTCTACTATACAATGGTAAGGAACCCTATAACTTGAAGGGGTTATCATCATTTGGGGATCAGAGTGGCACAACAAAAACATTATTGCAAATACATCGGTCATCTTTTGGTCTTATGGGAGTGTGGATATTTTCAATCATCACCATAAAAAATTGGGTAGTTGGTTGCCTTCATTGCTTCATTCAAGTCAAATTTGGAAAATTACAAGATCAAAATTATGTGGACATTACGTCATGATTCAGCTCATTAGCATGAATATATTGAGCACCCAAATTCATATTGCTTGAGGATAACATGTCTTTGGGAGGAAATACTTGTCCCATTTTTCAAAATATTATAGAATATTGGAACTGGATTTAAGTTGTATAAATGTGTCCAAGATTAAAGATCAGACTTTCTTCTTAACAATTTCTAGAAAGTTATTCATTTTTGGAGTGCATTCTCACTCAGGGAGTGCATCAATGCTTCAAGGCATTATAGGGAGATTTATGTTGATCATAATTGTTCTCGTGGTTTAGTGTTATTATAATGACTATAAACTATTTAATTTAGGGTGACGATATAAGTGTAAGTCCTATGATTCAATTGTGCAAGTTATGTGTGTTGATGATTTTAATTAATTTTCAACCGTACATTATAGTTTGTGGATTTTATTTGGTGAATATTGTTATTTGTACTCCAAATATTATATGTAGCGATCATCTCTCATTGTATTAAGTCTCAAGTTCCCTCAAAAATTTGAGCAGCTTAGATTGTTCTTGTTATATTAATGATCAACTATTTCTTTACAAATCTTATGGACTTAAGTTCTTAACAAAACCTATTATTCATAATGTTTATGGTCACTTCAAAACCAACTTAATCAAAATAATATAAATCGTTCAAATACTAACATTATACTTTAATTTTTGTAGTTAAAGTACATTGATACCATATTATAGTTAGAAAATATCATATGGTATAATTTAATTAATTGTCACATTTTATGAAGTTCATCTTTACAATATTTTAGCACTTACGGACAAGGTATAATTTATGGTATAGGTTCAATTATTAGCCTAAGCTGTAAACCCTGAATGCTTAGAAATTAATGTCCTCATATTCATTAATCAATTCAATTAAAGATATATTGACTTAAGATTATGATTTTAGATACATATTCTGGACATGTCTACACTGCTTGCTTTTACCAGTGCCCTATTGTACTCTGTGTTACCAGTCGGTTCGCTTATAGAAATTAAAAATTAAGTATCTCAATAGAAAACACTAGACGATTGCCTATCACTTCTCAACCCTGAATACTAAGATTCTGTCCTTTCAGAATAGGGGATGGACTCAAAGACTTTTGGTTTTGTCACGCATAGACGTTCGATTTTCCACGACTCATGAGTAGAGATTTGGCTCTTTTCCCATACCGTCAGACACATATACTAACCATTAGAAGAATTACGTATACTTACAGATTCAAAACTGAAAAATAGCTTTTTGAGAGTTCACTTCGTCAAGTTCATATATGATCATCGTCCTAATAATATAAATGCTCTCCTTACAACTTGTTTCGCGCACGATTGTTGCTCTTTGGTTTGATTGAAATGGCGAAGAAAATAAGTTTTCCTCTCAACCCTAGACATCATGGAGTTTGATTCTCCTTTAAAGATCGAGCTCCTCAATGCAAAGAAAATGAAAAATCCTAAAGCTAAATAACAGAAATCGTAAAGATGAAGAAAGACGTAGATTAGAAACCACAAATTCAGAAATTAGGTTAACATTATCCAGATCAATGATATAGCACATGCACACAATAGCTTTCATACAGAATGCATAAATAAATGGTCACAATTCTGACTCCAAAACGGCACTGTCGTACAAACGCCATGCATCCGGAGCCCATTGACATACATCCCTCCTATGCCCTCCCATGGCATCATGGGACACGTTTTGGGCTGTGTCTATTCTGGTTCCAAAATGGACTTTTCGTACAACGTGCTAGCGACAACTTAGTCAATCGCAGTCGTTAATTGCAAAATCGATGGTGTAAAATGCGTGACTAACACACGTGTTAGTCAATCCATATTGTCGTTTTGGAGCTAGTATAGATGCGACGTTCTCAGACTGACCATCGGGCTGACCTGGAGGCATGTTGCCGTTTTGCGGTTGGGCTAACATTTGCGGGCTGATGCAATGAGACATGTTTTGGGACCCACCATCAGGGTCACCTGGAGGCATGTTGTCGTTTTGTGGTTGACAGAAAGAATTTGCAAGCGGCTAACATTTGCGGGCCACTCTCATGGTCACAGACACAGCTGCAAAAGGTGGCTTAAATTCACTGCTACCACATGACGAAAATTAATTTAAATTCAAATCCAATGTTCCTGCATTTCTTGGTGGATTTAATTAATATAGTTCAACGATCAATTTAAATGATTTAATGTAATAGATATGAAGTTAATATCAATTAACGGAATTGATGTGAAGTTAATATCAATTAAGTCAAAATCAATTAGGTTAGTTAAAAAAAATCGATTAGGTTAATATAAATTAGGTTAAATCAATTAGGTTATATTATGATTGATTTGACCTAATTGATATTAACTTAATAATTAAAAAAATAACTCTTCATACACATTAAATTTCCACAATAATTTTTTTGCATCCAATCATGATGAACGAAATAATTGATATCAATTTGAATAATATTTTATTATTCTATAGAAAAAACTTATATATTTAATCTAATTGATATTAATCTAATTGATTTAACCTATTTATTATTAACCTAATTGATTTAACCTAATTGATATTAACCTAATTGATTTAACCTAATTGATAAAACTTAATTGATATTGACTTAATTAAATTGATATTAACTTAATATGATTGATATTGTTAATATCAATTTAATTGATTTAACCTAATTGATATTAAGTTAATATCAATTAAGGTAAAATCAATTCGGTTAAATCAATAAGGTTAATATCAATTAGGATAATATCAACTAGGTTGATTCAGTTAGGTTATATTATGATTGATTTACACTAATTGATTTTCTGTTATGAGGTTTTAATATTCAAACTAATAATTTTGTGGAATATAATCTTTAAAAGCTAGTTTGTTTAAGATTTTGGGTTGAGCTTATAGAAGTCAAAAATAATTTTTTATACATAAAACAATATTGTACTTCTATTCAATTATTAAATTGTTATCTCCTATACTATAGGAAAATAGATGAGTTGTTTAAAAAATCATATTACAAGAAAGCACTCCTTAAAAAATATTTTTATGACAAACCAACAAACCAATGGAAATGATGTGATATTACCAATACCTCCCTTATTACATCATTCTCCAATGGGGATAAGTGGACTAACAATACTTGATGAAACATTCATTAGTTCATAAAAAATACACTACTCGTGACAAGCAATAGTGGATCTACCCTCACTGTGCTTCCTTAATAGGATTGACCTTATTGAAATTCATCCAAGGATAGGGAATAACACATATAATCATATAACCTAGAATAGGGATAAACGCATCTATTTGAGGTCATACACAAATTTTGGATGGGAGCAAACACTTCTTTCTATCATTTCTTTTGAATAGGACACACTTCTATTCATAGTAATTATGATTGACATAAACACATCCAATCATATTAAACAAATATGACTAATAATAAACATATCCAATCATTATCACCCAATAAATGTGACTAGGTAAAAACACATCCAATTGTAATATTAGGGACAAACACATCCAATTGTAATATTAAGGACAAACACACCCAATTGTAATTAGGAACAAACACAGCTATAGCTCATGCCTTGTTTTTATTTTTTTCTTGCTCGAACCAGCTATTTGGGGGGTCATCCTTTGCCTTAGCTTCCATGTCATAGCCATCACCATCCTTATCATCTAAGTCATCCAAATCCTCTTCCAACTCAGAAACCTCAACAATGTTCAGATGGACAGTAGTGTTCTGGATGTGATTATACGAAATCACCATCAGACCCTCATGCATTGTTAGATTGGTATTGGGGTTGGAAATTGCATCCTTTATCCCAGCATTTAGGGTGTAGAAAAGATAACAAGGAATGGAAATTTTCTCTTTATACCGAAAATGGTTAAGAATGATAAAATGATAGCTGTAAACCCTAGTAAATCTACCATTTAACATGATAAATTCCATAATAGAAAAAAAAACCCTTCGCCAAATTAACTTAATTACTTTTGGTGAGTAGTAAGTATGGCTACCCTTAACCAATCTAGTTTTATCCTCCTCATCCTTCGGAAATTTCTTCATAGCCGCATTTGAAATATTCCTATCCCTATAGAACTTGATGCCTTCCATTGGAAGACCCGTAGCCTCAGCGATCATAGTTTCAATCACCTTGACCTTTCTACTGCTAATGGTCAATGTGCCTTTATTCCAACCCTTTTTCAAAATTCTTGTAATTTCGGGTTGTTTCTCTTGCATTCTCTCCATGAAATCAATCATCTTGGCAGCTTGAAGCACCACCTAGACCTGAGGACAATTCCTCCATTTATCAATAATGGTAGCCTCCCATCTCTTGCAATTTCCACCCATATTATTATTGATGTCTGTCAATTGTAATTTCCTCCAAATACCTTTCTTCACTATGAACTTTCTGTGAGAAACCACTATAAGCCTATGGAAATTTCTAATACTTCCGTTTGATAGGAAAAAAGCACCCATAAAGCATGTGAAGTGATCCTGCAATTATTAATTTACCTCCTTCTCATTTGCATACAAAGCTGACTCCTGCTACCACAACCTCCCCTATCATCTCGGGAAATGATTTCAAATCCGACCTTCCTTACCATGAAATCTTTCATAAGTTAAGATATCACATGCCACATGAGGGATCTCCCCCTCGCAATTACAGATCTTGAATTTCTCACTCTGTATTGCCTCATTGACAACCCAGTCAGTGCACCTGTCGGCCTCTCTGTAATCATGGGAAATGTGGCACTTATCAAACCCCTCAAACAACTCCTTGGCAGAATCAAAGATGTTTTTAATCGTCCATGAGGGTTGGTGTTTACCAAGGGAGCCATTAATAATGTTTTTAGAATCATCTTCCAACCATAACATTTTGACACCCAAATTATAAGCTAAATTAATAATTTGGAGGGCGCCCATAGCTTTAGCCAGATGATTAGTCTGAATCCCTAAGGGAAAGGCAACCATCCCAGTACAAAAGCCAACACCATTCCAGATTACTCCACCACAACCAGCAGGTCCTGGATTACCTTTAGCAGCACCATCAAAGTTAACCTTAAACCAATTAGTAGGGGGAAAAGACCAGCTACACATACTTCTTTTGATTTGGTTGATATTTGTGCCCATGTAGGCTGGGATATTCTAGCTCTTGAGAACATCAAAGTCCTCCTCATTATTACAACAATGCTCTCCCCTGGCCATCACATTCTCAACACAATTATATTTTATCTTGGCCCACACCACTTCATAGGTGTTAATATCATTCCTGAAGATTTTTTTATTCCTCTCTTTCCATATACCCCAAAGGATATGAGCGAAGGAAAACTTCCATAAATTTTTTATGGTCGGATTATTAGTAGTGTAGTGTTAGCTCTTGAAACTATCTTGAATGTCCTCTAGGAAAGCCCAATTCAAACCCCAAAGTTCAAAAAACATCCCCCATATAGGAAGGACAAAAGGATGGGTGTATAAAAATATGGTTCACTGATTCCTCATTATTGAGACAAAGATAGCATCTGTTGGGGATGCATAAATCCCTCTTTCTTAAATTATATGTAGTTAGAATTTTATTTTGCAAAAGAATCCATAAAAAGATATTGATTTTAGGAGTCAAACCTAGATACCATGCCTAATCACAGCAAGGAGTCGGGTCTTGGGACTGAGCCAGAAAAAAGACAGTAGATGAAACAGAATAAATCCATGAAGATGTCTCACTCCACACCATATGGTCTTCTCTTCTGGTTTTTAAGATTGCATGGTTGATCATTAAGTTTACTTGCTTTAGGTTGGGATCAATAGAGTTGACGTCCATCCACTTTTGATCTTTCAAGTAATTAGCCACTTTAGCACCAAACTTCTCCTTACAATTCTGGATGAGCATCTGATTGGCACACTTATCAAGAGGGGCTCCTCCAATCCAAGCATCATCCCAAAAATCTGCCTTCCCACCATTAGCTATGGCCTAGACATTCCCTAAACTAACAATACCTTTAGCCTGGATAACACTATTCCAAATAAAAGGGCCACTTGTTATCTGATCAGAGGCAAGGAAATATTTATGGTGGGAACCTCCCATAAGTACTTAGCCTTCCAGATATCATTCCATTCTCCATTTCCTTGATAGGTTCTACAGATTTGTTTGGCAACAAGACCATTCTCTTATTCTCCTCAACCCCAGACCATAGGAAGGATTTCTGAATTTTTGCAATAGCTTCAGCAAATTTTCTAGGGATTTTGAAGAGGCTTAAAGCATAGACTGAAAGACTCTGGAGAGATGATTTTAAAATTTGGATTTTTCCAGCTTGACTAAGAAGGGTACCTTTCCAACCAGTTATCTTCCTACTGAATCTATCAACAAGACTATTCTATAACAACTCCAAAGGTTTCATACCCAAAGGCAGACCTAGGTAAATAGAAGGAGGCTTACCAATTTGGCACCCAAGGATCTGGGCCATTGTAATATGTCTGTCCTCTAGGGTGTTGAAGAAGAAAACATAACTTTTTTCCCAATTGATCATTTGACTCGAGGCTGAACTATAAGTATTGAGAAGGTTCTTCAAATTGGACTCTTCTTTGATAGAAGAAGTACCCATTAAGATGTTATCATCTACAAATTGCTGGTGGGTACAAGCTCTAAAACCATAAGAGGAGGAGATTCAACAAAGAAGCCCTTGAGAAACAGATTTGCTAATAAACCTACCTAGATATTCAGCCAAAATTATGAAGAGAATAGGGGATATGGAATGCCCCCACCTGATGCCCCTAGAAAAGGGGGAAGGCACACCATTCACAATAATATATAAGAAGGGGTCAAGATAAGTTGATTAATCCACTGAATAAACCTAGCGCCAAAGTCGAAAGCACCAAGTACCTTACCCAAGAAGCTCCAGTCAACATGGTCATAGGCTTTTGACAGGTCTAACTTTATTAGAAAGCCTTGTTTCCTTGAATCCACTAGTGAATGAATATTTTCATGGATAGCAATGATAGAGTCAAGGATTTATCTGTCAGAAACAAATCCACTCAATTGGGGTGAAATAATCAAAGGAAGGATCCTTAGCAGTCTACTAGTCACCACCTTAGAGATGATTTTATAGAAAGAATTGCATAAGCTTATCAGACGGAACTTATCCATAGAATCAGCCCTAGGGCATTTGGGGATCAAAAACCAAGAAAGTAGCATTGAGATCTTTTAAGATAATTCTAGCTCCACAATACTCTTGCACACCTTAACCACATCACTTTTGAGGATGTCCCAAAAGGCTTGAAAGAAGAAAAATGGAAAGCCATCCCGGCTCGAGGCTTTATTGCCATCAAAAGAAAAGACGTCTTGTTTAACTTCCTCCTCAGAAGGGATGGCCACCAAATCCTTATTTTGAACCTCATTAATGATAGAAGGAATGTTCTCTAAGAGGGCCCTTTGAGAATGACCATGAAGACCACTATCCACCAAGAGAAGGGAAATGAAAAAGTTCTTGATTTCCTTCTCAATCTCATCGACCGTCCTAGTTTCAATTCCCCCAATTCTTATCTTAGAGATCCTATTTGTAGCCTTGTGTTTCAAAGCAATCATATGGAATAATCTGGTGTTTCTGTCCCCAGCTTTAAGCCATAGAAATCTAGACCTTTGTTTCCATAATTCTTCTTCTCTTCTGATAATCTTATGGTACTTCACAAGCACTTCATTTTCCTCCCTAATTGATACTTCATTGTATCCACTAGTTTGGATTTTATCCTGCATTTCCTTGAGCTCCAACTAGGTTTTGGACTTGGCAGCAAATAGATCCCCAAAAACTCCTTGTTCTATTTTTTAATATTATCTTTCACGTACCTTATTTTTTTAGACATTCTATACATAACAGTACCTTTGACATCAATAGACCACCACATCTTAATGGCCTTCTCAAGGTTAGGATGGTCTAGCCACATCCTTTCAAATCTAAATGGGAAGTTTCTTTTATTCTCAGCAACAAAAACCACACGGAAATGGTTAGAACCAATCCTAGAGATGGTTGACAGGGAGCACTGATAATAATTAAACCACTCATTAGAAATAAGGGCCCTGTCAAGCTTGACTTGAATAAGTTCTTCCCTCGTCCTCCTATTTGTCTAGGTAAAATTAGCCCCTTCAAGATCAATATCATGCAGACCCTGGTTGCTGATAAATTCCAAAAGATCCATTCTACTATCTAACTGAGAAGGGACACCTCCAAACTTCTTGTTGTCATGGATAGGGGTGTTGAATTCCCCTATAACTATCCACATATCATCCTTATAAAGAGCCCGAATAACTTTGAGCTTCTTGTAGAATTTACTTCTACCTAGTCTATTATTTGAGGCATGAATATTGGTCAGGAGAAAAGAGGTGCCATCCCCAAAGTGATGAAACATGATAAAATCCAAATTGCTATCTTGCTTGACAAGCTCCCCTTAAACCTGCCTTAGATTCCAAAACATGGCAATGCCCCATAAGCACCATCAGAGCTACCACCAAGAACTCCCCATCCTTAAAACAATTTATCTTCTCTACTTTCTCTTTTGTTATTTTAGTTTCTTGGATAACAAAAATGTCTAGTTGATTTTACCTGACTAAATTTCTGAGAACATCTTGTTTATGTGGACTATTCAATCCAAGTATATTCCATGAAATTATTTTCATTTTCTAACTACGAAACATAACTCATAGATGGTCAATTGAGTACCATCTGCTATATTCTTGCTTGCCTCTTGATCTCTGATCTGGTTTTCTTTTTTCCTCTTAGGAGGAGAGGAGTTAAAACCTGTGTTGGCTTTGGTCTGGTCTCTTGTCTTAACTAGAGTAGCTTGAGGGTTAGATTTTGGCCCTTTTTTTCCCCTCTTTCAATTTGCTACTTCACTTGTCTAGCAATCTTCCTCTTAGATATTCTGGGTGGTTATCTTCTAGTCAACATCTTCAACATCAGCCCACTTAGCACTTATCTTAAGTAGTGAGGTTGTTGGGGACTGCTGGAAGGTGGATTTCACCATCTCCACTGATTTTTGTGATTCTGACAACGAGATTCCTCCAGGGATCAAACACTTTTGGGCTTCTTCATAGTCAATTCTAGGGCCATCTTTGGTGGTGTTTTCCATAATGTGATTTGAATCTACATCCTCCTTTTCATGTAACACCACCTATATCTCTCCATATTCTAGGTTATCAATTCATCGATCCTCCTAATTGATATCTTGTTGTTCTCTCTCATCTTTGCCTATTTGATCCTCTTTACCATCTTCAAATAAAGGTTTTCTTAGTTTTCCACATTAATATTCTCTTGTTGTTCTACCATGTTAGGGATGATGACACTTTGGGCCTCTTCAATCATTTTCTCATTTTTCAGAGATCTCGGGTTGCTTAACAGGGTTTTTTGTTTTCCATTGCATTGTCTTTTCTTTCTTTTCTTTCTCTTTGACAACCTAAAGAGGGCATTTCCTAGCAGTATGCCCCAATTTTTTGCAATGAAAACAAGCGAAACGGACAATATCATATTCCATCGGTTGGTTCCATTTTCCCAATCTAGAGTTAATCTTGATGGATAAGGGCATATCTGTGCAATGCATAACTCCTACATATATCCTACCAAATGTAAGTCTTCTTCTAGCAGTTGTGATAGGATCCATAGATAAGAGTTCCCCAAAGGAACTAGAAATTACTTTAAAGACATATTCAACCCAGAACTCTAAGGGAACGCCCGACAGTCTAACCCAAACTAGAGCTTGTACAAAAAAGGATTCATTTAGGTCCATCTTAGGCGTCCATTTTTGAAAAGAAAGCATTGATTTTCTTATCAGCCAAGGGCCATCACAAAGAACCCTTGACATGTCTTCCTTACATGAGAAATCCATTGATAGTGCACCTTTGGACATAGAAGTGATCTCCACTTGACCTTTAAGTTGTTAGGTCCCAAAGACAACTGAAAGGGGCGTGGGGGTGAATCAGTTGTCCAACAAATTCAAACCAAAAACAACTTAACCAACTTTAATGCTTAATACCGGTAATTCAATTTTTTATGTCGGTTGACAGTTTTATCAGTTAATTACAGTACCGATAAAGATTAATGCATGAAATAGAAAGACAATAACATCCACAACACATAACACCAATATTTGTACGTGGAAACCCTGTAAGGGGAAAAACCACGGTGGGAAACCTTACCCACAATCAGATGATACTACTACAAATAGTATGTGTATACAAATGGGGTCTGCACATGCAGAAAGGCCAAGTGCCTAGAGCTCACTGCTCAAGCACAAAGAGGAGTCACACTGACTACAATTGGATGGTGAAATCCAATAAGGATGTATTGCTCAAATTAGCATCTTACTATGCTGGATTCAGTACAGGTGTAGTTTTGATTGTCTTTACAAAAAAAACTCCTTCAACCTTCAAATGATGTTTGTGTGTATAGCTCTACTTATTCTCGCATATACCTTCACACAATTCTTTTTCACATTCCTCATTCGATCTTACAAATAAGATCTTACATTTATATCATAACCTAAGACCAATTTTAGTAGGTCGGCTCTAAAAGATATTACAATAAAATCAATTTACAAATAAAACAATGTCTGATGCAATAACTGATTCAACATGTCATCTTGATGCATTTACAACAATAATAAGACATCTCCATAGCGTGTCGTGCTCATCTGGAATAGATAAACCCGCCGGTGTGTAACTTGGATCTATTTGCCGGTAACAATAAATATGCAAATAGGAATATGCCAATGAACAAATCTCCAAGACAAAGTGTCCAAATGATGTCTTCGACATAACCAGGTGTTTTCCATACCATTCCAAGTGTCGGTATACCAGTGACTATGCATAAGTCACTTGCTTGCCGGTGAATGTTGCTAATTCTCCAAAGTGCCAGAGTTGATAAGTGTTAGTAGGTGCTGACATCAATGACAAAACCATACCAAAATACCAACAATCTCCCCCTTTGGCATTGATGGCAACACAAGATGGAAAAACCATCAAAGTGCCAAAACAAAAATGTGAAATACCAAAAACCAACAATCTCCCCAGAGTAACAATCTCTCCCCCTGGGAGTGACATGTTTTTCTTGTGTTTTCATACCAATCTCTCCCCCTTTGACATCAAATGCCAAAGCAATATAAAGACCATTTTTTAGATACAAAATACCAACCAATTCACTATACCAACTACTCCCCCTGAGAAGTAGCTTTCTCATCAAAGTCAGAGTAAAAGATTTCTCTATTAATTATGTTGCTTGATGACTATCATCAACTATCTAAGTTTCTACCAGTGGGGGTATGACCCCAAGCTGGCCTCTGAGATATTCAAAAGTCTCCTTAGGCAGAGGTTTAGTGAAAATATCTGCAATCTGCTCTTTAGTATTCACATAAACCAGTTTTATTTCTTTTGCTTCAACATTTTCCCTTAGAAAATTCAGTTTGATAGAAACATGTTTGGTTTTAGAATGTAATACCGGATTCTTAGATATATCAATTGTTGTAGTGTTATCACAATAGGTAGTAATAGGTTCCTTGCATTTTACCTTTATATCCTTCAACATTTGCTTAACCCATAGTACCTGTGTATAGTTAGTTCCTGCTGCAACATATTTTGATTCTGCTATTGATAAAGATGTACAACTTTGTTTCTTACTCATCCAAGAAATTAATCTTCTTCCAAGAAAAAATGCTCCACCGGTGGTGCTTTTTCTATCATCCACATCTCCTACCCAATTTGCATCTATGTATGCACATAATTCAGAGTTTTCATCTCTAGGATACCACAATCCAAGATTTGTAGTGCCTTGTAAGTACCGAAAAACCCTTTTTACTGCTGATTCATGATTTTCTCTAGGATTACTCTGAAATCTTGAAACAATACATATTGCATTCATGATATTAGGTCTTGTTTGTGTCAAACACAGTAAAACTCCTATCATAGATTTGTCCCTAGTCGGATTAACAGGTGTAGATTCATCCCTTAGTGATAATTTGTTATTTGTAGTCATATGTGTGCTTATCGGTTTATAGTTCTCCATCCCAAATTTCTTTAATAACTCCTTCAAGTACTTGGATTGACTCAAGAATATACCTTTATCAGTCTATGAAATCTACAATCCTAAAAAGAATTTTATTTCTCCAATCATAGACATTTCAAATTCTTGTTGCATTTCAATAGAAAAGTCTTTACATAATCCATCTTCTCCTCCAAAGATTATATCATCAACAAAAACTTCTATAACCAAGATGTCATCATTAGTCACTTTGTAATATAAGTTGTTGTCAGCATTACCTTTAGAAAATCCAATCTTCAAAAGATACTTATCCAATCTTGCATACCAAGCTCTTGGAGCTTGTTTCAACCCATACAAAGCTTTCCCTAACCTGCAAACCATATCTTTGTTATCTGTCAAAGAAAATCCATCAGGTTGATCAATGTAAACTTCTTCTTCAAGATCTCCATTTAGAAATACACATTTAATATTCATTTGATATACTTTGTAGTTCTTGTGTGCTGGAAAAGCCAAGAATAATCTGACTGCCTCAATTCTAGCTACCGGTACAAAGGTCTCATTGTAATCATTTCCTTCTTTTTGAGAATATCCCTTACACACTAGTCTTGTTTTATTTCTGATTACCTTACCATCTTCATTAAGTTTGTTTCTGAATACCCATTTGGTTCCAATCACATTTTTGTCTTTAGGCCGAGGAACTAATATCCAAGTGTTGTTTTTCTCAATTTGTTCTAGTTCCTCTTCCATAGCTTTAATCCAGTGTTTATCTTCACATGCCTCATTAATTGATGATGGTTCAATTTGAGAAATAAGACATACATCTTCATTTGTCAGTCTTCCACTTGTCATAACTCCTTTATATTTGTTTCCAATTATCTGATCTTCAGAGTGATTCAGTCTTACATATTGAGGTGTCTTTGTTTGTTGTTGTTCCTTAGTTACAGTGGAATTTTCAGATGACGTCGGTGTAACTAGATCTTCATTCTGTACTAGTGGATTCAATGTAGATTTATTTGTCAGAATTTTTGTTGCCGGTTCAGAGTCTATATACCTTGAAGTTCCTCTGAATTGTTCATCAATCTTTACATTTGTACTCTCAACACTTTTCTACAATCTTTTGTTAAAACATCTATATGCCTTACTCTTAGATGAATAACCAAGAAATATTCCTTCATCACTTCTAGGATCAAATTTGCCAATATACTCATCTTTTCTAATATAGCATTTGCTTCCAAATATTCTGAAATATTTAAGAGTAGGAGTAATACCAAACCATAGTTCATGAGGGGTCTTACCGGTTTCTCCTTTGATGTGATCTTTGTTGAATGTATAGACCGTAGTGCTTACTACCTCTCTCCAATACACAGGTGGTAGATTTTCTTCTGATAACATACTTCTAGCTGCATCCAAGATAGTTCTATTTTTCCTCTCTACAACTCCATTTTGTTGTGGTGTCCGGGGTGCTGATAGCTGTCTTCTGATTCCATTCACTTCATAGAATGCTTTAAATTCCTTAGATGTGAATTCTCTTCCTTGATCTGATCTCAAACATTTTATTTTCTTACCATTTTCATTCTCTACCATTTCTTTGAACAATTTGAACTTCCCAAGTGGTTATGAAAGTAACCCAACACATTCTAGAGTAGTCATCAATGATTAGCATGAAATATTTATCACCTTGTTAACTTTTAGTTCTAGCTGGACCACATAAATCAGTATGAATTAAGTCAAGAGCATTATTTGATTTTTTTGGAATACTTTTAAAAGTAGCTCTAACTTGTTTTCCAAATTGACATGCCTTACATACTGGATTGTGAGGTTTGACAATCTTAGGTAAATCTCTAACTACCTTTGTAGTACTGATTTTTACCATGCTATCAAAATTTACATGACAGAGTCTCTTATGCCATAGCCAACTTTCATCAATATGTGCAATCAAGTATGTCTTTTCACTATTATTCAAATGAAAGATATTACCTCTAGCTTGATTACCGATTGCGATTTCCAAACCAGTTCTATTCATAATTTTGCATTTTCCATTCTTGAATTGTAACTGAAATCCTTTCTCAACTAATTGACCAACACTCAAAAGATTATGCTTTAAACCTTCCACATAGTAAACATTGTCAGTATTATGCTTACCATCAAGAAATAATGTACCTTTGCCTTCGATCAAACAAGCTTTATCATCTCCAAATCTTAGTAAGCCTCCATTATATTCCTGTAAGTTCAAGAATTTTCTTTTATCACCAATCATATGATGTGAGCACCCTGAATCAATGATCCATTCGTCCTTAGCTTCAATTTTAGCTTCCAAGGCCTATTCTACCGATTGAATAGTAGGTGTCGGTTGATCTTTTGTTATAGCAACAAAAACCCATCCATTGTCTGTCGGATCTTCATCAGAATCATTAGTGATTCCTTCATCAACAAGATAACAAGATCTATCTTTATTCTTCTTAAATTTGTATCTCTAATATTCAGGATTAGGCTTGTATGTTCTCCTAGCTTCTTCTCTTAGTCTATCATGTCTATCAGGGGATCTAGAAGTCATATGACCAATCTTATTATAGTTGAAACATTTAAAGTGTGCTTTACCTTCATACTTACTTCCAACTGGACCTTTAGGTATTTTCCTTGCAAATAGTACTTCAAGTTTTTCAAGTTCTTCATTTTCTTTGCTGCTTTCCTCAAGTTCTCTTGCATAGAAGGCTTTCCAATTAGACTTGTCAAATGATGGTGCAGATGATGTTGATGCTTTAAAAGCTAAATCTATCTTTATAGTAGCAATAGGACCAAATTCCTCAATTTCAAAAGTTGAAAGTTTTCCAATCAATGTATCCATAGTTACTGATGTATTAGGCATTGTTATTAACTCATTTATAGTAGTATCCTTCATTTTATATGCTGGTGGCAATCCTCTTAAAACTTTTGAAATAATTTCATCTTCACTTAAGGTTCCTCCACAATATTTAATACCCAAAACAATTTCATTAACTCTTTCCATAAAAGAAGAAATCCTTTCATCTTCTTCCATTTTTAGATTTTCATACTTGACCTGGAAGCTTTCAAGTTTTGCAATTTTGACAATGGAATCTCCTTCATTTAGTGTTTCCAAATGATCCCAAATAGCTTTAGTATTTGATCTATCTGATAATCTCATGATTTGCTGCTCTAATAATGCGCTCAAAAGTGCTTCTCTTTCTTTGCAATCATTTTCCTCATCTTTAGCCAAGTTAGGTGGATTAGGTTGATTCTGAGTAGGAGTAGTATAGTCATTCTTTGTAACATCCCAGATGTCCTTTCCAATGCAATTCAGATGTGTCTCCATTCTGATCTTCCATATGCCATAATTGGTTCCATCAAGTTTAGGACTCTCCTTCCTGAAATAGTTAGTAGACATTGGATCTCCTCAAGCTGTTAAACTTTTGCAAAAATAGGACTAGGCTCTGATACTAATTGTTAGGTTCTAGAGACAACTGAGAGGGGGGAGGGGGGGGGGGGTTAATCAGTTGTCCAACAAATTCAAATCAAAAACAAATTAACCAACTTTAATGCTTACTACCAGTAAATCAATCTTTTATGTCGGTTGACAGTTTTATCAGTTAATTACAGTTCCGGTAAAGATTAATGCATGAAATAGAAAGACAATAGCATCCACAACACATAATACCAATATTTATACGTGGAAACCCTGTAAGGGTAAAAACCATGATGGGAAACCTTACCCATAATCAGATGATACTACTACAGATAGTATGTGTATACAAATGGGGTCTGCACATGTAGAAAGGCCAAGCGCCTAGAACTCACTGCTCAAATACTAATAGGAGTCACACTGACTACAATTGGATGGTTAAATACAATAAGGATGTACTACTCAAATTAGCATATTACTATGCTAGATTTAGTACCAGTGTAGATCTGATTATCTTCACAAAAAAACCTCCTTCAACCTTCAAATGATGTTTGTGTGTATAGCTTTGCTTATTCTCGCATATACCTTCACACAATTCTTTTTCACATTCCTCATCCAATCTTACAAATAAGATCTTACATTTATATCATAACCTAAGACCAATTTTAGTAGGTCGGTTCTAAAAAATATTACAATAAAATCAATTTACAAATAAAACAATGTCTGATGCAATAACTGATTCAACATGTCGGTTTATGCATTTGCAAAAATAATAAGACATCTTCATAGCATGTCGTGCTCATCTGGAAAAGATAAACCTGTCAGTGTGTAACCTGGACCTATTTGCCAGTAACAACAAATATGC
This sequence comes from Cryptomeria japonica, assembly GCF_030272615.1. NCBI lineage: Eukaryota > Viridiplantae > Streptophyta > Pinopsida > Cupressales > Cupressaceae > Cryptomeria > Cryptomeria japonica. The sequence continues at coordinate 243,164,329 of NC_081405.1, read as the reverse complement.
AAATACAAATATGCCAATGAACAAATCTCCAAGACAAAGTGTCCAAACGATGTCTTTGACATAACCAATTGTTTTCCATACCATTCCAAGTACCGGTGAATATTATATCCTGCCGGTGTACCAGATACTGGTGACTGTGCATAAGTCACTTGCTTGTCGGTAAATGTTGCTGATTCTCCAAAGTGCCAGAGTTGATAAGTGTTAGTAGGTGTTGACATCAATGACAAAACCATACCAAAATACCAACATAAGTGCCCATTTGCATTTAGCAAATGGCCTAACAACATCAATGTTTGACCTCAAGCCTAAAAACTTTCCAACCAATGTCATTGCCATAAGGTTAATATTATGCTCAATAACTGGGTCTGGAATTTCAATAGAAAATCTCCCTTTTTCTAGGTCTGATATATTATGAATTGGAGGGAGTGAGGACTTTCCACTCAGTTTGACACCGAATAGAGAAGTCAAAGACCGAGCGTTGTCCCTTCGAACAAGTCCCTACCTTGGTCTATCTCCAGCACATGATTCTCCATTTTTACCATCAGGATCGATAGGCTTGTCACCTGTGTGTGGGTCCCCATCCACTGGGTCCTTTCCATTCAGCTCAGAGGAATCCGGGCAGTCTCGGGAATCGTCCTTTCCCCTCTCCCCCTGGTTCGCTTTCCAATATAGGGTTTCTCGCCCTACCTTGAATTCAAATTCAAAGTCATTCTCTTCTCCTAGTCCCACATGTTGTCTCCCTTGAGTTGTGTCATACAAAACCAACAATTGTTATGTGTTATACAAAATTTATTTGTAGCTTGTCTTATTAAATATATACCAAACCAAATATTTGTTCTACAACCAAACTAGCTTCTACATTTATGTAGGAGCGAAAAGAAACACATTCATTGGGTGTAAGATAATTTTTTGGGTACATCCATAGAAATATTCCCTATAGCCTACACTCCAGTTATAAGTCATCAATTTGTTTTGTGTGCTTTAGAGATTAAAATTAAGATGGTGATATTAATGGCAATAAATCTTTAGGTTGTTATTTTTTTATTCTTTTTCTAGTCTCCATATATGGGATATTAGAAAACAAACACCTATTTCATTATCTTGTTATGAGGTTGAGTACACAACACTAAAGAAAGAAAATAAGCAGTCTGGATTCAAAATATATCATGGGAGCTTACCCTTGCTCATTGTTGTGCTACTACCACATTTTAATAACATGTTTCATACATATTGGAAACAATTTTTTTTTTCATGTTATATTAAAGTATTTAAAAAATTCATATCAATTTTGTAGACACCTAAAATTGTCCTATCTAATTAAATTAATACTTTTATTTATTTAATTATTTTATCCCAAGTCTTCTATTAGTTAAATATATCTTTATTTATTTAATTAATTTATTTAGCCTCTTCTAGCACTTTTCTAATTTAAATAAATATTTTTATTTATTTAAATTATCCTTTTTCTAAATTAAATAATATTTTATTTATTTAATTTCTCCCACTTCTTCTATTAATTAAATAGATCTTTATTTATTTAATTAATTCACTATCCTTTTCTACCCATGACACATATCATTCATCTCTTAATTCCTACACCACCTACCCTCTCATTATTTTCTTATTTCTTCTATCTACCCTTTAATCCTAGCCGACCATTTATCTTCTTCACCTTTTAATCTTATCCCTCCATTTCCTAAAGTGTCTTTTATATAAGAGGATGCTTCCTTCATTATCAACCCTACTCGATGTGTCTAGTAATCTTATGCAATCAAGCCCTCTTGCGATCAACCTATCAATCACAATCCTTTCTTTGTTGAGCTCTTGTACACACATAAAATCTGAGAAAAAATTTATTAAACAAGATCAATGGAGATAGGAGACAATGGAGATTGAAAACCTACTTGACATGTGAATGGTAATATTGTTTTATTTTGATAATTTATATGATCTTAGGTATTTTCAGTGGTGTATGGTGGATGTTTCATTGTAGGACTTAGATTGTTTGTGGTTGGATCTCTATGGTTTTACAATAACTTTATCATCATCACTTTTCACAGTATAAAAATTGCATTTGAGATCTCGATCAATTTGGGATTGTTAATATCCAATTATTACTCCCCTAATAGATAGACAATTAACATATCCACCAAGAGTACGACATAAACTAAAATATGAAATTTAATACATTTCTCTACCTGATAAAGTTGCATTTTAAGAAGAGTTAGTAATATGTTGTTCCATTCTCTTTGTACCTCCTATTTATTTAATATTTTATCTAATCAATATTAAAATACGATATAGAGGAAATTAATATTGTCAAAAGAATTCTGTAAAATTATGTAAAAAATAGGTCTGTCAAATTCTTAGGAAAAGAACAAACTATTACAGTTTTCTAATCTTATACTTTTGTAGATGTAATATAGAACTATAAAAGAAGGTTTACCCCGTAAAAAGACAGAATGATTTTTTTATTTGCTGTAGAAGTTGAACTGCAATATAAATCTATAAATCTCCAATTTTTATCTTTACTTTTTAATATAAAGAAATTTTATATTAAACTATAATTTATTTTGGCAGTCCTTAGTTTTTATGTATTTTAACCTTAATGGTGGCTATATTAACTAAAACCAGTTTTTTGGAATATTAATGGAAGTATAAACATCACTTTCAAATTGCTTTCTACCTTCCAGCTGTCAGACATGCTTCTTACTTTCGACAGTGAGCAGTACAGCATTGTAACCAGATATTCTAAGAAAAACATCCCCATTTGAATTCGACTTTTGTCTCCGCCTTTCTGTTTTGTGGTCCCTAGTTTCCTATGGTTAGATTATAAATTGAACGGTTATCAATGGAAAAAATATTTGATAACAATTAAGAAGATTATATTATTATATATCTGGAAAATATAATCTTTATAAGAAATGTTTAGAAAATACGAGCACAACTAGTTATAGTTACACGAGAAATGATTTTTTTATTTGCTGTAGAAGTTGAACTGCAATATAAATCTCCAAGTTTTCATGTATTTTAACCGTAATGGTGGCTATATTAACTAAAACCAGTTTATTGGAATATTAATGGAAGTATAAACATCACTTTCAAATTGCTTTCTAACTTCAAGCTGTCACACATGCTTGTTATTTTCGACTGTGCGCAGTACAGCATTGTAACAATTTCGAAGATTTTATTATTATATATCTGGAAAATATAATCTTTTTAACAAATGTTTAGAAAAATACGAGCACAACTAATTACAGTTACTGTCGATTGCAATCGACCTGTTCTTCTGATTTTGGTGTTTACAATATAAGAATGGCCACACGTCCTCTATCTGCAGTGCTGTTTTACGCCACGTTCTCTAGCATAATGTAGAATGTGGCTTACCTTCTAAGACAAATGAATCCACTTCGCCACGCTTGGAATTCCGTTATTAACCACAAAAAGCATGTAGTACCCTGCTGGGGCCGTCACGGAATTTGGAGGTGCTGTCACCTCTGTAAAGTATTTTCCTCCCATTGATTTCGAAGAATTTGCAGCTAGAATCAGCAGCCTCTGGTTCATTGAAAACGAATGAGTTGTGAAAGAAATGGAACGCAATATTGTAGGCAGTGTAACTGAAAACAGTGAACTGCAGAGTGAACTTTTGACCATACATTAGTGAAGAAGAAGATAAGGCGACTATAGTAGGCCTGTAGACCACAAAAGAACTATCCAAATAATAAGGACTGTATGCTTCTAAACGGAGCTCTGTCGGATAAGGAATTCCAGACAAAACGTACCCAACGTGGGGATTGGATCCGCCGACCAAAATCCGTCCATCAGGCAAAACACTTGCACTTGAATGATACATTCTTGGAATGGTGGAGGGCGCCAAAGTGGAGAATCGATAACCAGGAACAGAATTGGGTTTATAGAGGAACGGAGCTAGAGCTGGATCCCTTCCCAGTTCCCACCCGGCGGTTCCTTGTTTTGCCCCATTTATAATGAGAATCTCTCCATTGGGAAGAATGAGCATGTCGCTCAAAACCCTTGGACTGGGCATGTTCTCCATTGCCCACCCAGGGTTCGCATCTGTAATGACGATTCGTCCACAGCTCTGAAGCGCAGGGAGAAAATTTCCCTGGTTTGCAGACGTGAAGCTGTTGTCAGGAGCACCACCACAGATGAGGATTTCAACTTTTCTGAACCCGTCAGAGGCAGTCAATGCCAGCATAACAGACGAACCGCAGGAGGGGTAATTCCTGGCCCCTCCTAACATCGTGGGAAACTTCTTTACCACACGATTTGTTTTGTAGTCGAGCAATATGGAGTCCTTGTTGGCAAAGATGAACAGATTCCCGTCGGAGGAGAGATGAAGAAAAGGATACAGATTATTCTCCACGTTGACAACAAAGGTCTGCATTAAAAACGGCAGATTATAATAACTTTCTCCAACTTTCTTCGGCACGAACTCGTAGGAGAAAGCCCGTCTGCCTCCCACAACAATCACTCTGTTATCAGGAAGGATCTGCGTCGAAGAATACCATCGATTCTCTGCAAGCTTGGTGGGCTGTGAATCATTCCAGTCGCATGCAGAATTGTTGCATGGCTGGAAATAACGAACAGCCTTTCCGCCGTCGTTGTATCCACCCGTACTAACCAACGTGCCGTCAGCAGCGAAAGAAGCACAGGAGCACCATGTGTCAGTCATGACCATGAGGGGCCTGAGGCTGTTGGAAGCAATGTTATATTCTATGGAATGCGCCCAGCAGTCGTGCTTCAGAGCCAAGTCATTCGCATCGTTTCTGCACCGCCCCTTGTCCAGCAGAAGCTTAGAAGCACCGTAGTCTGTTCGATCGAACATAATGACTGTATCTTCGTAGGTCGTGGTCATATGCATAGCTGACACGCCTCCATTGCTTACGACCAGCTTCCATGAGCCTGGCTTGACTTCCACAGCCCGCCCAACCGACACAGCCCATAGGAAAACAACGCACAACACAAGTTCAATCATCCTCGCCATTATTTACTTGCTTTTGAGCTTTTCAGTCTGTGATGTTCTGAGGTTGTTTTATATACACGCCTGGAAAGAAATTTTGCCAGCTGACATGTTCTGAGGTACGATGATAGTGGAATGTTTAAGGGTCGAAATCAAGTGTCAACTTTAACCTCGACGGACATGCCAATTGCCAGGCTGAGTGACGGCGAGAGCTGGACATATGCCAATTTATAGCTGGTTTTCAATTTAAACTGAGAAATAGAGCCAAAACTGGCAGAAACAAAAATATCGTTATTTGGTAGCCCATTCTGCACCGTTCGAACACATAATCGCGCACATGTAGATGGTTCCTTGTCGGTGCTGGAGCTAAGGTTAGGAAACGTCCCCATCTACAATAATGTATGAGATTTAAGGTTTTAATGGCATCCACAAGAAGAAGTACTCAGAGACTTGCGTGCACTATGAAGGTTATATATAAAAACAAACACATTTAAATTATTTGTTTGGTCTTCTCTCTTATGTGCGAATCATTTTCTCATTTAGTTTTTCTATTTTTCAACTGATATTTGGTTTAATAAAAAGTTAATCGATAAAAAGGAAGGGTTTCAATTATCGTTTATGTTTCAATAATTATTCATTTTTCGTTCATTCAACTCTTCAAATAATTTTGTATGTTAATTACTTATAATTTTTATGGAAATTTATGAAAATTTTCTTACAAGATATATAATGAAAAACTAAGTGAACATGGTTTCAAAAGGGAAGAACAATAGTAACAAAAGAAACATTTCACATATTTTAATCAAAAGAGTCATGATGAATGCGTGTGACGAAGCTTATCACAAAGTGTCATTATAGTACTCAACAATTTGATAGGGATATTTTATAGAAACAAATTTTGTTGATTAAATTAAATTATAAAAGTAAAATTCTTTAAAAAATGAAAAAAAAGAACATGAATACAAATGGTGATTCTCCAATTCTTTTGATTCTATATTCCTCAAAAAATACATACTAACACACATTCACAATCAAATATTATAAATAGCAATATTATGATAAATACCTCTTAAAATGTTCAATATGGTTGCCTCTCAAAAGAAACACTTTTGTTGATGCTTTGAATATGGCAAAAGTTATCTTATATTTGTATTTCTCAATTCCTATTAAAAATAGCAGACAAACATGATTTAAGGCAACAAAAAAAAAAATCATATAGGTTGGAGAGAACAATAAAAATGGAAAAAACTTAATGAACGAAAACAACAAAAAATTGTTATATAGGTTGGGGATAACAACAAAGAAGGGAAAATAAATATTGGTTGCAAAAATTAAAATTAGACTATTAGACTCTATTGCGTATTATTTCTATTTATCACATAATTTATTCAAAATAATAGATAACAATGGCCTTTTTGGGTTCCCTTGGATGGAGCAACATGTTAGGGTGTTAATGGAACAGAATTTTTTTTCTCTCACATTACAGGCTTCTCCATCTTATCCCATGCATTTGATGTGTTATCTTCCTCCTCCATCATAACATGTAAATCTTTTCTTGATATAAATAACAAACTATTTGAATATTAGATGCATATATCTATCTTAAAAGGATGTGGACTACTAAGATTTTTTTAATTGTCTTCATGAGCCCAGTGGAAATTAGAAAGGTTCTATATTTAAAAACTGTAAAAATATATTTCATGCAAAATTCTCTAAATATGAGATAAGAAATCAATAATTTGCTATATACTTTAGTCCATCATTTTATGCAAGTTTTTTAAGATCTGACATAGTTTTATATTAGAAATTGGATTACAAGTATGAAAACCTACTTTTAAAAATTGCCAATATTTTTTTGTTGTGTGGGCCTCTTAAAAGACGTGTTATCTAAACAAATGAGGCTTGGAAATTCAAGTCTTATCTTATTAGCTAGATGACTTGTCATACTCAAATCAATTATTTCAAAATCTTTTACAATTCAAACTTACAACACATAAAAAATGAAAGAATCAAATGAGACTCTTCATCTCCTCATCAAAGCCACCAATTTAATATCTTTTCAAAATCAAAAGACAATAACCATGCAGTGAGCCATGAACTTGGACACTACTTAGTGATTTGTTATTATAATAAAAGAAAAACATCTAAGTAATGTTTGGCAACCTCTCAAATATACATGTATACTTCATTGCCACTATATTAATCTGGCTATCTTTTTGCACTTTGCTACCACTACATTAGTTTGGTTACAGAAAAGAAATGAAACAAATAACAAATTCATATCGTGCATGCCATTAAATTTTTCCATAATATCATAAAATTGAGCACCTACAAATCCTATCCTTGGAAGAAATTGAAAAAAATACTACATAAAAAGTTATAAAAAATAAGATTGTCATCTAAATCTTATTCATCTGAATCAAAATTGTTTGAAGCAACATAATTCACCACACCAATCTTACACAACTTTTCAAGAACCCTTCTACCTCTAATATGTATTATCCTCTATGCAATATAATACCAAGTTCCAAATGCCTCATCTTTAGAAGGAACTCTTGCAACATCTTCCAGAAAAACTAGACATTCCTTATTCAATGCATACTTTGGAATAATCTTTTTTGAGTCATTTTGAATAAATTTCCTTGGCTGACCTAAAACCTCAAAAATTGCAGAAAGAATGAATATTAAACATAGTATTCTATATTGACTTCATAAGTGAAAAATACCAAGAGTACATATTTAAATGAAATCTTGTACCCTAATTAGATAAGAATCTCAAAGTCAACACTAAAATTTATAGAAAGTGAAAGATTGTAAGGATAAACTATTGTAGGTAAAAATGAACATGTGATAACTCTAGCCTCTTATCCCATAATGTTATAACTCAACATTATATGAATATTTTAGTTGTCAGTTTGATTTGAGCATGATGGAACATTGTAGGTGCCAAGGAAGAACCCATAGGGAGTGCCTAGTAATTATGCATCTACAATGACCTAGAGTAATCAACAAAATCTATAAGAACCATGTCATCAAAACTTTGAAAATCCATCTAGAAACATTCTTAATGAGTAATCTATTGAAAGTGAAGCAATTTTTTTTAACATTCTTAACCTCATCTTTGGTATTAATGCAACAACAAAAACCAAGACTTGCAAGCATCCAATATAAGCACATAGATAGCAAGTGCCTAGAAGGGGACTTGGCATAGACTTTAATAACACCTATCAACCTTCATTAACACCATGGTGATTCACAATTAATTTAAAGGGGATTTGAACCTTGGTGACACCATTAACAATGCCACAACTTAACCATCACATTGCAAGATCGACCCCGGTAGTAAACATACAATTAGTGGAATATTAAACATCATAATTTTTAGAAATTGATCACATCTCCTTAAATGTTACATTATAGAGATAAATTTCAATGCCAAAGGATCCATACAAGGGTATTCAATAATAGTATTGAGTGATCCTCAATGTGATGCTATTGTTGAGATATTCTTTTTTTTTTTTTTCTTGATCGATAATGGGCCGAGGTTGTACACTTTATTAATTTTAAAGAAAATAATTACAATATTGTAAAAATTCAGTTCGGTGTGGGCACCGGTAGGAAAGAACAAAATGAAGAAAACCTCTAGTCTTGCCCAAGGAAAAATCTTGGAATAATTTAAATGTCCCTGGTAGCCATAAATTTGACTTCTTAAGGGATTACAATAATAAATTGAACAATGCATCTTGTTGTCGACAATTTAGACATGACTTCCACATCAAGGATTTGAATTGTAGGTGAATCCTTCAAGTGGTAAGGAACGAGTGGGGAGACTAAGGATTTATTTGAATGCTGACTGAGCTGGGGATGAACGAGTTGGATTTTGAATTTTGCAAACACAGAGCAATGCTTTGCTGCATACTCAAAGTTAGGATAACCATATAACCACATTATACCATGGAGGGAAGGAAGCTGTCTACATCGGCTCCATCTAAGACTCAGAGACCGGTGCCCTTAAAGTTTCCTGAGTAAGGTTTTCCTAGAAAACTACATTCTACAAAAATCAAAATATAAACCGAACTAGGGCCATTAAAGTCATGGTCAAAAAATTGATGGGGTTGAAGGTGAGCCTCTCGGGAGAGAAAAACAAGGGGAAGGAACCCAATGTACCCCATCCACATAATCCCAGATGCCTGAAGGTGAAATATTAACAGAAGTATCTACAACATCATACCTATAGCCACATGAATGCAAATGTGTTAATATTTCTGCCTTGCATTATATGAAGACACCTGCATCTATGTGTGTATACTTGTGCTGAGATAGATACTTCATTAATAAACCCTATAGCATAAAATTGCATCATTTATACGTCCTAAAGTCGATGATATAAATATGTGAAAGCCACTAAAAAGGGTATTGCATATCATAGGAGTTATCTTAAGCATCTGCATATAATAGTAGTTATCTTGAACATTTGATTACTATAAACATATAGCTTCAAAAAAACAAGTCATCTCCTAACTAAAAATAACAAAATATAAGAGTCTTTCAAATAGATTGGCTTGGCTTAGATTAAATAGATTGTTGCAACAACATCTTACTCAAAAGGAAAGCCCTTTCCCTCAATCCCCTACTTGGTCCGATGGTAAACCCTTTGGCGAATCAGAGGATTTCAGATTCTCCATCTTGGCTATCATGTCCATGTTGAGCCCTTCGTCCCGAAGGTATATTGCCAACCAATGGTTGTAGGGAGGTGTTTTCACATTGAACCACCACATGAGGAAATTGACATTCCTCTGGGGGATGGGCTGTCTGTTGGAAAACTTTGTGGGGTTGTCATGAATCAGTATAGGGAAACAAGGAACCTGGTAGTTGTTCCACATTAAGATATCATAATGCCTTGGCTTGGGGGCCAAAAGATCAGAAGTAACATTAACCATTACCCGATCAACCTCTATTGAAATGCTATGCTTAAAAATCTTTAAACATAATTCTCTGATGAAATCCCTATTAGGCTCGAAATGAAGTACTATGGCTAGGAACATAGAGAAAATATCAGAATTTTCTCTGGTCCTATCCTCACTTTTGATAAAAATTTCCCCTAGAATTTGAGTAACCCCATTGATGACCAGGTTATGAAGATATTTCATGAGGCCTTTCAGCCAAGCTTCCTTTATTTCCCCAGAAATGGTCATTTTTCTTTTAGAGCTTGAGAGCTTGAGTATAGTATCCATGATATTCTTATTAACTATATGGTTGTTTTCAATTTTTATGTCCTTGATTTGTGTAAGATATTTATAGTACCACAACTATTCTACCCTTTTAATACTATTAAATTGTGGGATTTTTCTGACTTTATACTACTTTTCTTGATGATTCCTAGCTGCCAGACTATAGATCTTTGAAAATCTTTCATGAACCATGCTAAATTTATAAAAGGGTTCTACCATATAAGCTATAAAAAAATCATTGCAATGATTCATCTACTATTTTTGATGAATTTTGGAGGGAATTTTGGTTGTTGTAGTTTTATACAAAATAATTAGTTCAAAATCATTAAGGTTACTTTCTACTATACAATACTAAGGAACCCTAGAACTTGAAGGGGTTATCATCATTTGGGGATCAGAGTGGCACAACAAAAACATTGTTGTGAATAAATTGATCATCTTTTGGTCTTCTGGGAGTGGGGATATTTTCAATCATCACCATTGGTAGTTGGTTGCCTTCATTGTTTCATCCAAGTTAAATTTGGAAAATTACAAGATCAAAATTATGTGGACATTACGTCATGATTTAGCTCATTAGCATGAATATATTGATCACTGGTGCAGGGCACCTAGCACTCCAAGATTGAAAGCTTTGATTTATTTTAAGTTTGTGTGTTAATTTATGATGTAATAATGGACAAACTATTTAGGACTCAGTAGAGCCATGGTTGAGTTGTCCAAATTTTGGTTTGAGTCAATTGTGGTCAGGATGTTGTTAGCCTGAGAAGTGGGATGCTTAGGTAGTTCACAGGCAAAATACTCTAGATGAAGGTATTCATGTATTGGGAGTCAATTGAGTTGTGTTTAGGTCTTCTAGGGTGTTTGAGGACCTTTAAGAGCCTTAAAATGCATTAGAATGCAAAAATTGCATCCTAGAGCAAAAGTTGTCAAAAGTTGCTTAGCAACATTTTGCAATTTCTTGCAAAAATTGCATTTTTGGTTATAGGTGTTAGGAACTTGGTTGAAGTGATAGAAACAAGTGGATATAATCCAAATTTCACTTCATTGTACGGTTTGGAGGATTGGAAATGCAAGAGCAAGTTTTTGTTTTGTGAAGCAACCTTGTTTCCATCGGTTTTTGATAGTTTTGTCTTGTTTTTCCTTGCTTGTACGGTCCAGTACAGACTAGATGGTGTAAAATAATTGTCATATTTGAATTTTCACTAGATTTTATTTCATTAAGGTTGATTTTTAGGTTTGATTGTTCCAGGTTGTAGAGATTTCTTTCATTCTTTGCAACTAGGAGCAAAACCCTTGCAAGTAGGGTTTAAGAACAAGAAATGGCTCTAACCTAGGAATTCTTTGATGGAACTTGTTGAAATAACTAAAAATGATAGGTTAGGGTCTATACATATCTTAGGAATAGGGTCTGTGATGTTGAACTTCCAAGAGGAGGAGAAGCAATGAATCCCTAGGCTCATTGCTGGGAGTAGGTGAGTTAGGACAGCGAGAAAAGTGCAATTTATGAGCACATGAAGATTGGTACAAGTCCAAGTGGCATATGAATGGAAAGCCCTCTGAGGCCCCTTGAAGGCTCCCAAGTGTTTTGGAGCAAGAGAGTTGACTAGTGAAGAGTTCTAGACTCATCTTGTCTATTCACCAGCTAGGCCTAAAACCCTTCAAATTAGTGTAGCATTAGAAACCCCACTTGTACAGATAAACCAGATGTACTTTTCCAGTATTGTCTGTAGGATACTCAGATCCATGATTTATTTCCTGACTTGTTTGGGACTTTTGCACATTAAACCCCTAAAACCGCCATGGAAGGGCTAATGCAATTCAACCTAATTTGGTGAGTCTTAAACCTCAAAACACATTGAAGAAACCTTGTTGATGCATTGGGAAACCATAGGAAGAGATTGTGTGTTAAGACCCTTGCAAGAGTGGTTGGAGCCTAGGAGAGGACTGTGTGAGTAACTGAGGTGGCAACCTCAAGTGGAGGAGTTGATTGTCCAAAAACCATTGGCTATACCTAAGAGGCAAGTCAAGAAGGTTCAAACCCTGGAGGTCTCATTATCATAACCCCTACCAAGTGCCTTAGGAATGACTTGAGTAGTTGTAGGGTTGAGTAGGATAAGTCACTCAAGAAGGTGCATCAAGCAAGGCTTCAAGACTCTCTACATCAGAGTGGTATGAGAGCCATTCTTTGAAATATTTGGTGTATATCAGATTGTCAAGAATCGGAAGCAAGTTCAATGCCTCTAAAAGAAATGACTCCAAAAGCCATCTAGAAGATGGTAGCAGAGATTATAGAAGGATTGAAGGATTCATAAGGAAGTAGAGGAACTAGAGAGGTAAAGAAGGAGAAGGGGAAGGTTAAAACAAAATGGGGTGATGATATTGATGAAGAAGTGGAATATGTAGAGGAACCAAAAACAATAGCTATGCCCCAAGACAAAAAGTTATTCTTAGATGCAGTCAAATCCATATCTAAAGAAAACTTGGATGGATTGCCCACATATGGAGGAAATCTAAATGGAGAAGAGTTTCTAGATTGGATAGAAGCTCTCAATAATCACTTTGATTACAAAGAGGTAGCAGAAGAGAAATGAGTCAATGTGGCCAAATCATGAATGAGAGGATCAACATTGGTTTCGTGGAATATGATGTAGGAAGAAAGGATACAAGAAGGAAAAAAGAAGATAACTTCATGGGAGCGTATGAAGATCATACTTAAGGCACAATTCCTTCTAGGAGATTATGAAGTTCAAATTCATAAGAGACTGCAAAATCTAAAACAAAGGGAGTTAGATGTCAATGCATACACTGAAGAGTTCCACAAGCTGAGTTTGAGGGCTAGGAAGCATGAGAAAGGTGGAGAAGTTGGCTAGGTATATGAATGGCCTTAGACAGAATGTACAAGATGAGATAGGTATCCTCACACAAGAAACTATCCATAAATGTTTTCAGCTAGCCCTAAGGGCAGAAGAGAAGATCAAAAGGAGGAATGAACAAAATCAAAAACATAGGGGAGGTAAGAATTTTAGAGGTAGAGGAAACTTTGGTAGAGGGTAGCAATCACCAAGAAGTGAAGAGCAGCAAGGCCAAGAAGGCAGTGGAGACTCTCAAAGAGTAGCATTTAGAGGATCTTATAGAGGAAGGAGCAATTTTAGGAGCAGGTTTGGAAACTCAGGAAGAGGAAATATCGTTTTCACCGGTAGGTGTTATCATTGCAATCAAGTTGGGCATACCATGAGTAAGTGCTCGGGAAAAGCCTCAAGCTCCACAAGCTCATACATGGGGGAAAGAAGAACTCAGTTGTTGCAACAAGAGGACACTCAAGGTGTAACTTCTTCAATCAGCAAGGCAGGGCCAGTGACAGATGGAGAAAACTTGATGATGAGGAGAACAATGCTCAAGATACCCCAAGATCAATACCCACCATAAAGGATAAGCTTGTTTAGAACCACCTGTAGGTCACATGGGAAGTTTTTGTAAAGTGATTGTATATTCTGGTTCCACTAAGAATATTGTCTCAGTTGAAATGGTGGACAAACTCAAACTGAAAAGATTGCCTCACCTCACTCCCTATAAGCTACCATGGCTCAACCAGGATCAACATGTACTAGTTGATGAACAAGCATGGGTGGATTTTAAAATTGGTGAGTACAAGGACAAATTATTATGTGACATATTGCGTATGGATGCTTATCATTTGTTGTTGGGTTGTCAATGGCAATATGATGTGAAAGCTACTCATGATGGGGAGAAGAACAACTATCTTATCACCAAGAATGGGAAGAAGTATCAAATGGATCCACGACATGAACCAAAGGAAGAAAAAAAATAGGCTCAAGTGTGATACTGATGAATGGAAAAGAGTTTCTCAAAGTGTTGAAACAAGAAGGACATCAAGGCCATGCTATAATGTTGAAACTTAGAGAAGAATCTAAGGTAGATCCAATGAGTGAAGTGCCTCAAGAGGTGCAAGGTCTACTCAAACAATATGAAGAAGTGATAGGGGATGACTTACCTGATTATTTGATTCTTTGCCTCCAATGAGAGATATAAATCATCAAATAGACTTAATACCGGGGGCCAATCTACCAAACAAAGCTGCCTAAAAAATGACACCTAGTCAAAATGAAGAGATCACCAAACAAGTGCAAGAAATCTTAGACAAAGGGTTTCTCAAGAAGAGTTTGAGTCCATGTGTTTTTCCTACTATGTTAGTGCCTAAGATGGGATGCAAATGGATAATATGCATGGACTACAAAGAAATCAACAAGATTACTATAAGGTACCAGTTTCCCATGCCAAGGATTGAAGACCTATTAAACAATCTAGGAGGTGCAAGTTACTTCACAAAGGTGGACTTAAAGTCTAGTTATCATCATATTAGAATCAAACCTGGAGATGAATGGAATACAACCTTTAGAACCAATGTAGACATATATGAGTGGTTGGTGATGCCATTTGGCCTCACCAATGCACCTAGTACCTTCCAAAGGCTCATGAATGAAGTCTTAGTTGAGTTTATTGGTAGATTTGTAATTGTATATCTTGATGACATTTTTATCTACATAAGGTTCAAGGATGAATACCTCGAGCATTTGGAGATGGTTTTGAGAAGTTGAAGAAGGCTCAACTCAAGATTAACCTTGAAAAATGAGTTTTTGAAAACAGAGCTTGTCTACCTTGGTTTTGTTATTTCTCATGGATGTTGGATCCAAGTAAGGTAGAAGCAATACTTAATTGTCATATCCCTAGGGGCATAAGTTAAGTTAGAAGCTTTCATGGAATGACATCTTTTTATAGGAAATTTGTGAGGAACTTTAGCCATGTTTATGCTCCTATTCTCAATACCATTAAAGGAGGGATTAAATGTCACCTTAAGTGGATAGAGGAAGCCAATAAGAGGTTTGAAAGAAAACCAAGATAGCAGAGTTGTCAACCCTTAGATTGCCTGATTTCAATTAGTTCTTTATAGTAGAATGTGATGCAAGCCAAAGGGCAATAGGGGCAGTTTTAAGCCAAGAGGAACATCCTATAGCTTTCTTCTCAGAAAAGTTAAATGAAGCTAAGAAAAGGTACTCCACATATGACTTGGAGTTGTATTCAATGGTTCAAGATTGAAAAAATGGCATCACTACCTACTGCCCAAAAAATTTGTAGTCTTCACTCACAACCATGCCCTTAGTTTTCTCAATGGGCAAGATGAGTTGAACCAAAGACACCTAAAGTGGGTTGAGTACCTACAATCTTATACATTAACTATTAAACACAAGAAAGGGACAACAAAAAAAGTTGTTGATGCACTAAGTAGGAGAATCATGACCATGCAGGAGATTCAATTGCAAAGTGTGGGTTTGGGTGAGTTGAAAGACCTCTACAAGGATGATAAGGATTTTGCAGAGATATATAATGTTTGTTCTGATTTTTCTAATACCTCACATGTCTCTTATTCAAAATACATGATACAAGAGGGTTTTCTGTTCAAAGCTCATCTTCTTTGCATACCTCAATGTTCTATGAGGCAAAATATTATTCAAGAAAAGTATCAAGGAGGTCTAGGAGGTCATTTTGGCATTGATAAGACTTTGGAGCAGGTTGGTGGGTTTTATTATTGGCCCAAGTTGCAATCAGAAGTGAGAAGATTTGTAGAGCAATGTATCATCCGCCAAAGAGAAAAAGAAGCCTCAATTAATGTAGGTCTATATCAACCCTTGGTCATACCTTAGAGGCCTTGGGAATGTCTGAGCATGGATTTTGTGTTAGGCTTGCCTAGGACACCAAGAGGATTTGATAGTGTGTATGTGGTAGTAGATAGGTTCAGAAAAATGGCACATTTCATACATTGCAAGAGTACCAATGATGCCACCTATATTGTAGGCCTCTTATTCAAGGAGTTAGTCAGAATTCATGGTCTTCCAATCAGTATTGTTAGTGATAGAGGTGTGAATATTTTGAGCCACTTTTGGAGGACAATTGGAAGAAGTTGGGCACCAAGTTATCTTTCTCATCTGCCTATCATCCTCAATCAGATGGTCAGATAGAGGTAGTCAACCAGTCATTGGGTAACTTGCTAAGATGTCTTACCAAACAACATGGGAAGACTTGGGATCTAGTACTTGGATAGGCAGAATATGCATATAATGACTCAATGAACAGTAGAACAAGTAAAAGTCCTTTCGAGATAGTGTATGAATTTCATCCTAGGGGCATATTAGAGCTCAGAGATCTCAGCTCAATGGAACCCAAGAGTGTACAAAGGGAGAACTTTGTAGAAGGTGTTAAAGAGGTGCATGATAAGGTAAGGCAGTCCTTACAGCAAAAATTCAAGAAGTATAAGGTTCAAGCTGATAAAAAAGGAGGAAGCTACAATTTCAAATAGGAGATTTAGTATTGGCATACCTTAGGAAGGAGAGTCTTCTAAAAGGGTAGCCTGTCAAGCTCATGATGAAGAATTGGACCTCTCAAGGTGGTTCACAAGTATGGGCAGAATGCCTATGAGGTTGAACTTCCACCTACCTTGGGGATATCTCTTATTTTTAATGTATGTGATCTCTATCCATAAAAGGGAGATAAACCAACAAATCAAATAGACATGCCGTCACTGGTTCATGAAAATTGGGTAAAGGATTTGCCACCTATTCAACCGATTGAGTTACAGAGTATCTTGGATACCAAGATAGTAAAGAAGACAAGGAAAGGAGTCTACAAGAACTACCTTGTTAAGTGGAAAGGGTTACCTGATTTAGATGCCATGTAGATTCTAGAGGCAGATGTACTTCAACATGGAGTGGAGATTTCAGACCTTATAACTCAAGGGACTTAAGTTCTTTGACCCAGGGGAGTATGGTGCAGGGCACCTATCACTCCAAGAATGAAAGATTTGATTTCTTTTAAGTTTGTGTGTTAATTTGTGATGTAATAATGGACAAACCATTGAGGACTCAGTAGAGCCATGGTCGAGTTGTCCAAATTTTGATTTGAGTCAATTGTGATCAGGATGCTATTAGCCTGAGAAGTGAGATTCTTATTTAATTCATAGGAAAATTACTCCAGATGAAGGTATTCATGTATTGGGAGTCAATTGAGTTGTGTTTTAGGACCTTTAAGAACCTTATAATGCATTAGAATGCAAAATTTGCATCCTAGACAAAAGTTGTCAAAAGTTGTTGAGCAACATTTTGCAATTGCTTGCAAAAGTTACATTTTTAGTTATAGGCGTTAGGAAGCTGGTTGAACTGACTGAAACAAGTGGATATAAGCCAAATTTCACTTCATTGTATGGGTTGGAGGATTGGAAATGCAACAAGAAGTTTTTGGTTTGGGAAGCAACCTTGTTTCCACAGGTTTTTGACAATTTTGTCTTGTTTTTCCTTGCTTGTACGGTCCAGTATGAACTAGATGGTGTAAACTCATTGCCATATTTGTATTCTCATTGTATTTTCTTTCATTAAAGTTGATTTGCAGGTTTGATTTTTCCAAGTTGTAGAGATTTCTTTCATTCTTTGCAACTAGGAGAAAAACCCTTGCAAGTAGGGTTTAAGAGCAAGAAATGGCTCTAGCCTAGGCACTCTTTGATGGCACCTATTGAAATCACTAATAATTATAGGTTAGGGTCTATACATATCTTATTAATAGGGTGTGTGATGTTGTAGGTGTAGGAGGAAGAGAAACAATGAAGCCCTAGGCTCACCGCTGGGAGTAGGTGAGTTAGGACAACAAGAAAAGTGTGATTTATGAGAACATGAAGATTGGTCTAGGTCAAAGTGCAATATGATTGGAAAGACCTCTAAGGCCCCTTGAAGGTTCCCAATGTTTTTGGAGCAGGATACTTGACTAGTGAAAAGTTCTAGATTCATCTTGCCAATCCATTGGCTAGACCTAAAACCCTTCAAATTAGTGCAGCATTGGAAACCCCACTTGTACGGATAACCTAGATGCACTTTTCCAATATTGTCTGTAACTTCCAAAAGGGTACTCAAATCCATGATTTATTTCTTGACTTGTTTGAGACTTTTGCAAATTAAACCCCTAAAACTGCATAGGGAGTGCTAATGCAATTAGGCCTGATTAGGTGCCGGTAGAGACCTAGAAGGGTTAAGAATCCAAGACGATGGATTTGGTTAGTCTTAAACCTCAAAACACATTAAAGACACCTTGTTGATGTACTGGTAAACCATAGAAAGAGATTGTGTGTTAAGACCCTTGCGGGAGTGGTTGGAGCCTAGGAGAGGAGTGTGTGAGTAACTGAGGTGGCAACCTTAAGTGGAGGAGTTGATTGTCTTGAAACCATTGGCTATACCTAGGAAGCAAGTCAAGAAGGTTCAGATCCTGGAGGTCTCATTATCATAACCCCTACCAAGTGCCATAGGAAGGACTTGAGTAGTTGTAGGGTTGAGTAGGACAAGTCACTCAAGAAGGTGTATCAAACAAGGCTTCAAGACTCTCTGCATCAATCACCCAAATTCATATTGCTTGAGGATAACATGTCTTTGGGAGGAAAGACTTGTCTTGTCCCATTTATTAAAATATTATAGAATATTGGAACTAGATTTAAGTTGTATAAATGTGTCGAAGATTAAAGATCGAACTTTCTTCTTAACAATTGCTAGAAAGTTATTCCTTGTTGGAGCGCATTCTCACTCAGGGAGTGCATCAATGCTTCAAGGCATTATAGGGATATTTATGTTGATCATAATTTTTCTTCTGGTGTAGTCTTGTTATAATGATTATAAAATATTAAATTTAGGGTGATGATATAAATGTAAGTCCTATGATTCAATTGTGCAAGTTATGTGTGTTGAAGATTTTAATTAATTTTCGACTGTACGTTACAGTTTGTGGATTTTATTTTGTGAATATTGTTATTTGTACTCCAAATATTGTATGTAGCGATCATCTCTCATTTTATTAAGTCTCAAGTTCCCTCAAAAATTTGAGTAGCTTAGATTATTCTTGTTATATTAATGATCAACTATTTCTTTACAAATCTTATAATTTTATGGGCTTAAGTTCTTAACAAAACCTATTATTCATAATGTTTATGGTCACTTTAAAACCAACTTAATCAATATAATAGAAATACTTCAAATACTAACATTATACTTTAATTTTGTAGTTAAAGTACATTGATACCATATTATAGTTAAAATATATCATATGGTATAATTTAATTAATTGTCACATTTTATGAAGTTTATCTTGACAATATTTTAGGACTTATGGATAAGATATAATTTATTGTATAGGTTCAATTATTAGCCTAAGTTGTAAACCCTGAACGCTTAGAAATAAATGTCCTCATATTCACTAATCAATTCAATTAAAGATATATTGACTTAAGATTATGATTTTAGATACATATTCTGTACATGTCTACACTGCTCGCTTTTACCAGTGCCCTGTTGTACTATGAGTTACCAGTCGGTTCGCTTATGGAAATTAAAAATTCAGTATCTCAATAGAAAACACTACACGATTGCCTATCACTTCTCAACCCTGAATACTAAGATTCTGTCCTTTCAGAATAGGGGATGGACTCAAAGACTTTTGGTTTTGTCACGCATAGAGATTCGATTTTCCGTAACTCGTGAGTAGAGATTTGGTTCTATTGCCATACAGTCAGACACATATACTAACCATTAGAAGAATTAGGTATACTTACAGATTCAAAACTGAAAAATAGCCTTTTGAGAGTTCACTTCGTCAAGTTCATATATGATCATCGTGCTAATAATATAAATGCCCTCCTTATTCATACAACAACATGTTTCGCGCACGCTTGCTGCTCTTTGGTTTGATTGAAATTGCGAAGAGGAGAAAGGGAGTGAGCGATAACGACGGAGGAGTGAGTGTAAAAAATTAGTCTTTGTCCTCAGCCCTATTGATTTTCTACGATGGGGGAGTGAATGTGAAAAATGAGTCTTCCTCTCAACCCTAGACATCATGGAGTTTGATTCTCCTTTAAAGATCGAGCTCCTCAATGCAAAAAAAATGAAAAAACCTAAAGCTAAATAACAGAAATCGTAAAGACGAAGAAAGACGTAGATTAGAAACCACAAATTCAGAAGTTAGGTTAACATTATCCAGATCAATGATATAGCACATGCACACAATAGCTTTCATACAGAATGCATAAATAAATGGTCACAATCCCACAACACGAGTGCTATAAAAAGTTAGGGGAAAAAGCCACACTTACAACCTAAATCCACCAGACAATTGCATGGACAGTTCCGAACAACCGTTTTTGCATTCTTTAGAAACTCTATGCTTGTTTAATTAGCAACCGCACACAAATTGATGCCGTATAGTATACGGAAAGTTTCCAGCATGCGGAGAAATTCATTCTTTCATTACCAAATGTTATTGTACCCTGCATTCGACCACATTCCCTAAGTCTAATCTCTGCAAGTCTTTGTTCCATAGCCATATGTTTCAAACTACTGTCAGCAACCCTGTTTTAATGGCACTGCAACTATACTCTATTTTGACGGCCTGCGACTGTCTCTGGAGATGTGCGTTTTCTCCCGTTGAGAACCGTGCAAGCCCCTGCAAACCACTGCAAACCGCCAACAACTCCAACAAGCCAACGCCAGCAAAGCTGAGACTAATAATGAGCGTAAACAATATGCATGTTTACCCGATAGACATAAGGAAACAAGAAAATATTTACAGAGAAGCATGTTTGATTGATTGCCAACACTTACGTTAATAACGCGTTAATCGAAACAGCATTCGTTATAGTTTCCTACAGACAGGAACTAATAATGCCGTTGAAACTTTCCCTTATTCAAAAAGCACATTACATAAATATTAAATGGTTTTTTAGATGATGGAGAAACTACATAGATATTAAATGGTTGCTTTTCCAGAACATGGATTAAAGCAGATAAAGACGAGCATGCACCACAGTCAACCCGACAGAGAAATTGTTACTGATATTAAATACCTGTTTACACCATGGGCAGGTAACAATTTTTCCCTTTACCAGTCTCCCATTCGTTATTTAGAAGATATTCAAACATAAAATTATGTTTAGTGTTTCCCATTCATTATTTAAGAAGTAGTACGACATAACATTAGGATGACAAATGGAATGGAAGGCGCCTGATAAAATGAGCATCAGCGGAGGAGGGCCTCAGCTTGTTTTTCGTACTTGAAGCCATTGGACTTGGAAGTATCGGCACTCCAGACAAAGATGCCCTGGAGCTTGCCAGACTTCTTCAGTGTTCTACAGCTTTGATAGATATTGTCATTTCCTGTGCTTGTGTACCCCACTCTTAAACTCAACTTGCCCTTTTGTTTCACGTCTGTTGGCAAATCTGCTAAATTTGTGGCCCATTTACATTTAAGTGCCGTGCACCAGCAGTTTACGCATACCCATTGTACTGTTAGCTTTCAGTTTATATGACTTTTTTTTGGCGTTTCAGGATATTAGTGTTTCTTTCACGTTTCTTATGATCCCTCTTTCCAATTCACTTTATAGACAATTTAGATTACAATACAAATGATTTTTGTATGCCAACCAAGCCCCATTTGCAGCTGCCTTACACAGCTCAAGCCATTCACGTTGCATCTACCGAACATAAACGAATTTATTACGTATTGCCTATAAATTTAATGTATGAGCTTGTATTCAGCAGAGCTCATATTATGACTTTCTCCTCTGCAATCATGTCTGATGTTATCAGAGCTGGGAGGGCTCTGTAGTTTTTCCTCCAATTAGCAGTGGACTGCAGACTAAGTGAGTAATATGGTGTGGTGTTTGCTGTGTGATGTATTGACTGTAACTTTGCTTGAAGTTTATTGAATTGTGCTGATAGTATTGTTGTAGCCAATCTCTATCGCAGATCTGGAATGTGTTGTTTCGCACATGAAGCTCACACTGGTCTGACTGCAAATGGCGCTTGGTTGTCTACAGTCGGCTGAAAACAACGTGAGGTGGACCTACATTGGTCTAGACCGGAAAAAACAGGAGACAATTATTTTATCCTTTCTAACATCCCTACATAGATTAATTGTAATAATCGTTTTTACATATCCTTCCATAAGCTAGAAAGAATGGGTCACGGTCTCAAGACTTCTTAAGTATCCATTCTTTCTAGCTTATGGGGAATATCTACAAATGATGAGTACAATTAATTTATAGAAGATGTGGTAATCCAAAACTACTTGTGTGAAATTTGTGGTGAGTCAAAATCATTTGTGTGAAGCTCATGGTGAGCCAAAAACCACTTGTATGCAAAGTTTTTGGTTAGTCAAAGTTACTAGAGTGCAAAGTGTGTGGTGAGCTTGAAACCACTTCAATATTATATCGGTTGGGGGTAAGTCATTAAAAAACTCAATTGGGGGTAAGTCATTAAAAAACTCAAGTGATTTTTGATAAGGGGAACATCATAGCACACAAAAGCCCATTTAAACAAAACATGTGAAGTGTTGTAAATGAGTACGCAAGAAGGCTTTAGGCATAAACCCAATCTATCTGGCTCATGGAGGGATATCTAAAAACAATTAGTACAATTAATTTATGGGGGGATGTTTGAAAGTATAAATTAATTTTCTCATGTTCTTTGTCAGCATAGAGCAATGTAAGTCCACCTCACATTGTCTTCAGTCAATTGTCAACCAAGCATCATTTGCAATCGCCTTACATAGCCCAAACCATTCACGTTGCCTCTAACGAACATAAATGTTGCAGCTGACACTGATTAGAGTTTAATTTATATTTCCTATAAATTTAATGTATGAGCCTATATTCAATAAAGGTGATTTTATGAGTTTCTCCTCTACAACCATTTCTATTTTCAGTTGTTTGCTATTTTAAGTTTTTTTAATTTCTATGTCAAATTTAATTATTTTTCTATTATTTAATATGAGAGTTTGAGTATATATTATATCAATTGAGAGTTAAGAGAAAAATGTATTCATTCTATTAGACTTATTGACAACATGATTATGATCACATCTTTATTTTAGTGATCTTTATAGGGCTTGAATCTTGGTGGATGGCATAATCAGGGAACATACTATCATGCCCATCAATTTAATTACTTTTGTTTTTGGTACTGATATTGTGTTTACTAATGGCATTTTATAATGGCAATGGGAAATTCAATTGTATATTATAGATGCACATGTTTTAGTATTATACTTTTGAACTCTAGCACTTTTTCAACTTTGCTATTTTCGCTTTATATGTGTCTGTGATTACATAATCCAATTCAACAATGGGAATTATTGATTACACATCTTCAACTTCTATATCATCGTAGTCGTAGATAGTTTTCAGGTAAAGGTTGTAGTTATCTATAACGTCTTGTGTATTAGAAAACATTAATTATATTTTGACTAGTCTTTTGTCATGCCAAAATGTCTAAAGATTTAATTAAGTGTCAATGCATACATTTCCCAGTGGTGACCAACATAGAGAGAATTGGAATAAATAAATATGTATGCTTGGATTGCTCATCTCACTAGATTTAAGTTGCAATATGAGCCATGCAAATCTTCAAGAATCCTTGATTTGAATCAATGTAAATTTTAAATTTATGTATGTATTAAACTTGTAAAATATGTATGAATATGTTTGGTAAGATTGTTTATTTTTTTTATGTTTCTATTTGTGTAGTGTCCATAATATTGTTTATCTATATGTGTAATCATTAATATGTTAAAAAAAAATACTTATTTAGATTCTGCTAATTTTTTCCTTTGTAGATAAGATGATACACAAAATATAGATTTAATTACATTATTGAGAAAAACTTGTTCAAAAGTTGAAGATAAATTAGAAGGTTATCTATATGCTATTGGAAATGAAAATATATTATATTTGAATATCTACTTTAAAAATTATCTATTTTGAATGTGAAAATAAGAAAATTTCATTTCAAGATATATTGGATTTTCTCAATAGGAAGCAGATGGCAGTCTTAGTCATCCAGTTTTCCCTAGACATCAATGAGGTCTGAGGTGATGTTAAGAATTAAACACCCCTCATTTGTCTTATATTTTCCCTCCTTTTCTTTATCTTCATTCCTTTTCAATGAAATTTCTTGGGCCATCCAAGGGAACCACTTAGAGGAATCTTGCCAACACCCACCACTAGCCGACAACCAACCATTACCACCACTAGTAGATGATCTCACCACATCTGAGGGCTACCTAGAGGAAAAACCTCCATGTATGAGTGAGGTATAGAACTGTTGAGCCAAGTTGCTCCTACCTCTAGAGTGACAATGAGGAGCCTAATATCTAGGGGACTAGGAACATTGAGCCAAAAATATTTGGCCACATCTACAACTAAAAGGTTAAGACTCGCCACATGAAGCTGAATTGTCTAGGGGGACCCTAGTCACAGTGCTAGGGGCATTATGTTGATGATCCAATAACTCCTAGAGTTAACCCACCTCTAGTTCCACTTTATTATCCTGAACTTGTATTTGGACCATAACATTATTACAAATACAGGCTTTTGTGAGAAGCAAACAATAGTATCTATAGATCTATGAGAAAAAAAAAAAAAAAAAAACATTTTTGTCCTTTAATAAGGAAAACAAATTCCACCCAGAAAGCATGCTAGATTTGGGTATATATATAAGGAATGTGAGGCTAATTCCCCAAAAGATCCATATACAAGGAAAAAGGTTTTAGTCAAAAGGGACAAACAGAGTCATCAATCCAACTCCATAGTTGTTGAACATGGGAACAAAACCAGAATAGGTGTTTGAAGGACTCAAGTTGGCCACAAAATGGATGAGAGTATTGAATACCCATATGCTAAATGTGAAATCCCATTAGAAATCCTTGTAAAAGAATACACTGGGCAAAGTGGGTGAGCTTAGGCTCTATAACAACCAACTAGATATTGTGGTATTGGTGTTGCCAAACTAATAAAGGTGATTGCAAATGCCACTGTAGGTTCAAAATAGGAACCATAAGAAGGTGTAGAGAGACCTAATAGTACCAAAAACACTCTTTATAATTGCATAAAGTGGTGTTGGGAAACAAATGTCATTCCTTCAACCATGGTTTGACTGAGTGGATGTCAATTTTATGAATTAAATTTATAGGAGAATGTTAGAAAATTTTACATTATAAATTTAAAATTTATTTCAATAATCTTTTAAAATAGGTTTGTAAGAATTACATCACATTGTTTATCCTCTAATAATATATCTTCATTATTTAGATTTTGTTTTTGCCAAGCTTTTTTAATCTTTTTTTAATATTACCACAACATTCATATTTAATTAGTTCGATCAATCTTATAACTTCTAATACATTTACATGAAGTATAACAACAAATTTATATAGTGGAATTTTGAGAGTGCCAGACCTTTGTGTTTTTGTATTGTTAATGCTTAAGCCAATCTTAAGGGTGTTTCAATTTTCTGACCTATCGATATTAATGCTATTAGAATAGTATGTAGATTTTGATTTTCAAATCATAAGTTTGAGTAGCTATTAAGTTCAACTATAACACATTGAATGCACGAAATTGGAAGAAGGAGAAAAAGGAAATTGAAAAGATAAAATGGAATCAAAGGGAAAAGATCAAATTTAAATTTATAATTTCAATGTAAAGCTCAAGTTGAGATTCGTAAAACAACTTTCTTTGTAGAGGATGTCAATGCAACTTAGCAACATAACACTATGGATTTTGATAATGAATTTTAACAAAATAAACTTACATAAATATTTGGAATATAAAATGATGACAGGTCGGGTGTATTTATAGAATATTTGGGGGAGATTAGGAATATTTTGGATGTTTTGGATGATTTGCAAGATTGTGTAGCTAGGTTGCATTTGTTATGACTATTACATTGAATGGACTACATTTTGGATTGGATATATTGTAGAGAGGTGTTTATATGGCTATATTGGAATCTTGGAATTGTTGAAGAGGTCAAGAGATTACTAAGGTAGAGTATGTGAGGATGAATAGATGTTGGACGATATAAAAGGATTGTTAGATGGAGGATTGAGGATGTGATATATGAGGCCTCACCTTAGTACAACTCAATTATATGATCTATTGGTCAAATAATTATTGATTCACATAGTCATTGATCATTTGAGTAGACGATTACTACCCTAAAGATACAAAAAATTAGACAATTGTGTTTTTTATTGGATTATCAGGGAGGCGGCCTTAACCAGAGAAACAACAACCAACTTACAAGATCATACAACCATCAGCAGACAAAAACTGATCTCCCTTCAAAAATAATCAAAAAATTTCATCACCCTATAGCTATTTCTACTAATATGAAGAAGCTTCTAGTTGTTAAACCAAATAACAATAGCTAACCTATTAACCTTCTCCTTAGAGCTAATAATCATAGAGTTCATATCAGCATTAAACCTATCATAAACATTTCTAGAAAAGTCATAAACTAAATAGTTAATCAAAAGGGGTTTGCAGACCCCACAATTGTTCTCAAAATGGCAAGTCATAACCATAATAGTAGTAACAAAAACATAACTAAGAACAAATACTCTTTCTTGAGTAGGTTCCAATTTTTCTTTGACCTTCCCAGATTCTGAATCTATGTATCATCCTGGTCCATGTCCTCCTCCTCATTTAGCTTGTCATTGCCCCTCTTAGCCTTCTTCTTTTTATTCCTCTAAATTCTGCCATGACCAGAGATTATCCCCATAATAACATTGTTCATGATCCCATCAGTAATTTGACAAAGTGAATTGGTAGCATCGCATAATTCATTAATCTTCTTGTCTGGTTCCTCAATTTTATGCTCCAGAGTAGACAATCTTTCTTTCATTTCAATTAACTGCCCCTTCATCTTATAAATTTCATCATGATCGGTAGACATGGGAGAGCACTTAACCATTTCATCTTCCTCCGAGTTGTAAGGGTCCATCGGGCTTCTAAGAAGGGAATCATATTCAATTTCCATTTTACTATTCTCATCCTCCCTTTCCTCTTCATCCTCAGGTTCACTTTCAAAATTACTACTCTCATTTCTCAATTATGCTTCTTCCTCCATATCCTTATTGGGGTTATCATTCTTCTCTTCATCCTCCACCTAGAAATCTTAATCTTTAGGGTTATCCTTCAAATCCTCTTCCTCATCAAGTTCATAGATTTCTTGAAGGGGGGAATTAAACTGTTTAAACTCATTTTTCTCATAATTAATTCTCCCTTTACTCCAAAGAAGGGCTGACCTTCTTTTCCCCAGGCCACGGTTATACTTTTCTTGATTCTCATTTTTTTCATCTTGTTTCTTTGAGTTATGTAGCTCTATGTCAATGGTGATACTCAGCCCAATCGAGTCGCTGCTGGTCTTCTTTTCTTTTCTTGGGGTGTTTTTTGGAGTTTCATGCTTTCGTTTATCAAGGTTAATATCAAGAAGAGCCAATTCTGAGGATTCCTTTCCAAGGACCACAACGGAACCAATAGAAATTGTTATCATAGAATCAACAAGACTGAGAGAATTGTGGGTTTTCAGAATTGAGGGTGGTAGTTTAGGGTTTTTAGCATAAAACTTCTTGAAACTACGAACATTACCAAAAGCCAGGGAAAGACTCCTAACAGTTGGGAAATGATCAACAACAAATTTGTACATCAGGTAAATGAGACCTTGATGCAGTGGGGGATTCGTCCCAATTTTTATACATGTTTTAAGGGAGGAAAAGAGAAAAAAGGGCATATTAATTTTATGTCATTTCCTAACATGGTTGAGTATAGGGAAGAGGTACCCATGCATAGTTGGGTACAACCCCTCAAGAGTAAAATACCTCATAGCATAGTAACTAACTAGTGGATAGGGTTGAGGAAAATAAAAATGATCATACCCATTTTGGAGACACTGGTTTCTCACCCTTCTTGAAAAATATCCTCATAAACTTCTTGTAATCCCCCGCATTCTTCCTTTCCACCAACTCTCCATCGTTCTAAAGTCTAGTAAGCTCCATAATGTATTCAGGAGTAACAGTGAAGGATATTCTACCAACTGTGACATTCCCATTCTGCCAAAAGTTGCAGACCCTGGTAGAGAGCTCCTTGTTGTAGCCTTTAATCACTAAGAAGAAAGGGGTAAAACCTACTTCATGAAAAATATCCCACAACTCCTTATTATATCTAAGTCCTTCACAATTTTTAGGTTCAGTGTGTTTGAGAGGGCCCCCCATATATAAATTGGTATGAGAAGTGGAAACAAAGATTCTATGAAAGTGCCCAGATAGAAGATTACAAATTTTCCTTCTCCTGCTACATTTGGAAGATATGTTTTTAAGATTATCAAACCAAAATTTAATCTTTCTGAGGTCCTTGCATGTGCGACACCCGTTGAAATCACTATTCATAAAGGTCTAGCGTAAAAATCTAAGTTTCTCCTTATCTTTATCATGAAAGCCAAAACTTTCCTGATCCAAGAGTAATCATCAACTGGAGCCATTGTACTCACATTGGGAAATTTCTTGTCCACATCATAGACCATGTAGCTCATCAAACTAGAAAGAGATAATGAATAACATACATAGACTAACCTCAATTATTATTATGTAGTGTAAAAATCTAAGTTTCTCCTTGTCTTTATTATGTTGGGTTCAAAGTTGTTTAGATTATTATAGAAGATTATAATGAATTACATACATAGAATAACCTCAATTATTTATTAATGATGTATTGGTGTTGAATAATAAATAGGTATCTTGATATAGAAGATTCACATAAAATTTTCCAATTAAATGTTTTGACTTTATATATACATGGAGTTGGGTCATGATATGTGCAATACGTTATTATTGAATTACTTTAGATGATTGTTTTTTATTAGTGTAAGTGGATAAGGACCCCATCCCATTATAGATTAAACAAATCAAAATAAAAAAAGTTGAGGAAAATAGAGTTAGAGACCTAGGTAACCTGAGAGCAACACTGTAAATTTGAATTAGACCAACAATATAGACTACTGAAAATCAAAGTAGGATCTAGAAGCAAGCTTATCGGAACAATCTTAAATTTAAAGGTTGAAATAGAAAGGCCCTTTTTATTTTGATGTACTACTACCAAAGAAGTTTCCTATTTTGGAGAACTAAGGGGAGAAATTCTTTTAGATCCCATAGAAGTAGAAGATGAATTTGATAGTTGAGTTGCCAATTTGAAAAGGGGAACCTAACAATTTGAATAAATAGAATCAGCAACTAAGGAAGGAATTAGTCTAGTACTATAGAGTACACCCAAAGGATCCAAAAGAGCATCAACAATACTTAAAGAGGGAATAATAGGAGCAACGACTACCAAGGCAAGAACAACACCAATCGAAGAGACTGCAGGGGCCACAAGGGTAGATTTGATATGAGCCACCAAAGTAGGGATGGGTAATGGAGAGGGGTTTGCCAAAGATATCGGAGAGTAAGAGACTCAATCCAACTCCTTCGAGAAGAGAATGAGATGTCACCACAAGGATAGGAAGAGGCCAAATACCCAGTTTTAAAGTAGTGCCTACAACTAATTTAGGTCCAATATATTTAAAAATTTATTGATTTAAATCAAATAAAATTACTAAATGGAATGGTAAGGATCCATTCAGTTTTTATGAAATTGATTATTGATCGCATGCATGATTGGGTATGTACTTGAAGTGTGTTGCTTTGACTATAATATGATATGAATATATTAATGTATTGTTGAATTTTGAAAAACCAAATATTGTGACACAAGCATACAAGATCAAACAACAAACAAGAACACCTTCCACAAGAGAGAGTTGCATAAATGAATGCTATATTACTCAAAACAAAGAAATACAAAATTATAGGATGAATTACAATTGTACAATGAGGTACTTATAAAGAATGAACAAAGCTAAATTTAGGACAACTAAAGTGCAAGCATGATGAGCAAAATAAAGCTCAACTCTAGATAAACTAGATGCATAAAAGCTAGCTACAAGCTACAAAAGCTAACTAGAAGTTCCTCTAAGTGAACTTAAGAGAGAAAAACATAATTCCTAGTTAAAATTCTCTAACACCCCCCACCTGCTTTAAGTGAAACACAGGGTGAATAGAAAAAAATTAAACTGCATGAATATGAAAATGGGTCCTATGAACAATAGGCTTAATTAGGTACCCATGTACAAACCAATGAATTTTTCTAAGCAAAGAAAATGAGAGAAACCACGTAGAAAAAAAAACCTCTCCAAAAGCAAAAGATGCTATGCATGAAAAGAATGTGAACTGTTAAAAATAAGAATCCTCCAAGAAAATGTCCCAAAAGATTAGGAACATGAAGAACATCCTTGAAGAACAAGAAGTTGTAGGCAATTGTTGAATGATAACTACTAGAGTACTAAATGAAGAACCTCCTTTGAAACAAAGATTATGATCAAGATTAAGAAGACAACAATCTACATGACTATCCCCAATGACACTACTTGAACAATCAGATGAAAAAAAAAGGAAAAACATCTATCAATTGAATATATAGATGGCAGATGAGTTTGCACGAGTGACCCCAATGAGACTACTCAACCAAGCAAGAAAAAAATGCTCATTGAAAGTACAAATGCCAAAATTCTGAAGAACACTTATCAATTGAGGATAGAAGGTCACCTCCAAGAAAAACCAAGGAAGTATTAAAACCAACAATAGAAACCCCCCATAATGCTAACATGGGAGAGGACTGAAAGATCCATTGAAATTGTGTTCTACCCTGAAGTGCATGAAGGAGAATCTGAATGTGCTAAAAAAATTACCTGCAATTGAAAAAGGGTATTCAAACGATGCACACATGCATGGGATAAGAATCACTAGGACTCGATGTTGTCATGGAGGATACTCACCTGACAAAGATGTGGTGGAAAACCAAAAGGAACTACAAAACCCCCCATGACACTTTATAATACAATGCATGTGCAAAATAAGGCACAATAAAATGTGAAAAAACTCTAAGAACCATACACAAGAGTTACACTTTATCTCAATGTGTCCACAACAAAGAAGTGTATGAAAGGGATGCTCAAAATTCCCAAATATAGAAAAGTGTTGCAAATACATGTAGGATAGCCCAAGAGAAGCCATCCATTGCAAATAGAAAGATTCCTAGAGCCAAAATGACCAAGTAATTAGCCATGAAGTGAAAACACAACAAACTGAATAAAAGTCACCAAGAGAAAAAATTGGAAAATCTAATAGCTGACATGAATAGGCGAGTCTAATAGATTTTGACGATGTGTGGGAGTCAAAAAACAGAGTCTATTTTTCTATTATGGTCATGGAAGCACAAAAAACAAGTCTAAATTTGGAGGCCTATAGTAGACATTTGGAGAAAAAATTGATAAAACTACCACCATGCATGGATCAGTGCAAGAATGAGCTTTCTGAATACATGTGGAAGTCAACAAACAGAGCTTGTATAACTACATTAGGATCAAAACACCAAAGGTAGCTTTTTATGACTTGAGAGGTCAAATTGGTCAAAGTTGGTCAAACTATTGATGTGACAGTCAAACTAATGACATGGCACCTTATTGACATGGCATTAATAATGTGGCAAATAAATCAAACCCTTTCAAAAAATCCTTTGGAATATAATTTGATATGTAAAATATTCTTTTGAATAGTAAAAATAGAGAGTTAGCTAAAAAAAGGGACCACCGCCAAATTTATGAGAGAAATCCAAAGAAAAGAGGTCCAATAGAACTAATGTAAGTGTTGTACCTATGCAGGTACACCTACATCTCGACAAAACTATGTAGGCTTTTTGAAAGGCTTATTTAAAAAAAAAAAAAGATTTAATCACTACTTTTTTAAAAAATGCACCTCGTCATAAATTTTTTGAAATCAATGAATGAGTGATAGAAAATAATTATCTCAACCTACGTGATAATTTTGAACCTGCATTATTTTTTCTGATGAAAGCACTAATGCAGAACAATATGGTAGTATGTAATCGTACTTGTGCAAAAAAATGTGTCTTTAGAAATTATCAATTTTTTTGTCGATCTCCAATTTTGACAATGTGATAGGTGGTCTTAGGGTTTTTAGGCCTTCTAAGTTTGATGGTGATGGTCTTTTGACTCCAAACTAACCAAATTTTCAACTACCTCTAGAAATCACCTCGTAAAATATGCCCTCAATGAATTTGATCCCAAATTTCAACTTCTTAGATTTTGATGAAACAACAATTGATCTTAATATTTTTTAATTTTCTGGATGTAATGGTGATGCTTGTTTTTCCTCAAAACTAATAAAAAGTATGCTCACCACCAGATCCAAGCAACGCTTCTCAACAATGAAAACCCTCAATGCTAATAAAAGATTTGTGACCCTGCAATGCTTCTAAGCAATGAAAACCCTCAAATCTTGAGAAGGGGCTTGCCAAATTCAAGCTTTGATACCATGTTGAATTTTTCAACACAAAAGATTCCAAAATAAACCTACAAGATCAAATTGAAAACAAGAACACCTTCCACAAGAGAGAATAACACACATGAATGCTATATTACTCAAAAGAAAAAAATAGAAAATTCTAAGATGAATTAATATTGGACAATGAGGTGCTTATAAGAAATCACATGGAGCTAAATTTAGGAGAACTAAATTACAAGCATGAGGAGCTAAATAAAGCTCAACTCTAGCCAAACTAGATGCATAAAAGCTAACTAGAAGTGCTTCTAAGTGAACTTAAGGTAAAAAAGTGTAGTTGCTAGTTAAAATGCTCTAACATGTGTGAGATCAAGTGTGAAGTTTGATTCAAAGGCCAATGGAATGGAGGCTTCTTGGGAACCTGATGGAATCAAACAATGAGACCAAGGCCACAGTCCATCTGGAGTTACTATGGTCTCATTTGTGAATTATTTTTTTTTGTAATATGAATGCAAGTGATAGTTTAAATGTTGTTATTACAATGAGGCCACCAATTTTTATTTTTTAGGTGTATTAATATTTTGATTTCAATTTCCTTATTAAGTTATTTTGGGGTTTCTGAAGGTTTAAAATATAGTGTATTTGATGTTTTCTATTTTTTAAATGTCCTTGGTTGGGTACCTATGGGTTAGGCAATTTTTCAACCATGGGGGCTTCACTTAGTGAACATGGGTTATAACACATGTGTTCATGGCATACTAAAGAATTCCCCTATTTTAAAAAAATATTATCCTAAACTCCTTTTTTGTCAGCCCCTCCCAATACACATCCTAAATTAAAAGCCCCCTCTTTTCACCAAATATTGTATATTTCATAGCCCGAATTAAAAAATCCCCTATATTCATCAATAGGCAATATATTGTACCCTCATTTTTGGGATAATAAACCCCACAATATGAATTCATGTGATATAATAATGCCTAGCTAGTGAAGCCCCCATGTTTTCAACTCATAATAATGGACTTAGTCCAAGATTTGATATCTCAAAAATGTCCTTAATAGTCTTTAACAGAACTTTTGTTTGGGTGTTAGGGTTGTGACTTATCACATCCACATCCCATTCTCCCAAGCTCATTTAAGTGGTTTAAAATTTTCATAAGGAGTTCACATGCGTGAACCACATTTGTAAAGTTATTTTGCGAAGAGTGTTTAAGTACACTCCCCATCTCCTAAAGTTTCACACATGTGTGAGCACTTTTGTGAGAGTGTTTCTTAGAGACTGCATGGGAAGGTGACATGTGTCACTTCCCCATTCAATTTTTCCAAGCTTGAGTTTCTTTAAATCATCACCTTGAAGATGATGAGGAGTTCTAGTTATTTTTTCAAGGATTTATTTTTTTGGTTCATGGGAGAAGAGATTTGTATGGGTTGTATACAAGTGGAATTATGAGAAGAGCTTGGATGGAGGTTCTCAAACAAGCTCCTCTAAATCTTCGTCAAGATAAAAAATTTATCTCTCAAGCTCTTAAAATATTGGCTATGATCAATTTGTGATTGTATGAGTGAATTTAAAGAATATTTTTTATGTGAATGTCTATTGATACTTTTAGGTATGTGTGAGTCTAAAACTCCAATGTGGATAAATTCTTGTAGTTTGTAAGGGTTAAGTATGGATTTGTCTTGTTAATAGTTGTTATTGTTAATGGGGTACTTTCTTTTTCTCCTATAATTTCATGTGGTTTCTTATGATGTGTGGGGAAGAAGAAGGGCAAGTCGCTCTTTGCCCCCTTTTAAATCATGTTATAAGATTCAAGTAATGAGGTGTTTCCTCTTATTGATTCTAACTATTTTAATCATGAGTGTAAAGGTTATGGAATTGTGGTTCATTGTTAGTATGTGTTTTAGTGTAAAACTATTTTCTATGGAGGTCTCCTAGCTTGGGGAAGGAATGTGGAGATGCCTAAGGTTGGGATGTGAGAAACACCATGGCCTTGAAAAAATAAATTGTTTTTGTGTAGATTGGGAGATTCAATAATCTCGTTGATTTGAAGGAATCACACTACCTTACTTGTACAATTTTAGGAAATATTTGAGAATTGTATAGTTCATCAAGTTTTAATTGTATTTGTCATACAAGACAAAAAAATATCTCATCACCATCACATTGATGTAATTTGTGCCATTGTAAAAGAAAATAGAAGACATAACCTTTCTATTTAAAAAACTATTTTATACAATGATTACCATACAAATTAAATGTAATATTTAAAAATTGTAAATATAAATTTTATAATCCTATATTTAATTAGTGCTATGCATTTGTGTATAAGAAATGGTAGGTGAACATAAACTAAACACATAATCTGAAGTGTTTTTTATATCATCAATAGAACTAGCCCAATCATTATCTACACACTAAATTAAACTAAGATTATCTGTAGCTAAATACAAGATACCAAAACTAATTTTAACCTAAAAATAAATCAAAACTATTTTCATTGGACAAAAATGAATTTTACTAGGATTTTGCATATAAACCTTGAAAGAAAACTAATAGTGTTTATGGTGAAATTGGAAACAACAATATCGAAAGACTCAATAGATTCAACCACAAAACCCTAGCCTAACAACAACAAAGATCCACCATAACATATGAAGATTACCTAAGACAATGCAAATCAAATGAAATCACAAAGATTATACCATCACATGTCCAATAGGGTTTGGATCTCCATTCTTCCTATCTCCATTGATCTTGCTTGATATATTTGCTCTCAGATTTTATGTGCACAAGAGCTCAACAAAGAATGGAATGTGGTTGCAAGTAGGATCACCTATGTTCAAAAGCGTACTGTATTCAAGTAGTCAATGGGGGGTTTGATAATGAAGGAAGCATCTCCTTATATAGAAGACACTATATGAAAAGGAGGGATAAGATTGAGAGGTGTAAAAGGAGGTCGGCTATGATTAGAGAGTAGGTAAAAGAAATAATAAAATAATGAAAAGGGTAGGTAGTGTATGAATTAAGAGATGAATGACATGTGTCATGGGTAGAAAAGGTTAATGAATTAATTAAATAAATAAATATTTATTTAATTAATAGAATAATTAAGCTTAGATAATTAAATATTTATTTAATTAGACTAGACAATTTTAGGTGTCTACATTTTGCCCCTCTTTGAGACAATGCGGCTTGTCGCATTGTTTCAAAGAAGATAAAATGAACTGATACAGAGTTGCCCCAAGATGGGAATGATATACCCCCTCGAGAGATTGGATGAAAATGTGTGAAAAGACCACAGGCAATCTCTCGATAAGAAAGAAAGGCTAGAATGGACTGATCAGATAAAGTGACAGAGTCACAGGATAATGAAGACTAACTCAGGAAACGAGGGCTAGGGCAGTCTATAAGATAGACCATGAGGTAAATACATCCTCATTGTCATCTACACCTCCAAGAGATTAGAGTGCAGAGAGAGAAAAGAGCAGCAGCAATCAGCAGCGATGGCTTTGGTTCACAGATTCGACTGCGTTTGCCAATTCTAGAGGCCAGCAGAGGCAGGAGAGCCAGTAAGTACCACAAAACCTCCTTGTACTTTGATGCATTTATTTTTGTCATTAATGCATGCTAGGTAATGTAATAAATGCGCGTTTATGTCAAGAAAGCACGTTTGTGTCCAAAAATGTGAATTTGTGTCTTCTGGGTCAAATTGGTAGTTCTGTGATGAACATATGTTGTCGATTGGATAAGCTACTGAGAGGATACACTCAAGCAGGTCCTCTAGGGAAAACTAGGATAGAAAATAGGGCTAGGATTGACAATTCTGTGATAGAACATACGTTGCCAATCAGGAAACTACTCAAGAGGATTCACTCAAGCATAGGCCCTAGAATAAGATAGATCAAGGCACTTTGTGATGAACAGTGAATACCAAGATATAGTACTTTGTGATGAACAAGGAGTACTAGAATATGAGCAGGACTTTGTGATGAACAATGAGTGCAAATGTGAGCAACACTTTGTGATGAACAGGAAGTGCCAAACACGTAGTACTTTGTGATGAACAGGGAGTACCACTAGGATAGAAGCAACACTTTGTGATGAACAATGAGTGTCACTAGGACTGGGATGATTGATTTGTGTGACTGTAGTAGTATTTGCCTATGCTGGAGTCACAGGAGAGATTCCCATTGACTCAAAGGTTGCAACCAGAGTTGACATTCGAGGATAGAGCTGCCATTGAGGGTATGTGTTTGAGACATATTCTGTATGTGCCTGAGTTTTGGGCGAACATGGGATTGCTGACTGTACTAGTGGAGAGATGGCACTCAGAGACATGCATGTTCTATTTGCCGATGGGTGAGATGATAGTCACGTTAGAGAATGTATACAGGATATTGTGGATACCAATCGATGGGGAGTTAGTACCCTACGATCGAGATGGAGACAGGGATTCCCTTAGACGAATGTTCTAGGATCCAGGACTGGAGATGACGGTGGGACATGTGGCATGGGATACCATGACATGGACAGGATTAGCACTACCAATAGTGTTGGCAGGAGTTATCAGTGGGTTCCTGTGTCCGAATAGGGCGACATGAGGGGTGGCTGCAGAGGACACAGGGGCCAGGAGAGATGATCTTGGGGCGGGTCCTTCTAGGGCTCAGACTCCATCGAGGCTAGCCGGCTCTGAGGGAGGGAATTCATCATAGTCGTAGAGGGCTCCCTATGTATCAGTATTGTACCATTTTTGTATGATGATGTAGACACCCGCGGGTGATTGTAGCCATATGATTTTGACATCATTGTATCATGACACTTTATATATATATATATGAGATGATTCATCTTTGTGGCAGCTATATGCATGTGTACCTATGTGATGAGATGTTTAATGATGTATGTTTTATGTGATGGTTATGATATGGATGCA
This sequence comes from Cryptomeria japonica, assembly GCF_030272615.1. NCBI lineage: Eukaryota > Viridiplantae > Streptophyta > Pinopsida > Cupressales > Cupressaceae > Cryptomeria > Cryptomeria japonica. The sequence goes on along the minus strand of NC_081405.1, from coordinate 243,126,854 downwards.
AATATGTACATGAAGAAATGCAATATTTTTTTTTGTTCTTTTATGTTTTATATGTGTATGCATGATGCAAATGTGAATGTATGTAATGCAGATGAATATGATAATGCAAATGTAAATTGTGCTAACAGGTGTTGTGTGTAGGATGTGATGTAGTTGTGATATCTATATGTATGTATGAAATGCTTATATGTGGTAATGTAGGTGCAACTACATGAAATGCAAATTTTTTTGGTGTGTCATTATACTCAATCATGTGATAGCAGGCTACGCGGACTCAAGAAGGACGATGGAAGTCAATCAAGAAAGGGGGATGGAAGACAGAAGATATGAAAGTGAAAGAGCTTCTTGTGCGTTATCATCATTGAGCTTTATTATGGCAAGTAGGTTATGACAATCGAGGCATATGTTCAACCCAGAAAGTCATTGTACCTATTTGCATGAAGATAAGACAATCGCAAACAAGGAATGCCCCAGTTCACACTAGACTCACAATGTCTCATATCCTTGGACAAGTCATAGCATTACTAAGAGACAATCCACATACAACAAATACAAATAGGTGACGATACCCCATCCTTGCCTTTCTAGTCAAAGACATCCTGGAGATAGAATCTCTAGTCAGAAACATCTTGGAAAAGCTAAAAGACATGTAACCAAAAGATAAAATCAAAAGAAAACCAAGACTCAACACCAACATCCACTGTAGTCCTCAAATTTAGTGTCTCTTGTCACTTGTATAAGTCTTATTTGATTGTGGTCACAATGTTTACTTTATTGTGGAGAAGATAAAACTTTATTGTGGATCGGCAATGCAAATGTTGCTTTATTGCGAATTGGGCGCGGATAGACTGAAGAAACTGTACTCCTCAGAACGTGCGATGCTGTCAGTTCCACACCCATCACTAGACGTAGGATTTGCCTTAGCCACAGATAGGAGCTGATTTATTATGGATGGAAAAAGGTTGAAAATGAAGGTTTATTATGAATGGCTAACCAATCTTGGGTAGATCAATAACAAGCCATGATGGGAATGGGTAAGTTTATTATGGATGAATTGGTCATGAGTGTGTGCAAAGTGAAGTGATGAAAGAGAATCCTGAAGGAGGGAGGAGCAATGTCTCTACACATGGCGCTGGTGACCCAGTTTTCACCATGGTACTTGCCCAGGGTGCACTAAAGTGGTTTTCACTGTTGGATGAAATGTTTTTTCTTTACTTTTATTTATTTTTGGTTTTTTTGTTGTCACAAGGCACCTATTTGCCAGGTTTTCACCAAGTAACGATTTTTATGTTTTATGATTTTTTTTGTATTTTGAATTAGGATACTCTGAAGAGCTATGTGTAAAACCTGGAAAGGTGCATGTTGTTGATAGGATCCTCTAAAGGTTCACCCTTTGTGGTTGAGAGCTGATATGCACCAGATCCATATGTTGTTGTAATGATGTAAGGACCAAGCCAGTTTGGTTCGAACTTGCCCTTCTTCACTCTGTCTTGCTGATTTTTGGGGTTTTCTCTGAGAACCAAATCACCTACCTCAAATGTGCGAGGCTTGAATTTGTGATTGTAGTTGCATTGTTCCTTGACTTAATGATGTGTAGCTCGAGTGACTTTCTTCCTTGATAAAGGAACTGAGATAGAATTACTAGTGTGTGGACTACGTAGGCCCATATGTGTGTCACCTAAAGAAGTTTGGGCATCCCTGATAACAAAGTCCTTCAAGGAAGCTCCATTAAAGGTCCATGATGTATTTCCAAATGGGGATGGATGTGTGGAACAAGTGGATGAGGAATGAAGGCTTATGATTGTGAAAAAAAGTAAAAGTAGGATAGCATGATGGAGAATTAGGATCAACAAGTATGCTTTTTGACTTGCAATTGTAGAAATTTTTGAATTTTTGGCCCCAGTTATTTTGATATTAGGGGAGATCAACTCTTGTTCTTTTTCTTTTGTAGGATTTTTATCCTTGACTTTGATTTTTGTAGAGTCCAATAGCTTTTGATTTTGATTTGAACTAAAGGACTTTTCTTTATTTTTGACTTTTAGATTTTTCTTTTCGTAGCTTGATTTTTGATCCCAAGTGAGTAAGGGATTTTGTAATTGTTGTTGATCCAAGTCTGGAAGTGGAGTGGAAATGGTTTGAGTGGATGAAATGGTAAGGCTATGTGAGTTCTCAAGAGGGCTGGCAATATGCTCAATAGATTCTTCATTGGAACCACTCTTAGGACTATTGATATCAAGATATGCTTGCACCACTAGAGGAGATTTGCATTCAGACTTAGTAGCCACAACACTAGGTGGTTCACACCCAATTCCTTTCAAATTATTTATAGATTGTTCTTGTTGACTGAATACCTTAGGAGATAGTGGGAGTTGATCATAATGAAAAATATACTCACCACATCCCAGGTCTTTAATCTTGAAATTTTCTTTGATCTCTGCTTGTTCTGATGTAGAAGCTTTCAAGGATTTTGGATCCACATATGCCAATGAAGGAATAGCCTCTTGATTGGCTGGAATTATTATTTCTAATCTAGGTCATAGATTGTTGCAATATATGAATGGATTTGGATCAACTTTGACGATCACTTCAACTCCATTGTGTGGAAACTTGATACATCGATGATATGTAGATGGGATTGCACTCATCTCATGAATCCATGGGCATCTCAAGAGTATGTTGTATGTGAGATCTAGATCAAGGACTTGACAAACCACATCCTTTGTAACCGGTCCAACTCTGAGAGGTAAGGTGACTGTGCCTTTGGATGAACGCTCTTCATCATCATATGCCTTGATGGTAATTTTGTTTATAGAATTCACAACTTTATTAGAATATGCCAATTGTTTAATAGTGCTCAATGTACAAATGTTTAGACCTGCTCCTCCATCTATTAGAACTCATTTTATTCGATGTTTGTGTATGAAGGCTTCAATGTGTAAAGGTGTGTTATGTGGCTGACTTACAGAGGTGTCATTGGCTTCTGTGAAAGTAAGGGAGTGTGGAATGGAAAAATATCCCACCATGGCTTGAAACTAGTCCACATTCAAATCAGTAGGGATAGCAGTGTCTCTCAAGATTTTATCAAGAATGGCTTTATGTGCGGGGGATATGCGTAGGAGCTCAAGAATGGAGATGAGCACGGGTGTCTTCCCTAGTTGTTCTACAAGGTCATAATCAGGTTTGGTTGATGAGGAAGTGGTGTTCTTGCTTGGAGCACCTTGCAAAGTGATTTTACCTCGACGGGTTGTAACATGACATTCAAAGGTAGGTTCGGAAGAAGATCTAATGCCTTTTAAGACAATCTTGGGTCTCTGGGTAGAATTCTCAGGGTTTTTTTCCTTGATGATAATGGTAGAGACGTAATTGTCCATCGAGATGTGATTGATAGTTGAATCATAGTTGTAGGATAATCTAGTATAGTTGGTTTGATCATCTATGACTTTAGCTTTTCCTTTGTCATGTTTTGGGAATGGTTCCTTAAACATCTCATGTTCTTGATTGGATGAGTGCCCTTCAATCTCAATGTCACCCCTATCAATGAGATCTTGTATGATGTTCTTCAGTCGATGGCAATTTCCTATCTTATGACCCTTGCTCTTATGAAATTCACAATATTCATCATCATTCCACCAATTTTGTTTAACCTTTGGTTCATATGGAGGAAAATCTGGTACAATGATTACCTTGTTTGCCACTAGCTTTTTGAAAACTGACTCAAGTGGTTCTCCCAATGGAGTGTACTTCCTTCGTGATTTAGAAGTTGTTTGAGTATTCACCTGATTTGATTTGGAAAAAATGAATTTCGGTTGCACTGTATTGGCATGAACAACACCATCATTGACTATGTTCTTGTTTTTATTCCAAAATCTTGGCTTGTCTTTTCCTTTAAAGTCATCTTTGTTTTCCTTGAATATCTTAATGACTCCTTGTTCAATTAGGACCTTTTCTATCGCTAAGCCTTTTTCAATGACATCCTTGAAGGTGCACAAACAAGCTTTCCTTAGACCATAGCCAATGTCTTTGTTAACATTTTGGGTGAACATCTCTACCATTTGTTTTTGTGGAATTTCACAAGAGCATCTGTTGGCTAGATTCCTCCATCTTTGTAAAAATGATGCAAAAGACTCTCCCTATTTTTGCTTGGTGTTGCACAAAGTAGTGACTGATATGTCTATCTTTATGTTGTATGAGAAATGTTGAATAAATGCCTCTGCTAAGTCACCCCATGACTTAATTCCAGGTGGAAGTTGGGAGAACCATTTCATAGCTTGATCACCTAGGCTTTGTGGGAATAATCTCATCAAATATGTCTCTTCTGAAGCTACCTCAATGCAAGTTGTGAAAAACTATCTTATGTGTGCCTTAGGATCCCCTTTTCCTCTATACTTATCAAACTTAGGTGTCACAAAGTATGTAGGAAAAGGAGGCATTGGAATGCTCTTGTCAAATGGATAAGGACATATGTCTCTCATTGTGTATGTTGGCTTCGGTGTATTTATGTCCTCCATTTTCTTTTGTAAGTCCCTGATTTGTTGCTCCAAATTGTTCTTAGGTGGAGATCGACTTCTTGGACCATACCCTATGCTTGAGGCACCAATTGGAGGAGGAGCATGTTGCATATATGGATGATATTGATCATACACATGTTCATATGGAGGAGGTCTATAGTGATGCTGCATATATGGACCACTTGGTATAGATTCATGTTGAGGAACGAAATATCTATTTTGTCCATGTATACCATACTCTACAGGCATGTCATGTTCTAATGTGTTGCCCCCAAATTTGACACGGGGTTTCCTTGTGTCCAAATTTTGAGCATGCCTTTGAATATCCAATTGCTTTGGTGGTTGATCCTTAGCATTGATATGTGATTGAGCATATTTTTCTGCATAAGACTTCCATAATGGTCTACGAAGGTGAGTATCATATGCTTGACCATGTGTATGTGGGACCTCTGGTTTTTGAAACAAAGATGATGGTGATTTAGGCACAAGATGTGGTCTTCTATTGCCTCCACTATTAGGCCTCCTTTGATCCATGTTGGAGTGAGGTTGTCGCAAAGTCGATTTTCCATTATTTGAGACATGTCAAAATCATGAGGTATCTTGGCTCCACTTTGTGCCATCATTTGTAAGAAGTATTGTCTATCCCTCCTCATTATTTCCTCAACCAATCGATTGAAACGAGGATCCATAATGGATTCTTCCACATCTGCTGAATGTACTAAAAAGTTGTCCATATCATCATTGTGTGTATCATTGTTGTCTGTAGTGTCCATGTTCTCAACATTTGGAATGTTTCTATAGGCATCCATGTCAGGTAATGTAGTATGATCAGAATTGAAAAAGATATCATTGTCATACTCATAAGAACTCATGTTTGCGGACTCTTGAGCCTCTTTAGTTTCTCTCCTAGATTTTTGAAGACAGGTTTCAACCATGAACTAGGTATTGACCAAGATGTGTGAGACTAGATGAAAATGGAAAAAGTATGGAAGACCAAGAGTTGGATGGAATGTAAATGAATCTAAGGTGTACTTGCAATGTCCAAGTGTAAGACCAAGTATGTATGTAGTAGAGTAGGTGTGACTTCCAAAGAGAGGATAGTTTCTCTTGATGAGGGACCACTTAGCAAAATGTTGTTGTATGTAGTGTGTTGACAAAGTATGATGAGGACAAGCAAGTGACATTTTGACTCAAGTTTAGACAAATGTAAATTTAATGCAAGATGTAAAGCAATGATGGACTTTGTGAGACCCAAAGACAAGTTGAATGCTAGATGAAAACCTGGAGAAACAACTTAGGAAGCTCAAGAATTCTATAACTAATTGCTCTTGTTTGTTGGACTGTAAAATTTTTCCAATTTGTGAAGTTGTTTGTTGTGACCAAATCTGAAATTTGACTGTATTTTGTGACAAGAGGACACAATGATGATGAAGACTCAATGTTTGCAAGTGTCTAGACTCAAAATGACTCAAAGAAAAGTGTGTTGTTTGATGTAAAATTATTTTGCATACACTTGAAGACACAAAAGACACAATATTTTGTTGTTTGGTCTTGAATGTTTGATTGTTCAAAATAAGTCAAGCAAAATTCTTATGCTTGGCCAAGACAATAGTTGTTGATCCCACATGGAGTTTCCCTTGAGGCTACGCTATTCAAAGCGGATACTTAGATGCTTGACCCCATTGGCACCACCCTCAGCACTCACTTCTCAGGGCAGCCAAGCATCAGTCCCCATGAAAACTCCCCGTGGCAAACTTTGTATCTCTACTAAGAACCGTATGTGTGTGGGCCGCTACCAGAGGTCCGACCTCTTGCCCCAACAACTAGAAGGATTTTGGCTTCTAAAACAAAAAGGTACTAGTAAGGGCATCCGCTCATGTGGCCATACATGCGACACTTTCAGCTCTGTAAATACATAAGGCTCCCAACCGGTAGGGGTTACGCCCTACAAATGATCAAATAAATTTGATCAAACGGGTTTATGGGGAGACATAGTGTCGGTATGAACTAATCAGCACACGTTATCCATAGTTTTCACCATGAATATAGTTGTTTATAGTGGTTCGAAAGAGGTGGGTTTTCCTCACTACCACTTGGGTCGTTTTCTTCTCACTAGTAGTCCTAATGACCACACGGGAAGACAGGCCCATCTAAAGATTAAACAAAAAGAGCCTATTGCTCAAGACACAAAAGACAATGATTCAATTTTAGTGCACCAATTGAAGTGTTTGCTAGTCTATGAAAACAAGGCACACAATAAAAATCCAAAAACCCTTGCCAAGGACCCGCAACAAATATTTATTAGTACTTTGGATTGTTTGAAATAATCACCCCTTCCTGGAAGCACACAAGTTAGGTAAATTTTAGATCCAAAAGACTTTGTGAAATAGGGGCCTTCAACAATGCATTTCGTTCACCAATTCAAAGATCTGATTCATCATAAAAAAAGGTCTCCTGTAAAATTTCAAGAGATTTCCAGAAATGTAAGAAAATCCAAAAAATTTGCTAATTTGCTCCAAAAATTAATTTTTTATGAAAAATCATAAAAAATTCATATAAAATGTAAAATCAATCCAAAAAATCTAAAATTTTTATTGGAGAGTCCTGATGGTCTTCCAAACCTACATAAAAACATTTCTGCAACAAATCCAAGTAGTTTGTGAGATATTAATAAAATAATACAAAACCCTAATTTTCAAAGATCTAATTTTTGAGGAATTATTTTGCATAAAATTTAAAATAAAAAATAATATATCCTGTGTATAATTCTGATATATTTCCAAAAATGTAAGAAAATCAAAAAAATTCACTAAATTTCTCTCAAAATTAATTTTTTACGAAAAGTCATAAAAACTTCATATAAATTGAACAAGTGATCCAAAAAATCTAAATTTTTTATTAAATCCTTTTGATACTTTTCCTGGCCTGCACAAAAAATTTGATGCCAAAATTTGAAGCTGTTTGCGAGATCTGATCAAAATAAGGAAAAACCCTAATTTTTAAAGATCCAATTTTTAGGGAAATATTTTGCATCAAAATTAAAATCACAAAGAATAGATCCTATGTATAATTATGAGGGATTTCCAAAAATGTAATAAAATCCAAAAAATTCTCTCATTTTCTCTCAAAATTAATTTTTTATGAAAAATCATAAAAAATTCATAGAAAATGAAAATGTGCTCCAAAAATTTTGAATTTTGTATTGAGAGCTCCTGATACTTTCTTACACTTGCAAAAAAAATTTGGTGCAAAATTTCCAATCCGTTTGTGAGATATGATCAAATCTCTCCAAGATCTTGATTTTGTGTCCAAAACCCTAGCTGCACAAGGTTATTCTCCAAATTGTTTTACAAAACAACAATATAGGGTTAGAAAAATCTGCAAAAAAACACAGATCTAGCAAAAATCCATGTCCCACCGGGCGTGCCAAAATGTTTATGGTGAAAATGGAAACAACAATATTGAAAGACTCAATACATTCAACCACAAAACCCTAGCCTAACAACAACAAAGATCCACCATAACATATGAAGATTACCTAAGACAATGCAAATCAAATGAAATCACAAAGATTATACTATCACATGTCCAATAGGGTTTGGATCTCCATTCTTCCTATCTCCATTGATCTTGCTTGATATATTTGCTCTCAGATTTTATGTGCACAAGAGCTCAACAAAGAACGGAATATGGTTGCAAGTAGGATTGCCTATGTTCAAAAGCATAGTGTAGTCAAGTAGTCAACGAGGGGTTTGATAATGAAGGAAGCATCTCCTTATATAGAAGACACTATATGAAATGGAGGGATAAGATTGAGAGGTGTAAAAGGAGGTCGGCTATGATTAGAGGGTAGGTAAAAGAAATAATAAAATAATGAAAGGGGTAGGTAGTGTATGAATTAAGAGATGAATGACATGTGTCATGGGTAGAAAATGTTAATGAATTAATTAAATATATAAAGATTTATTTAATTAATAGAAGGAGTGAGATCAATTAAATAAATAAGATATTTATTTAATTTAGGAAAAGGATAATTTAAATAAATAAAGGTATTTATTCAAATGAGAAATAAGGTTAGAAGAGGATAAATGAATTAATTAAATAAATAAAGATTTATTTAATTAACAGAAGAATTAGGCTTAGATAATTAAATAAATAAAATATTTATTTAATTAGACTGGACAATTTTAGGTGTCTACAAATAGCATACATGATATCTAATCTAGTAGCTATCAAATAAATAATGTTATTGGAAAAACCCTTTATAATTTTTCTTCTACCTTTTTTTAACAATCATCCTTAATCATTTTTATGAATGCTCAAAGATGTGTTCACGGGTTTGTAATTTTTCATCTTTAATTTATCAAATAAATCATTAACATATTTTTGTTATGAAATAGAAATATCGTAATTCCATTTCCTTTTATTCCAAGGAAATAATACATTAATACCAAATATATCATTTCAAATGTAATCTTCATGGCATGTTAAAACTCATCCAAAAACTTTTGACTATTTCCTATAAAATTCAAATTCAAATTTTCTTTAATTAACTATCTATCCTACTATATTATGATCTATGTGCTTGTTTTAGCCTGTAAAATGGCATTTTTAAACTATAATTTTTTTTTTCTTGTCCTAAAACTTTATAACCAAGTGGTTGTTCTACATACACTTCTTCATTCAATAAACCATTTGAAATAACTAATTTAACATCAAATTGATAAATTTTCAAACTATGTTGGGATGATAATATTAAATCTCTTCTGTGATGTCAAATGTAGCAAAATGATAATATGTTTCAATCTAATCAATACCTAGTTGTGAAGAGGATCCATTTGCAACTAATATTTCTCTATATCTTTAAATAGATTCATTATCTTTATATTTAGTTTTAAAGATTGATTTCAAACTTACAACATAATTTAAGGTTTAAGATCAACTAGTTTCCACATTATATTCTTTTCAATTGAATCGATTAACTCATTCATGGCTTTAATCCACACTTCCTATTTTATTGTAGCTTCAAATTCCCATGGTTCAACTTGAATATGAGAAAATAAAGAAAATTGTGCAATTTCATCAAGAGTAGTGGTACCTTCATAAATATTATTAAACACATTATCTTTCTTGGTGGACTAGTATTCAACCTAGATGAAGAAGGTAGTGAGCTTTGTAAAGGTCATGCAATACAATTTTAGCCATTGCTTGAGCCATGAAAAGAAGATGGAAAATTTAGCTCCAAATTAATATTTGTTTTCTTTTCCTTATTCAAATTAACATTTCATTTCCAAGCTTTATTCTCAACAAATATAACATCTCTACTAATAGTTATATTTTCACTCACTAGATTACACAAATGATAATATTTTGTCTACTTACTATAGCAAATGATTTTTTTCTCTTTTATCATCAAATTTTTACCTTGCTTGTTCATCTATATGATCTTGTAAGAAATATGTACAAATATTCTAATGTGTACAATTAGAGGATTTCATCTAGACCAAGCATAATAAGATATCATGTTTTTCATAATTTTTGTTAGACACCTATTCAAAATATATATAGATGTCAAGTCAACACTAACCACTATGTGAAAGCCAGTGCTTCCCACATTGGGCTACACATGGCTAAAAGAGAGGGGTTTACTAAAGTCTGGCTGGAGTCCGATTCACTAAACACTGTCAACTACTTGAGTGGTCGCACATATCCTAGCTGGATGATTGCCAACCTGATCAAGGACTGCCAAAATATAATTAATGAACTAACAGATTTCAAAATCATGCACATATACTGAGGAGGCAATAAGGTGGCGGATCTACTGGCCAATCTAGTGGTGGGATATGTGGCAACCAACTAGTGGAGTAGCAAGGATGCTTTCCCCGAAAATGTGTGCGATCTGGCATGTAATGATTACTGCATTAATTAATGATCCCTTATCATGAAATGACTGATTTGATAGGGAAATGAATATTTTTGGTTTTCCCTAATCAAAAATATAGAAACCTCCTTGGTGACTGGATTTCCTATCTCATTGTGTGGTTTCCCTGCTACTATTTGGATATCCTTTGGGTGTGGCCCATTTTCTACGATTAGTTGGCAATAGTGAGCCCTCCTCCTTTTTTTTGGTGACCAAGAGCATAATGGGAGGGGATAAGAACAGCCAAGAGCCCTCTACTTGCGAGAAATGGAAAAAGAATAAATATGTCTAGTAGGAAGTCATTGATGGTGGTCTCATCCCCTACCTAGACTGGCTTTGTGGCCCCTCTCCTCTGATTACAGAGGCCTTTGTTAATGGATGGAAAAAGGGAGTCTCAAGGCTTATGTTGTCGATTATCAGATTGATGAAACTTTGGTGGCAATGGTAATTGGTCTGGCTATGATTGGAAGAAGGTTCTATAGGGATAGAAAAACTGGGGAGGAGGACTTGTCGAGTTTCTTTGATAAAGGAAAGGAGTGCTCCAGAGTCAATAAGATGGCCGATGGCAGCTATAATAGAAAAGACCTCATGGCCCCTTGGGCTCACATGGCTGAGTTTATAATGAGGTATATCACCCTCGATGGCAGGTATGCAAGCATCTTCTCCTACCATTTCACTATCTTAAATCATTTTCGTCACGGTAAAATTATCTATGTTCCCTACTATCTAGCCTCCTCCCTTGAGAATAGCCTGGAAAAGCACTTGGAGAACCCTAACAACACTATTCTCCATGAGGGACTTATTGTCCTTATCATGGAACATGCTAAATCCCTTGAAATTGTGCCCCCGCTTGCTGAGATTGGCTTACAAATGGAGGTCCAAGATGTCTCTGACTCGAAGATGGACCTGGATGATAGTGGGGTTCCTGTTGATGATCCTGAGTACGAACCGGTGGATGAAAAGGAAATGATGGTCACTCCTAGGATGCTTGGCAACAAGAATCCCCCCAGATGGGCGGCTAGCAAATACAAAACCAATAGAAAGTTCATCTCCAAGGATGAACCCCTCACCAAAAAGAAAAAGATGACAGATAAGGATCACAACCCGAAGATTATGGACCAAGGTATTAAAATGGACATTCCTATCAATGTCTAGAAAGAAAAACAGGGGACCATAGCCATTGAAGAGAGCTGTGGAAATCAGAAGGCTGGTAGTTTGATGAATCTGGTCATGGAAGCCACCAGAAGGTAGGAGAGCTATTAGAGGTGGGTCGAGCGTGAAATTGACACCTTGAAAATGGGGGTTAAAGAAATAATTGACATTTTTACTGCTTCCCCTGAACCCAACAAACTAGAGAAGCTTATGATTATGACTCAAAAACTCTCCCATAATTTTGAGGTGATGAATTACAATCACAAACAAAGGATTGGTAAGGTGGAACTATCCATGGCTGAGATTAATAAAAATCTCAAGAACTTGGTCGACATTACTAAAGAAGCCATGAACAACAGCATTGAGGGGCTTGAAAAGATTAATGCCATGGTTGTTGATTATAGATCCTATCACAGTGATCCAATGAAAGATCTTGGAGGAGATGATATGGTTGCTAGAGACAACAAAACCACTGGACCCAGTTCCAAAACCAGGAGAAGAAGTATCAACAAGGGTACCTCCAAATTTATCATGGAGGAGCTTGAGGAAATCAACAAGATTTCCATCCAAAAGAACAAGGATCTGGTGCTCTCGGTTAAATGAGAGATTTTTCTTTTGCTTTGGCTTGTTTTTCTGCATTTCCTTTGTTTTTGTTTTTGTTTAGGGATGCTCCCCTGTTTTGCTGTTGTTTCTTGCCAGTTTGGCTGTTGGCCAATCGTTGTTAAACTTTAGGTTTCAGGTCCTTGTAAAATCCTTTTATCCTTATCAAAAATATTGTCCCAATTGTGATAATGAATTTACTTCAACAATTTTTCATCCTAAGAAGAAATATACCACTGACAAGTATTCACCTTCTCAGGCCAAATTGCTAGATATTCAACTCCAATGCTCTGGTTTAAAATTAGAATACATATATTAATTAGTTCCAACTCTATTATTACTTGGATAATTGTCCTATTTTGTTGTTTCTATGCCTGGTTTTATTCAAGTATTAGTTTTCATGGTGCATGTTTTCAATCTATAAGGGTTGGGGATGTTTGCCATTTATATTAATAAAAAAGAAAATATAGATGTCTCAATAATTTTATCCCAAAACATATCAGATAGACCATTATATTTATATATGCTTCAATTCATTTCTATATTGATACATCTTTTGCATATGACAACTCCATTTTTTTGAGGAGTATAACTTATTGTCAATTACTTGTGAATTCCATTGTTTTTGGAAAAAATACCAAAATTCATTAGAGTTGAATTCCCACTCTCTATTTTGTGTAGGATTTTGATATGACAAGCAATTTTTTCTCCACAATATCTTCAATTACTATTTAAAAAAAAAAAAATTAATTTTTCTCAGATGAAATAGACCAGCGTTCTTTTATTAAAATCACAAAAAAGAAACAGAATAAATAAATTTATATTAAGAGATAGTGTTTACATTAGACCACAAATATTATTTTTTAGTAATTGAAGTGGTACTTATTCTCTCCACATTATTCCTATTGGGAAGGAATCACAACGTTTCTTACCAATAATGCACCCTTCACAAACTGGATGATCATGAGAGATAAGTGGTAGTCCTCTTACCATATACTTTTCATAGAATAACTAATTTCCTTTGAAATTTAAATGCCCATATCTATTGTGCCATAACCATGACTAATCATTCTAATTTGTTCTAAGGACTTTAGTCTCACTACATGCAAGCCTTAGAAGTTTATCCTAATTTGTAAAATCCTAGCCTTTGTATTTATATAATTATTTATATTCTTGTCATAATTGATACATTCACTATTTTCTAATATTGTAGAGTATTACTTTCCAACAAGTATCCCTATGATGGATAAATTATAGTGGTAACCTAGAGGTATATACAAATTAATTTATTTTTACTAAAATTACACCCTTAGTTGTAACTTGAACTTCCTTATCATCACCAAGTATCGCATGTATTCTAAAAGAATCAACCATAGTTATAGAAATATTTTTATTTCCAATCATGTGGCTACTACAACCACTATCGAAAATCCATAAGCTGTCTCACTCTTCATTTGTAGAATTATAAGAAAGAAACTAGTTAGTATGTAATTATTTTTCTTTTTCTTTAGAAAAATTTAGATGTTTTCTATTCTTTTTAAAATAGTATCATTCCTAATAGCCAAACTTTCTTATAATAGTGATATTATACATTTGATTAATTATGATTTTTACTATTATTTAACCATAACTTGAATTTATTCATCCATAAAAATTTCTAATTGGTCCACTATTAGCTCCTTTATTGAAATTGATGTTTGTTCCTCTTTCTTTGAGCTTTACCATACTCCAATGAGATGTCCATACTAATTGTTTTTTCTTTTTCTTTGAGACATTTATGTTTCCCTAAAAGTGTAATTCAACTACTTTTTTACTATACCTATTCATTCTTTCTCATGGATTTGAAGAGACCCCATAAAATCAATTACCGAAGGAAGACTTAAGTCTTTTGATTCCTCAACAACTTCTACAATAAGATCAAATCGAGAAAGGAGACACATTAGTTTTTTTTTCGCACAATTTCTTTATTAGGTAGATTTCTCAATAGGACCTAATTTGTTTGACTAAACTCAACACATACAAAAATAAATATTGTGTAGGTTTTGAGTCTTTCATGCCATGTTTTGAAATTCCCTTATGGATTATTTTGACTTTATCTATTTTATAATATACATTTTGTAACAAATCCCAAGCTTCTTTGGATTTTCCCATTGCATCTATTCTTAAAAAAATAACTCATGGATAGCTTGTTGGATGAAAAACAAGACTTTTGAGTCTTTTTTATGTTTTCTTTCAACTAAACTCTATGCGCAAAATTTGCAATAGGAAGAGCTTGAACATCTAGAGGTTTCATAAAACCTTGTTCTACTATGTTATGAATTGCATTTCTAAACTCCAAAAATCATAATTTTCACCTTTAAATATAAATGTTTGAGATTGGATTAAACTTAATTATATTAATTTCTCAAAATGTAATTATCTCTAGTAATATTATCTTGCATACTCCACCCAAACTTTACATTTCTCTACTGAGATTGAGCCCACTTTTTTTATGAATATGAAAATCAAATTTCATTAATTAGAAATCAGAATACATATTCACAAAAATAAGGTGGATGGACACATGGTCACGTCCCAAGAGTCAGAGGAGAAAAGCCTCGAATCAAACAACTAGTCACAGGGGAAACCCCAAAACAAAAAGAAAATAACAACATATAAGTCACTAAGTGATGAGAACAATTCCAACTAGTGGCGAAGGTGGATCTTAATCATTAAGTTTACCCCAAGCATCACTGGAGTCAGGAGTGACATTAGGAATAGAGTAGCCATCATCACCTTTGTCATCACTTTCTTCTAAAGGAGCCACTGAATGCTGAGGAGAAATAGTAAGGGCAAGCCAAGGGAACCCTTAGGAGGGCACGATGGGTGGCCAACCAGAACCACCTCCCTACGAGGCTCCAACACCACTAGTAGACCAACCATCACAACCACTAGCAGTGGTTCTATCCCCTCCCCAAGGGGGCAGAGAAGCGAATGCTGATTCACAACTCTACTAGACCCACAACCAAATCATCGAGGTCTAGCCTAAGATCTATGACAGTGAGATAGCCACATGAAAATGATCTGCCCCTACCACTGACCTTGGGAGGGGGAATTATTATGACGGGAAGAAGGATCCTCAAGAGGAACCCTAGCCACAACAAAAGCTGCATTTCCCCAAAGGTCAAGTAAAACCTACAGGTGAGCCACCTCGAAAACAACTTTATTTTGTTGAACTTGAATCTAAAAAAGTACATGAGGGCATATAAGAGCTTTAGAATAAAGCAAGATGTTGGTATCCATAGAGTTGTGTGAAAAAATAACTGCATTTTTGTCCTTCCAAATCATAAAAAGTATCTCCATCCTGAAAGCATGCTAAAGAGGGGTGTATTTCTTAGGAAATTGGGGAGAATCATCTAGAAGGGCCGTGTGCCAGGAAAAAGGTTCAGGTCAAAAGGGTTTGGAAAAATTATGAATCTAGACTAATAAATTTTGACCCCTCTTAAAAAACCAAAAGAGGTGTTGAAAAGATTCACGATGCCCATAGAATGGACATCAAGGGTCTCGAACTTCCATATGCACCAATTGGGAGACAACAAGAAAGCCTTGGAAAAGAATACACCAGGATAAGTGTGCAAGCTTAGGCTCAAGCGCGGTCAACCACACATTAAGAAATCTACACTGCCAAATAGAGATGGGTGATTGTAAATGTCACTTATAATTCAAAGCATCCACCATGGGGAGATGGGGAGAAATCCATTTGTAACCTATATGAGGTTTATAATTCTTGAAAGTAGTGTTTGGAAACCATTTCCAATTCTTACACTACGGAGTGAGGGATTGAATGCCAATCTTGTGCATCATTTCCATAGAGAGAGCATCTCAAAGAACTAGAAAAGTCTAATGATCAGATCGAGAGAGACAAAATCTTCTTTTAAGATTCTCCCAAGAAATAAAATTCATAGTAGCTCTAGAAAAAAGATCGAAAGGAGTACCAATTATTTTTTTGTGAAAATGCAAAGCCTTAATCCAAGGCAGTCGAGCAAGAGAGAGCCCCTATGATTGAATGAGAAGAGACCACCAAAGGTTGTGTTGGTTGAAGGATAAACATTCCTGAAGCCAGAGCCAACCCATTGAAGCCAAGGTTTGACAACATCCCAGGCTTTCTAGATACTTTTGGCAACAAAAGTGCCTTGTTTGTGAACTAGTTCATGAATAAAGAAGAGGGTCTAAAAGCGAATCACATTCTACCCCAGGTGATGAAGATGAAAACTTGAAGAGATACAATTCTGAAGAAGGATTTTGCAAGCCTCATTGCAAGAGATGGAAAAAACAATCCATTTAACACATAAAGAAAGGCCTTGGCATTGAATAGAATTCAACCCAAGGCCACCAGAGTCACACAAGAGGCAACAATAATCCCATGCGACTTTGTGGAAGCCTCTGTGTTCCTTAGAAGAGGCCCAAAGAAAATATCTGAGGAGCTTCTCTAGTTTCAAGTATGAAGCTTTAGAGGGACCCCAACAAGAAGATTAGTAAACATGAGTAGCTATGAGGATCTTGGAACAGATCTAAAATTCCCTACTAGAGAAATGGGTTTGGTAACCCAGAAAGATATCTTCTTCTCAATTTGTTAAAGAACAATATTCCAAAGCTCAACAGGAGAAGCTTCAAAGGAAAAAGGAATGCCTAAAAAGAAAAAGACCTCACTTGGGAGAATCCACTTCTAACCATACTCCTGAAGGCAAGAAGGGGTGGGCAATGTTGATTGCCTATAACATTGATTTTTATACCATTGAATGACAGAACTAGAGTCAAGGGAAAAAGTATCCAAATAGTGAAGAGCCTCCTTGATATTATTCACATCCTTAGACAGAGTACGGAAGGAATAATCTTGGAAATGAAACAAGTTGGACAAAAGAATCCGACAGAGAAATGCCACAAACACAACCAAGAGCGATGGACTTGGCAACAAGATAACCAAACCCCTCTACAACTAGAACATATGAAGTGGGAGAAAGAGGGCACCCCTGCTAAATAAAATGAAAAAGGCCAAACATAGAGGATTTTCTACCATTAATGGTAATGCAAGAAGAAGCATCTGCAAAAAGTATTTGAACCATCTGGAGAAAATGCATCCCAAATCCCAAGGCTCTTAGCATGGCCAAGATGAACGACCATTCAATATGATCATAAGCTTTGGCAAAATCAATTTTAAGAAAAAAAGCTTTCTTCTTAGATCCTCACGCCCACTCCATACCTTCCTAGACCATAAAAATATTGTTAAGAATAAACCTGGACTTAATGAAACCAATTTGTTTAGGTCAAACAATCAAAGGAAGAAGGTGACATTCTTGCAAAGCCATGGATTTAGGAATGAGTTTATAAGAAATATTAAGTAGAGTGATTGGGCACCAATTGCAAATACCTAGGGGATCCCCAAATTTAGGTATGAACTTGATATTTCCTTTATTAATAAGTTTTCCTAATGAATTAGAGTAGAAAGCTTCAAGATAAACATTATAGAGATCAGGTCCCACCCAATGCCACGGGGATTTATAAAATACATAGGGAAAACCATCACAATCAGGTGCTTTATCATACGCCATGGAAAATTTTGCCTCTTTGAGATCAACCAAAGAGAGAAGTTGATCACAAAAAGTGATTTGTTCTTCAAACAACCGATGTGGAGCAGAACCAAGACACTCCTGGAGAGAACAATCCCACTCAAGAGTGGAAGGCAAAGCTACAAGAACCTACTCATAATGTGCACAAAGGTTTGTAAAATATCAGGCAACATAGAAAGGAATTGAACCCCTTCTCTGATCGTTTTAATGCCCTGCAAAAGAGTGTCCGGCATGAAGTATCGAAGAAAAATACTTTGAGGCACAATCACCCACCTTATATCAGTGGAGCCTAGCTTTGATTTGGGCACCCTGGGCAGCATAATTGTCTACAATTTTCTCTTTCTGTCACAATTAATAAGCTTTAGATTCAAGACTGCCAAAGAAAGGATTATCAACAAGAGCCTCCATGGCACGCTAGAGCTCCAAGGTAGTAGCCTTGTATGAATGTCAACAAAAAATGGAAAACTAGCAGTGATAGATGTGAAGAAAGTGAGTGGTATGTTGAAGGGCACAACATCACCACACAATCCAACTTATACATTGACCAAGACGGGCTTCCAAATTCCAAACATGCTGAATAGCCAACATTGGGTGATGAGTCATCATCGATGTATTCAAAAATAATTGAATAGATCCCTTAGAAGGCTTGGCCAGACCCACTTGCCACTCAATGCAAAATAAATAGGAAAATGATTGGATAGAGTAACCTCTAACAAAGCCATAATTGGCAAGGGAGACGTGGAGGCAAAATGAAAAATGAATTATGCTGAGATCATGGCACAATCAAGCGTCTTAAACACTTTGTCACAACTAGCACAAAAGTTACACCTTGTATTCCTAACCATTTGAAGTTGACGTCAAAAGATAGTGGGATCAAAGAGGCCCAACTTGTTTCGCATAGAGTACCACACTTCCCGCTCACTAGTTATCCATTTGAAAGGAAGGACACCATCCTTATCATCTGCCATCTCCACCATATTAAATTAACCACATAAAAGACAAGTGGCAGGTGGCATTGAATCAGCTATCCATCGCCACAAGCCAAATCTTTCTGCAGCATCATTGGAAGCATAAATGTTGATAATCCAAAAAGAATAATTACCCACATTCAAGATGAGCCAAATGGCTTGTTGAGTCAAACCAGACCGATGGTCTACCAAACAAGAATGTCGGCATGGTGTAAGAATAGTGACCTCTCTTGCATAACCCGCCTCATGATGAGATGGGTAAGGGAAGCTATTAGGCCAGATCACACGACAGGGGACAAACAACATGAAAGAGAAAATTTTAACTTCTTGTAGACACTATACATCAAGACCAAATTTTCTTGAAGAGTATCCCTCATGGAATACTTTCTTGGGAGGTCAGTCGGACCTTTGACATTCCAAGAGAGAAAATTCATGAGAAAAGCTACATATCTTCCTCATCTTGTTTTAAAGAGGAAAAAATATTTTGGAGAAAAGAAACTCCTGATTAAAAACTAACAACACCACACTTGCGTTCATCAGAAACTCACTCTTTCTCCTTCGCATTCTCTGAAGGACTACGAGAGCAATGCAAGGTGGATGACTATTTACTAATAACCGAATCAACCAAGGGGGTTTGCACAAAAGGCTGGGATGAAGCCTTCAAAGTTGAAGCTGACGCTTCAACTTCCTTCCCCTTTAAGGAAGGGTTTAAAACTAGCAGAGGAGCTGAAGTATCCCCAGACTTGTTGGAAGAGACATTCTTCCCCTTGCGACCCACTTGGGTCTATTTTTCTTCAAAAGGGGCTACTTCAGCAGAGTGCAATAGTTCAGAACCTCGCAGTAGTGAGGGTTTGGGCTTTGATGAAGCCAATAGGCAATCCTTGATCTTATGGTCTACGGATTGACAATGGAAGAAAGTATTAGGCAAATTTAAGTAAAGCACCCTCTGGGTATTACGAACATCCCAAATTTGAATCTCAACATGCTATTTGAGATCTTGAGCAAGATCAACTTTCACATAAACTCCTCACTGAGGCTGGGCTTGATAAAAATGCATAGGCTTGTGACTAACCACCTTATCAATAGAAAAAGCAATATCACCTAGGAAGTTCTAGCATGGCAAAGGTAACCTAGGGAACTCAGCCCAAATATGCACTTTACACATTTTATCATCAGAAATAGAAAAAACATGAGACCAAGGTTGAAAAACTAACAAGGAAGACTAGACATACCAAGGACCATTCTGGAGAATGGGTTGCACATGGTTAACTTCAATAAAATATAAATTAAAAACCCCTTGGTGAGATTTTAAACACCCTCCAGTCGAATCCCATGTGGGATCTAGGAGCGAGCAACCCAATTTGTCAAAATGCTTTAAGGGGGGACCTTCCCAACAAAATAACCTATTAAAGCATGTTTTTCAAGCTATTGATGAGCATTATCAATCTCAAGGATGGGCAAAACCACATCCATAGGGGTGTTAGAATGCATACCTCGTGAAAGACTTTGGGGATGAACTTCTTGGGACACTTGTTCAGAGGAGCCATTGATAACTACCACAGACCAATTAGTACTAGTAGAAACTATTGGGCCGTGTCTGGACGAAGCCATATAAAGGGCAAAAAACACAATATCATGCAATAAATATGAAATGACATAGGCAAAAACTAGAGAAAGTATGCAGACTACCCAAACCCTAGCCTTAATGAACTTTCTTTTCATTTCTCTATTAAAAATAAACCCACTCCTTATTTGTTTGTTGCTCTTAAAAAAAATGTAATCTTTTTCTAACTTCTTATATGCTCTAATACCAAATGTTGGTTTCGAGGAACACACTGATTACAAAAAATTAGATTTTTAAGACAATGTCATTAATAAGAAAGTTTTGTGATATATAATTGTTAACACATCAAAGTATGGGTGAAACAATGAAGAAAATAATTGATTTATTGAAAAATATAAAACACATTTCAATGATGTTAATGCTCATAATAAGATTTTTTTGCCAAAGAGAAACATATTAGTTCAAATAATGACAAACTGAAAAACAATGCACCACAATAATAGTATAAACAATGCACCAGAACAATATTATATTGAAATATATTCCAGTTTATACATCACATACCATGGTTTTTAGAAGGAAAAAGATGTGCTGGCAGCTTACAAACTAATACGGCAGCATACAAAGTCTGTATACAAAGCCTCTCCAAAAAAACACTTGCATCCAAAAGAATCTATCACCGTATAGGAAAAAAGAGAATTTTGTTCAATAGCGAATAGCTTTTTCTTACTACACAACTGCATGAAGCTTTTGAGGCTAAGATTTAAACATTTGGCATAGCACATTACAACTGTCAAAAAAATTTAAGCAACGTATTTATAGTTACACCTGTAAGCAATATTAAGAAAATTAAATAAAAGATATAGAAAACACGATAACTATCAACTAGAAATGGTGCTGGAAGATGCTACGTGTCTTTAGAAACGCATTGCAATGCCATTTAAGCATAATTTTTTTCAGAAATATCAATCTAAAAAGTCTATATTAAACTTATGATAAGATATGTAGATTTGTCAACAACATTTAGATAATATATTCAAAATATTTAGACAAATGAATTAATATTAAACTAATTTTTTGTTTCAATGAAAAGGCACAATATATAAATATTAAATGATGGTCTAATTTTAAACCACACGCACTAATCAACATATTAAGTCTGAAAAATGTTTGTTAATTTTAAATATTTAACACTTCTAAGTCTAAAAGTCAAAACTTAATATATATAATCTAAGCCCTGCATTAAATAATTGTTTACATACTTAAAAGAAACTATTCTTTCCATCTTGTAAATACCTATAGGGCTACACTTCATAGATATTAAATGGTTTTCTTAAAAACTTTGATTAAAGCAGATAAAGACGAGCATGCGAAGGCACAACGGAGTCAACCAGACAGGAATGGCATTCATTATCCGGCTCATATTAAATCCTTGTTTTCGCCATAGACAGTTTAATTTGTTATTCTGAAGGTACCACGGCATAAAATTTGGATGGGCGTTTTCCATTTATTATTTAAGAAGTAGTACAACACAAGGTTAGAATGAGAAGTGCAATTGAAGGCCCCTCATAAAAAAATGATCAGTGGAGGAGAGCCTGAGCTTGTTTTTCATACTTGAAGCCATTGGACTTTGAAGTATCTGCACTCCACACAAAGATGCCATGGAGCTTGCCGGACTTCTTGAGTGTCCTGCAGGCATCGAAGAAACCCTTGGCAGGGGACAGCCCTCCGCTGCCGTCGCTAGTAAAGCTAGGCAACACTTTTCCCACGCTGTAGCGTTTCTCCTGAGCGTTGAAATAGTTGATAAACTGCGGGACGGTGGTACTCGAATCGTAAGCGTAGAATTGGAAATTCACGTAGTCGATCGATTTGCCGTACTTGTTCCACAGGGCACTGTAATGGGACTGCACTTTTGGATCGTCGAACGGAGCGATGGAGGCAAACGAGATAACTTTCTTCTGCTTTAGTTGAGTGATGAGCTGCCCGATACAGGAGGCAAATGTACTGGGATCTGAAACGTCGAAATGCTCATAATCGATGTCGATGCCATCAAGATGGTATTGCTTGATAATTTTAGTGAGAGAAGAAACTGCATTCTTCACCCACGTCGAAACTGCATTCTTCACCCACGCTGTCGCCGCCTAAACTGAGAGCAACTCTGACGTTCTTATTTTTGGATTTGATTGCCTGCACAGCGCTCGGGCTCAGATTGCCGGTATCCCAGAAAATATTGAATATTCCGTTTGTGGGAGAACTTCCCGACGGGGTATAGTCGATGGCGAAGGATAGAATGAAGTCAACATGCGTGCCGGGAATGATTGGCAAATCCGAGAACTTAACGCCGTTGAATTGTGCGCCTATGTATTCCCTGAATACCCCGGCACCTGCACAGCAATACAAACATTCAATCCATCAAACAGTAATTCGAATAATTGAACAATTGATATTTCATAGCAAAACGTTAGATTTCCTTACCCATCGATCCATTCTCTGATAAACCCACAGCCAAAAACAGCATTAGCAGCAGAACAGAGGAAATCTTCGCCATTTGAAGATTTGGATTGGATATATGGAATCAGTAAGGCCCCCTACACTTTATATACAATCTTTTTGAATTGTTTATTATTCATGCCCGAGTTGACCAAATCATGTCATGTGCATTCATAAATGATAATGTTTTTTAAATAGTTATTATTTACAGTCATGTATACCTAGTTCGTGCATTCATAATAATAATAAGTAGTTATTATTTACAGTCATGTCTACCTAGTTCGTGCATTCATAATAATAATAATGGTTGCGTTTGAATACCGAAACGAATAGTAGCCGTCTGAAGCACAAAATATGCCCAATTCTTGCAGAGTACATCAGATTTAAAATACAACCAATTTAATAAGTAGGTTATAAGGTCAAATCTTATCCTCTAGGATTTCATTAACGGACTATATTCACGTGGAGAAGTTTTGGAAAGCAAAACTCATTTCGAGGATTGACCAACTATTTTTAATTTTTGTGTATGGAAATTTCTTTAGTGAAGGTCATATTTGGTAATGTAATTTTACATGCATTTATTGTGAAAGCATGTGATGTAATCATATATAAATGGTCTATAATAGACAATTTATTTATGCCCTTAAATTTTTTTTTGGGAAGGTTAAATTTGATTATGTAGTTTTATTTAGTATATAAATGGTCTATAATAGACAATTTATTCATCCAGCATAAATTTGCAATAAAAACACATTTATAAAATGACATAATTAATAATTTTTAAATGTAATTACATAATAAATTGTAACATAAAACTATCTATTAACAAGTATAGATCATTATGGTTTATTGTAAAGTCTTTAAAGAAAATTTACATATATTGTTTTTTGGATATAGCTATACCTTAGAATAACAAAATATTATTGTGATAAATACAAAAGGTCATTTGGGAGTAAAGTTGTGAATGCTAATAAATTGAGTTGTATAAAACTTGAGATGTCCCTAATGATTACAAAGTAAAAGAAAAAAATGATTGAGACAAGTGCTATGGTGGCATAGTGAAGGTATAATAAGAATTAAATATACGTAGATTTAATATGTGGTGTGTAATAGAGGAGTCAATGTGACAAGATTGTTGTGGGATTTTCTCATGGTGATAGTTATGCAACTATCAAAAAGAAATTAGAACCAACACATAATAATCATGGCCATAATAGTAATAAATCGTATAAAATAAACTTTGGTGCCAACCCATCCAATGTGAATTCTAAAGTTATTTTTCAACTACTAAATTGGATTTGCTTCAATAGTGTTAGCTTCCTAGAAGAGAACAAGTATGTGCAAATATCAATTCTTCATATTTTATGATGTGTGAAAAGTAACCAAATACAATCATATTTTAAATGATTAGTGAAATTTACTGTGTGTAAACAATTTTTAAATAACACAAACTACTAATATTTGTACTTGCACACATGATTGGATTGCATGCACTAGAAACATATTTGAAAATTTTACATTGATTATGAACAAAAATACAAGTGTATTACTTAGATGGTACTCTCCAATAGTAACCTTTCTTTCTAATTTATTTCTAATTGTAATTTTATGCTAGTACTAGATATATATAAGAAATGAAATGAACTTTAAACTACACATACCAGTAATAAATATTAAAACTTACACATAAAAAAAAAAAATTAAGTTTTTAAATCTATATTAAAATAAAAAGATAAAAAATTTATAATTTATATTCTATCTTTAAATAAATTCAAAATTAATATATATTATAATTTAAATATCATATTATATTTTCTTATAATAAACTTTTGATTCTTTACTAATAATTAAAATTTCATAACTATGATTTTATAAAAATATAGAAAGTCAACAATGTGGTCAAATGGATTTTATAATTATAAAATATTGTGTAATATTCTATATTATTTCTTTAACCACCAAATTCTTGACCTACATGTCACAATTATACATGTTATCATATTATAAACCAATATGATAAGACTATGAAGTTCTAAGCTTTTTTATACCATCCCATCTATCCTTAATATACCCAATACAAGGAATTTGTCGTCTTATTTAAAATTGATTCTTAAATTATTTTTAACTCATCTCTACATAAACCAACTACTATAAAAAAATGTCTTAACTTTATATTTATCCAACATGTGCCTCCAAAATTTCTTAGAACTTAACAAAGAATGTGGACACAAGTGATTGAAAAATGGGAATTAATTACACTTTACAACTTTCATGTGGAAATAGGAAAAGAGCTTTTTTGCCAACCTTGAGATAAATATCAACCATTTTCTAGAAAGATCTATCAATTGTGTCTTTTTAAGTTTGTTATATTTGGGTTCTGAAAGGTTAGTGTTCTCTAGTTTTAGGTGTGATAAAATTACAGTCATGGAGGCCCAACATCTATATGTCAAACCCACCTCATATGTCTCCCTAAAAAATAATATCCAAGTTTGGGACATCTTTGATAAGGGAAGAGTAACCTTGATCTTCAAAATCATGAAAAATATTAACAAAGACCTCTTGTCTAAGTTTATGAATAGTTGCAACAATGGGAGAGTGGTAGTGGGTGGTGTAAAAATGGACGTATCAAAAGAGATAATTTCCCAAGTAATTGGTTTTAAGTGCGATGGTAAAAATTTCCCCTCTCTAAGTCAAAATCAAGCTATTAAGAGTATATTTCATTGTTCTTCAAGGATAGAGAGAGGTTAAAAAGACACCAAAATAGATTTAGGAGAGAAGAAGATTTTTAATTGCTGTGGGAAGCCATCAGCTATAACTTGATAAATTACTTCACATTGGAGGGTCAATTTGCAACACTTCATGGGTACCATTTTCCTCTTTCCGATCACTTAAGGCATCATAAACCTATTAGTTATCCATTCTTTTCATTTTCATCCATGGAAAAGTGTTCTTCTAAAGGGGTTTACATATCATTAAACTAGGGATTGATTTATGTCATTTACAGTTACAACCTAAAAAATACTCTTGTTCTCTACCCTATTTTTCCCCATGATTCTCCTAAGGACCATGATGAAAACCGTCCTCCTCCTAGCAAGTCTAAAAGGAAAATTCCCTATAAAGATTTCTCTACACAATGTCCTCCTCTATTCTCCTAAGAATTGAAAGGTTACCATTAGATGTGGCACAAAATACCTTCTTGTAGCCCTAGTAGTTTAGGGTCTAGGAATGTGAGTGGAAAAGGAAAAGTAGTGATTAAGTCTTTAAAAAGAGGAATGTTGTTTCCCCATCTAATGATATTTCTGATAGTGAGCTAGCCAAGGGGGACAAAATGACTTCCTCAGGAGAACAGACATTTAGTAGGATGCTAAACTTTTGGCAACTGCTAAGTTTATCAAGGCTATAGAAAAAATCCCACCTAAAGATAAAGAAGATCATCACTTGAGAGGCTCTAAATTTTACATTGAGAAAATAGAGAGAAACAAAGAAACCCAAGATGAACTCCTTAACCTGGTTCTCAAAGATTCCATCTCTCAGTCCCTTTTGACAAAGAATAAATTTAATGAGGCACTTCAGGGCTCAATAGCTTAAAGGATCATGGGGATGATGAGATGGTGGAACAAAATGTTGGTGGCGGTACTATTGAGTCCTAGGATTGCCATGCGTTGGTTGTTAATCAGAAGACTTGAATGTTAGGGTTCATAGTTTGGAGATCTATCAAAAATTCCCTTGGATGCAATATAAATAAGAAGTGGATAAAATGTCTCGAGAGTAGAATTTAGAACCTAATTAAGCTTAATAAAGTTGGATGCAGAAAATAGTTATGGATGTCCTAACAGTGAGAGAAAAAATGAGAGAAAGAGAAAGAGGAAAGCTCCAACAAGGGAAAAGAATGGACAAGCAATATAAAATCAGATTAGCGCATTGTCTAATTAGGAGATGGAGCTTGAGCAGATGATGTATGGGTAGGGCTATATCTCTTAATGCCTCTATGTTGTTTATTTTTTATGTTCTTGATAGTAAATGTTCCTAGGATGTTTCTCTTCACATCTTTAGTTTCAATTTTTATATAGACAATTTATAAACTCTTCGATATTTTGGTTGATGGGATTGACCTCTAAGCCCTTGTTTTATTTTGATCGATTGTTTTCTATTTGGATGCATAATGGATTGGGGGCCTTCCATACTTAATCTAATAATAACATGTGTCTCCACAAATACTAATATTTTTTGTATTTAAATAATTATTATTGATAATAAAATGTAAATCCAAAATGCTAGAGTAGTATGTTCACTCATCATACCATTTTGAGATAGCATAAGTGTGTTATATTTGTCATAGTCTAAACCAATGTTCAAATATAACTAATTTTTTACTCGAGTGTTATGCTAATAACTTATGCTCTTAAATTTTAATAAAATTTTATTTATTCATGTCCAATAATATAAAATTAATATAATATTATAATTTTACTGATTCTTATTGTAGATGATTTCTTCATAGGATTATCAATGATTGACCAGATAATAATAATTATATTTTTTATTGATGACCACAATTATAATTAATTACAGAAGAAAATAGATTGTCATGCATTATTGTATTGTGAACATATTGCATGCCTTTCATATTAAAATATATAATATTTTTATAATTTGAAAATATTATTTTAGGAGAGGTTGTATTTGATGTTGTAAATCTATTTAATATGAGTGGAACATTGGTCGTGGGGAACTTGGGGTGGTATAGTTTAGTGAGAATGTTGCTAGTTGGGCCCATTTGTAGAATTATTGAATTTTTTGGTTGATTCAAAAATATATTAAATATTATAAATGTATTTAAAATTTGAGGTATATGTTGCATGGCAACCTAGTTTGAGAGAAAAAGGGGGTAAACAAGAAGGTGTTCTAGGCTAAATTATTTAACGAATGGTTCAACTCATTATGTTTTAAATACTGTCAAATAATGTTTACAAATGTGATGGGGAAAATCTTAGTTTCCACATGGGCAATACTATACATATACTATTGAATAATTTTTTTTAAATGATTAAAAAATGTAGCAAAAGAATCATAGATTATACAAGAGGAATATTTTTGAAATTGAAAAATATAATAACTTTGAAAGGTTTGGGTTGTGGGTATATAGGTGGAGGCATGGGTCAAAGAATAGAAGTGGACATATTTAGACATGTAATCTACTACCACTAATATGAGTACTTTGCCACCTAACTTGGGAGGTCCATAAATGAAATCCATGAAAATGGTTTGAGAAAGTCTAAAATTGTAACAATGACATTTTCATATATCAATTTAAATAAAAAACTACTTGATATCTACCTTTCGACCATGACAAAATAAATTGTGATGTGCCTACTCATGAGTTCTAGAAAACCTTGAATGAATATCTAAGAGAGAGGCATTCACTACATGAAGAATTTGAGTATGTAATTCAAAGAATAAATACGAAATTTTTATACTATAAATATTGGGCATCCCAAGAGTTGTTGGTGATGAAGGAGGGTTGACAAAGTGTTGGTTGATGAGATGATGTGTGGGCTAACACTTCAGCCACTCTTGTTGGAGAGCTTGCAACCAATTATAAAGGGACATATAAACTACACACTGGATGGCATAGTTCTCAACTTTGTGGGAGAAAGCATCTTAAACCACATTATCCTTTCCCTTCTTATCTATGATCTCATAGTCCTATTTGATGATTATGGTGACCTATTTTTGCTTTTAATTCTTCAAGCTCTTGTCCTGAGCTCCGTTGCAAAAATCTGGGCGAGGAAAACTTCCTTACAATAAAACTATGGCGAGAAGAACCATGGACTTCTCTCCATCAGATTCTTGTCATCGCTCCTACTGGACCAATAATTGTTATTGCTGTCTCATCGATTGCAATCACAAAGAGATTTCATATCTTCAATTGTTCAAGCCGCTGTCGTCAGCTCTCATACAAAAAACAGGATGATGAAAACTTTGTTCCAATCAATAATGACAAGCAGAGTCGATGACTCCTCTGCATCTGATTCAATCATATCTCTCGCCATTGTTTGTTCTTGAAAAAATATTATTCATGTTTTGTTGATTGCAATTACTAAGCCACTTCGGGGTGGATATACTAAACCTTTTGCTTCGTACCCACAGTCGGACTAGTTTTCACTAGGCATGGCCTAATCTGTCTGTAATTTGGTAAGTACTTTTTACTTCAAATTTTCTTTTGAGCTCAGCTAAGTAGCATCTGCATCTTTAGAATTCCCATCGTCCTCACATATGCTCTAATAATTAATCGTATTGCAACCATTGCTCTGCTTGAACTAAAGGAGGAGGCTTCTCCAAACTTGAAAATCGTGAATGACAAATTGGAGGCAACATTAATGACTCGGATGGTGGTAACCTTTGTTAGGCTCTTCAGAATCTTCACGTCTTGGACTTTTGATTTTTTTTTAATGGTAATTATAATTCTTTTTAGGTATAAGATCTATTGAAAAAGCTAGTATAATTTCAAATGAATTATATAAATCTGAAATTGTGGCATTTAAGACAAACCTTCAATTAGGGGTAGTTCACTGTTTGGTCATCTTCAACAATAGGCTTAAATTCATCAAGAGAAGATGTTTAAGAGTTGTATAAGGGCGGGCTATTGGAAGTCAATCTTGGTGGCATAAGAAAAGTTGGATTTAGTTTGGCTCTCCTCCATATTTCATCATGAAAGGATTTTCAGGAGTTGTACAAGGGCGGACAGGCTCTTGGAAGTCAATCTTAGTGCCTTAATAAAAGTGGGATTTCCTTTGGCTCTCTTTCACGTGTCCATTGTTATAGTGCATCACGGAATTTTATAAAGTTCTAGTTGAGTGCAGAATTGACTGAAAGAAAAATTGACTTATTTTTATTTAGCATATTTTTTTTTTTAAATATTAATTTATAACCAGTGTTTAGAAAAATTTATGTAAAAAATATTTATAGATATTATTATTAAGGTAATTAGAAACAAATAAAATCTATTTTTTGCTTTTTATACACAAATTAAATCCAAACCAAATCCAATTTCTGCTTTATATGATGGGTGAACCTTTAATGTTTCCAACAAGAATTGTGCTAATCTCATATACCTTATTGCCATTGTATAGCATCTATGATGTAATAGATCTATAACATTGATTTTCAAAATCTAATAAATAAAATAAATTGTAAATTTAAAAAAATAAATGATAATCTTTTCTATCTCCATCATCCATTTTCCACTCCCAACTTTTATATTCTAAATCTAATCACATTTATAATTAATTTACAATAAAAGCCTCAAAAGAATAAAATATATGCAAAAAGTAAAATTCCAAAAGCAAAGAATGCCCTTTAAACTTTTATTTATTTCAAAAGGACGCACCAGACAAGTATTAAAAGATAATTGACAATACGGAGATACTATTCTCCCTTTATGCAGATTAAGAAATTACCCTTGCTTTAAGGGCGCACTACAAATATACATATCAAATGCCTGTTCACACCATGTCTAGATGCCATTTTCCCATTCCTTATTACAAAAGTATTACAACAAACAATTACGATTAGAAATGCATTGGGAAGCGATGACCAAATCAGGATCCCTGAAGAAGAGCCTGAGCTTGCGCTTCGTACTGGAAGCTGCCATTGGCCTTGGAACTATCTGCACACCACACAAAAATGCCTTGGAGCTTGCCAGAGTCCTTCAGTGTTTGGCACGCATCAAAGAAACCATTGGCAGGCGAAAGCCCTCCACTGCCCCTGGTAGTGAAACTAGTCAACACTTTCCCACCACTGTAACGGGATTCCTGAGCGTTGAAATGGTCGATAAACTGTGACACGGTTGTGCTCGAATCGTAAGCATAGAATTGGAAATTCACATAATCGATCACACTGCTGTACTGGTTCCAGAGAGCAGTATAATGGGTCTGCACTTCTTCATTGTCGAAGGGAGCGATGGAGGCAAAAGAGATGACGTTGTTCTGCTTCAATTGTGTGATGAGCTGCCCAATACAGGAAGCAAATGTATCGGCATCTGAATAGTCGAAATGCTCGTAGTCGATGTCAATCCCGTCGAGATGGTATTCCTGGATTATGTCTGTGAGAGAAGAAACGGCGTTGCTCACCCACGACGACACAGGGGTTGGCTTGAACTAGGCGTAGGCGCTTCCAACGGTGTCCCCGCCTAAGCTGAGAGCAACCCTAACATTCTGGTTTTGGGATTTTATGGCCTGCACGGCACTCGGGGTCAGATTTTCGCTATCCCAGAAAATGTTGAACTTCCCGTCTGTGGGATCGCTTGATGTGGTGTAGTCGATGGCGAAGGCTAGAATGAAGTCGACCTGTGTGCCCGAATTTATTGGCATGTCTGAAAATTGGACGCCATTATACAACGCTCCTATGTATTCTCTGAACACCCCCGCACCTGCACATCAGTACTTAAATTCAATACATATAAGAACTTCCTTCTATATAACTAACAACCATTCATAACTCTAGCTTAAAACATTATTGTTTCATTGCAAAATGTTGGCTTCCTCACCCATTGATCCAGATAATCCCAGTGCTGAAAAAAGCATTAGCAGAAGGGCTGAGGAAAGCTTGGCCATCAGAACAACTTATTGTTTCAGAAAAAGTGAGGGTGAAGTGGGTCAGTGCAATCACCAATGATCATGTAATTTACAATCTCAATGAGTTAGTCAGTTCGTACCATTCTTAAATATTGTTTACTTTTAGTTGAATGGTTCAAAATAAATTTGAGCCAATTAATGTTCTCAATACAGATAAGATATCAAATTGTTATTGAAATTGAATGGCTTCACGTGCTCCACATACTATTCTCACCCGCTGAATCAAAAACGTGTTGACCGTGGTGACTACAGTAGAACCGTGTTCGAAAGAAGAAATGTAAAGCAAAAGTGTCGTGAAATACTTTAAAAGCAAGTTCAAGGGAATGTACCATCCTTAATGGGGTAAATTTACCGAATAATTTAATAGCTGTTTCCATAACAAATATTTTACTGAATGCACAATTATTATAACCATATATTTTTATTTCCACATTGATTGCTGGATATTATCCAAAGCAAAGAAAAGTAACCAATCGGAGATCAAATAAAAGACTATAAACAAAGACCTCTGTTATTTTTTTGTGTTTGTGTGCCCCACCTCTTAAACTCAACTTGCCTTTTTTCTTTACGTTTGTTGGCGAATCTTCTTAATTTATGGCCCATTTACATGTAGGTGGCGTGCGCCAACAGTTTACTCGTACCCATTGAACTGTTCCCTATCAGTTTATGTGACTTTTTGTTGTCGTTTCAGGGAATTGGTATTTCGAATGATTTGATGTTTCTTATTACCCTCTTTTCAATGGTCCTGGCTACGGAGGAATTATTTACATCCGTAACATTATGGGGTGGGTGCAAATAATCTTCTCATAGAAGGCATTCTTTTCAATTAATTTCTATATAAAATTTAAATTATTATTTAAATGATTATTGTAAGCTTCATGTAAGTATATCTCATTAGAATTATTAGATTTCCACAATCTATAATGATAAATCTATTGTTGCTTCTGGATTTGATTGTGTGACTTTATTTGCATCAAAGTTTTAGATCACATTCATTCTTATCCTGGCATTCTCTAAACATCCTAATGATGGATCACATTCATTCTTATCCTGGCATTCTCTAAACATCCTGATGATGGATCACATAGTGTGATCCGAAACGTTGATGCAAATAAAGTCAAACAATCAAATCCAGAAGCAACAATAGATTTAGTATACCTCATATCACGTTGTTTGGTATTTTAAGGTTTTTTTAATATTAAATTTAATTCTTTTTCTATTATTCTATTATTAGTTCTACTGATATGCACGATATTTATGTATTTGTTGGATGCAATTCTAGTTTTCAATCAACTACTCATTATAGACAATTTTTTAATTATTTTTATATTCTTCTAATTTTATTTTTTCTAAACATTTTAATAATTTAAACAAAATTATTTATTCATCTTTCTATTGATGTTGTAAACAATAGTTGCAGGGCTCAATTGTCCAAGTAAAAGAAAAGTATTTTAGATCTCTCTAATTTGTTCTCTTTTATTGACAGTGTGCCCAACATTTATATCATGGTAGTTAGGTATTGTAGGCTAACAACCATATTAAAGAGACAATCTTAGACAATCTTAGAGACTGTCGAAATCTTATCTTTTTTGACAGAACAAAGTACAACAAAATTGAAAGAAAATTGAAATTCTCGAGAACTCTATAAAAGTCTTAATTCTTTTGAGCAACAAAGTACAAAGATCTGGAAAAATCTTACCTAAAATTCAAAGAAATTTTACATTTTTGGATTTAGGCAAATGCATTAAGAATTTGTTCCCTAATGATTAATACTGCTTCCATAAACTACTCTAATCAAATGCAACTATTTGTCAAACCAAAATCTACAAAAACCTTATCCTATTTAATGGAAGTT
Organism: Cryptomeria japonica; assembly: GCF_030272615.1. NCBI lineage: Eukaryota > Viridiplantae > Streptophyta > Pinopsida > Cupressales > Cupressaceae > Cryptomeria > Cryptomeria japonica. The sequence goes on along the minus strand of NC_081405.1, from coordinate 243,093,555 downwards.
GGATGTACATAGGTAGGCACAAACATTGGATGCATATGGGAGTTGATGCATGTACACGAAACTTCATAGACAAGTATGCATTGTTTATTCATTTTCTTGTTGCGTAGCTTATTTTTGTATCCATATCCAGAAATCAAATTTAAGACCATCTACGACCAAATTTTAAGACCGTCTCCTACCATCTTTTGGGAAAATATCATCTTTCAAAGACATGAAGACCAAGAGATCAATGAGACAGTCATCTAAAATGACGAATTCCTAAAGAGCTTTGTAACTTGACAACCCTTTCACAAATGTAGTGTGGACATATTGAGGTGAAACAGTTGTTCTATTGCAACTTAGTAGTTTTTTGTACGTTTATGATCAAATGTGTTTATTATTGTCTGAATGAGCTTCTCTTTGAAGATTGTATTTTATGGTTTAAAGATGTTTTTGATTTTCTCCAATTCTGGAAGGCATGGTAGTAGTTGTAATAACACTTCTATTCAGAGCTTATGCCTATTTTGGGTACTGTTAGTCTTTCCCCCTTATGATGTTGTAACCCTGTTTGTACCATAACCCATTAAACCAACTTACACTTTTGTGAATTATTCTTCAAATTTAGAGGGCTCGGTCTCAACTTTATGTTGTTTAGATTCTTCATTTACCAACCTTTAGATAATATAGTGTGCTTTCAGTTTCAATCTTTCTTTGTGTTTATGATCCTACATTAATAATGAAAGAGATTTAAAGAGATGCATGCTTTCTGTGTAATTATCATGGGTTGCCCGGATTGTCCATAGTCTTGCTTTTCTTTCTATATACCACATGCAATGTGAAAAAAGAAGTCAATCTACAAAAATGATTAGAAATGATTGATTATGACATTAAACCATGCTTGTCTAAAATGAGAACTAGTTTATTAAAAGAACATATTATTGTTTATTAAATTGGTGGTTCATTTTATTTAATGTTTCTTATGATCTCTCTTTCTAATTAATTTCTATAAAAAAATTAAATTACTACTCAAATGCCTTTTGTAAGCCTCATACATCCATACAATATAAATATTTAAAAAATTATGAAAAATTTAGTAAAATAATTATTAAACATTTATTTTAGAAAGCAAATAAGAAAGAAAAAAATTCAAAGTAAAGAAAATGCTTATTTATCCTCCGCAAGCATGATGGTCAAACCCTCTCACAACTATGGTGAACAACGCCCATGGTTTTAGAATTGCCTTGAAGTACCGCAAACACTATGGTTCTTATAGCTGATAATAATTCTTTGTGTCCATCAATTAAGGCTTTGAAAATTAAAAGAGGTTGCTAATATTTCCACGCATCCAGCACTCCATCAATGGCTAATATCATCTGACTGTCTGTGTGCCTTCTCAATGTTTACTTCAATCACTTGTAGAGATTTATTTCGGCCTTTTTGATAGCTTTCATAAGGGCTTGGTGTACTGGGTTTCCTGGTGGTGTGCCATATGCAAGGGTGTTCTCTCTGGCTGGCTTAAGCGTGGCATCTAGAGGATGGCGGTGGAGTTTCCTGGCTTTGTCTATGGTGTCCAGAGGATGGTGAGTCTTGTTGTTTTCTGGAGCTCCTGGTGGGGTTCGTTCCCCTCTTTCTGTGTTCGGGCTTTGGGTGTGTTGAGGTCCCCATTCTGGGTGTCTCACCGTTTTGGGGTTTCTCCTTTGTTCGGTGGCTCTACTCGGAGCTCTTCTAAAGTTTGGTGCCCTCCTTGCGTCTTGGCCCTGGGGGTTTTTCTTTCCTCCTTTCTCAGGCCCCAATGCTATTATGGTTTCATCCTTATGTGGTGGGGTTGTACCGTTGCTCTGGCCCTCTGGTTATCCTCTCTCGTTTTGTTTTGAGAGGGTCAACCCATGGTTTCCCTTTTGCCTCTTCTCCATCTTTGTATGTCCTTTAGAGGTGGATGGCTTTCCTTTAGAGGTTGAGAGAGGTTTTGGGGGCTGTTAGAAGTTGTTTAGGTCTCTTTTTGGCCCTTGTTTCTGTTTCTCTATCATTATGCCCTTATGGAGGTGGGTCTTTGGTGGAGTTTCCTTTCTTTGTGTTTGAATGGTTTTTGGCTTGTCTTCTCTCAAGTTTATGGGAGCCTTTTTAAAACCCAAATATCCTTCTCTTCTGTTTCTGACTCAACATCTTTGGTCTTCCTTGGTTAAGCCTATTGAGGTGGTTTTTTCTTCTATCATGGTGGAGATGGTTTGTTCTAGGGATGACCTTTCTTTTTTAGAGGTGGATTTGGGTGTTGTGTTTGTTTTTAGGAGATGTTGGTGTTTTTCAGATGGTCAGTTGTGGTTTGACAGTATGGCTATTGACAAGATGAAGGTTTGGGGAGCCTTCCAAAACCCTTTGGTCCTAGATTACGTTTGTTTTCAAATTACCAAGAATCTAGTTGGTGATGCGCACTTTGTCTTATGCATGTTGCTTTCTACAGGGATCATTATCAAGGTTATGGTTATGGGAGCCTGGATAAAACCCACAATTTTGGTTGAGAGAGACTTGTTCCCTATGTTTGATTTTGTTTGTGGGAGCCATTCAAAACCCATCAAGATTGGGGGAGCCTAGAAAAACCCCATGTCTTTTATTTTTTCTAAGGACGGAGAGGATGCTGAAAGTTTTCAAGGGCCCGGTTTGGCCAGTTCTTGTTTTTGGTTAGGGCCATGCTTTGGTTGTAGCCTGGAGAAGCTATTACAAGCTATGGGAGCATGGGAAAACCTTTTTTGTTCAGGTTGTGGGAGCCTTGTAAAACCCGCTAATCAGGTTATGGGTTCCTAGAAAAACCCTTGATTTCTGTTGAAGGTTAAGGGGGCCTTGATAAAATCCTAGTGTTAGTGAAAGGCTTTGGCCTCCTCCTCTTTCAACTAGGTTTCAATGGTATATCTTTGCTGATAGGCTAGTTTTAGGCTAGTGGTTGTCTTTGATGTATTCTAAGAGGCTATTTGTTTTGGGTTTTGGATCCTAGTAAAATCCGAGGGTTTCGGGTTCCTTCAAAACTTGTTGTAAGGGATTTTAGGTCCCGGGTGAACTCACAAAGCTGGTTCCCACTTTTTGGTACGTCCTAATTTTTGCTGAAATCTAACATTTTTTAGAAAATATAATGATTTAAGCTTTAAGAGGTCCCATTTTAAGTAATTAATTGAAGAGAGTTAAATCAAAGGCTCTTAGATCAAAATTTCTTGGATAGAACCTCTGTACTTCTAAATCATGCTTGCAATGGAGTCTCCTTTGCATCTATCAAATGCTGACAAAAAAACAATTTTACATTAGCTTTTGGGGGGTCAAATTAATTCATTTAAAAGTTATTTTTAAAAATTATTTAGTCCTTATTATAAGATTTCCAAATAGTATAACTTTTAGTATATTTAATTTCATTAATATATTTTTATTTTATTTCTTATGAATGTATGTTTTTCACCGAACATGAACTTCTTTGTTCAATGCATTGGGAAAAATAGTAAACTAATTAAAAAAAAATTTGAAAATATCTATGCCCTAGGTATTGATGTTTTCTTTCTAACAAAAAAAAGAAAATTGAATTTTGATATATATAGAACAAGTTATGTGTTCAAACGTACACCTATATCTAAATTATAATTAGTCAAACTTGAAAACTTAATAAAATGAAAAATATTCAACATATCACTATCAAACTAACTGCATGCCCTGGGTATTGATATTACAAACCAAAATTCAAAAGAATTAAGTTTTTATTATTTATAGAAAAAAAATTATGCATTTCGGGATACACATCACTCTTAAAAAATGTTGTTTGCTGTAAAAAATTACTTTTTGAGGGAGATGGAAAAATCAATAAAATTTTATTCAAACAAATTTGAAAAAAATATATTTATTATCTACAAACAAGATGTTAAAAATCACTAGTTTATATCATCTTCAAATTCTTAACGGTTTAAAAGTTATAGGTGTCAGAAAGTGAAGGTTTTTTTCAAAATATTCATATAAGTGTCAAAGTTGGTCAAAAAGTGGGAACCAGTATTGTGAGTTCACCCTCCCCTCAAAACCTATTTATCATAATCAAAAACATTTATTTTGAAGCATTAATTTTGATGTTATTTTATTGTTTTCCATATCGCCACACACATGATAAAATCTCTACTTACCTTCCCAATTGTTTAACATTTTTTCATTAATTTTTAACCATGTCACAAGCTCCAATTACTCAACGTCTCATCTTCTACGTATGCATGCCTTTATGCACTATTGATGCCTATAATTTCTTTCAAACACACAACCTTATGGGAAACTCAGTGTTGGGGGACCTGTGCACTTTCACTGAGTAATCTTCGAGATTTTAGAAGCCAACTCTTCATCTACTTGAGGGGGAAAGGGGAATAGAAAACATATAATAAAAATAATCTAAGGCAATGTGCCTAATCTGAATTTCTATTGAAAAACTAACACAGAGAACCTCATACATATGTAACTCTAAGGTCCATTCAATAATCTACATGCCTTATGAACAATATTGAATACATTCAAAGACCTTTGAAATGGCATAAAGCAAAGAATACATGAACATCTACTAGAATGAAAGAGTGCATAACATGACTCAACGAGCAGAGTTAAGCATGCATCACTAAAGTCGAGACCAGATACAAAATCCCATAGAAAATCATTAATGAATACCAAACAAAATAGCCCAAAAGGCTTGAGGCATAGGTTGATCACTTTGATTCAGAAAAAAAATAATAGCATTGAGGCTTTAAGTTTTATTTCTAGAGATCTTCTCTATATTCAAAATGAAAAGTCTAGAAGAACTTCATCTTTCAAGAATTGAGAATTAAATAGACGAGGCCTAACCATCCACTACTGAGAAAATAGAAAACATCATGATACTGCACTAGCTAGACCATTCAACAATGTACAAATTCATCAAATACTATGAAAGTGATGACTTCTTTTGGCCTATAGCTCAACCAAGCATATACCTTTCCATTACTAGGATGAAAATCACCATTGTGACCTTTCCACTGCAACAACTTCGCAAACATATCTAGCACAGTGCCCCAAAAATGGTTTGCAACAACTCATTACACCATATGGACCTTGTGAGTGGCATCCCACTTTCTATTACATGGGCATGTGGAGCTTCCTACATTCACTTTGAAGTGACACATAGTAGAATGATGGGGACGAGGGCGAGATACAACCTCAAAACATCCTATGGATCAAACATGTGTCTCTCGAATTTCATCCCTTCAAATTATAGACAAAACTCATGGGAGAAAAAAGGGTGATGCCATATGGCATTTGAGTGAGGCTCCACAACAAAAAGAAGAGAAGACTATGAAAAAGACATTTCACACCAACATGTGGCAAGTGCATGCAAACTATGACCTTAATACTTATTCGATCAAAATCAAGGTGGCAAGCCTAAACGAAATAAAAAGGGGCCCTTTTATTAGGTGATGGAGATTATAAATCCATAATTTTCTAGCGACTCTTGGGGAGATATCACATTCGGGATGAGAATACTCAAAAGTCTGGTTCAAAAAACTAGAGGGTAAGTGCACAAAGATGGTGGTCAGAAAAGTGGACACACCCAAAAAAAACATGAAAAACAACAAAACGCGCATGGGGTGTTTCAAATTTAAAGAACCCCATATGCGTTTAGGCTTGTTTTTCCAAGCCTAACCAAAGCTAAACCGTGTATTGGGTTTAAAGTATACTGACTGCGTACGCTATTTAAAAAATAAAACTGCATACGCGGTTTAGAAACTAATAACCCCATACACGGTTTAAAAACTAAAACCACATACACAGTTTAGAAACTAAAAACCTCGTATGCGGTTTTAGTTTTTAAACCGCATACGCGTTTGTCTATCAATAAAGAGTTATATTTTATGTATATATTGTCAAGATATTTGAGAGTGGTTCCAGATCTCTAAGAGTTATAATGCAGATTCTAGTTTTTTGAGTATTCTTATAAATTTCAGACTTAGTCAAATTTCAGTAATCAACATGCTTATATCAGCATTATCTCTCTCGTCTCTTCCCTACATTCCCCCTCTCTCTTCCTTAACCCCTACCTTTTTGTCTCTTATGCATCTCCCTCTCTACTTTCTTCCCTCTCTTGGGTATCTCTCCCTCTCTACTTTCTTCCCTCTCTCGGGTATCTCTCCCTCTCTTTCTCATCTCTCTCACCCTCTTTCTCTCTTTCATCTATCCCTCTCTTTCTCTCCCTCTCTCAAATATCTCTATCTCTCACTCTCTCCCCCTCTCTTCAGTGTCTCTCTCTCATTCTATCTCTCTCCCTCCCCCTCCCTTTCTCTTCCTTTGTCAAGTATTTCTTTCCCTCTAACTCTCTTTCTCTCTCCCCCTCTCACTCCATTTCTCTTTCTCTCAAGTCTCTCTCCTTCTCTCTATCAAGTCTCTGGCTAACAACCTATCTCTCTCTCTCTCTCTCTCCTCTTCTATCAAGTCTCTCTCTCTCTCTCTCTCAAGTCTCTTTCCCTCTATTCCTCTATCTCTGTATCTCACTCTCCTCCTTTGTAAAGTGTATCTCTTTCCCACTCTCTCCCTACCTCCCCCACTCCATTTCTATTTCTCTCTCTCTCTCTCTCTCTCTCTCTCTCTCTCTCATCCTCTTTCTCTATATCTCACTCTCTCCTTCTCTCAGATGTATCTCTCTCTCATTCTCTCCCTCTCTCCCTTTCTCATTACCTCTCTTTCACACTCTCTCCCTCTTTGCGGCTCTCTCTCTAGTCTCTTGTACTCTCCTTCCATCCCTTCCTCCCTCTCACTCAGACTCTCTCTATCTCTCACCCTCTCTTTCTCTCTCTCTCACCTTCCCTTCCTCCACCTCTTAGGTCTCTCTTTCTCTCCCAACCCCTCTATCCACCTCTTAGATATCTCTATATCTTCCCCCCCCCTCTCTCTCTCTCTCTATCTTTGAGTCCCCTTATTTGTGTCACTCTCTATCTCCATCTCTCCCTCTTTTTCCCTCTCTCTCTCTCCCCCTCCCTTTCCCTTTTTCTATCTTTGTCTCCCCCACTCTCTCTCTCATTTATCTCGTCTCTCCCTCTCAATCTCTATCTCTCAATCTCACTCTCCTCCTCGCTTAGGTGTATCTCTCTCCCATTCCCTCCCTCTCCTCCCC